>NC_141786.1:15783014-16087547 GCF_054643075.1 Acanthaster planci | reverse complement strand
GCGAACTTTGGCCGCCCACAGGAACGGCTGGCAATATGGGGACACTTCAGAACATCTGCGCCATTTCATCTGGACCGTTCGGGGACGAATTGTCACTGTCACTGTTCACTCAAAACGACGGGTCCGCGCATGGGCATCTCGCGCTACTTGCTGCAGAGCAGTATCCTTCGTCAACTTCTGTTCGAAATATTGAGACTATGCAGTACCACAGTACGGCCACTGACGTTTCTCGATACGAATAAAACAAAATGGGTGTCAAATAAAAAAGAGCTAAAATGGAAGCCTTTGTTCTTTGTGATTATTGCAAATTATCCTATACTATTGATATGTAGCTTTGACTAAATATTTTTATTATTAAGTGGAACGCGAATTGCCAAACAAAAGAAACACACAAAGGCAAATCAGTTAAAACATCTTTATACATTTGGGGAGGAGGCTATATCCCTTAAGGACTTTCACCAAAATTGGTTTTGAATGTCGTTTGGCCACGAACTGGAGTCGTGACAATCTAATATGCTTTATGATTACAGCGCATGCGAAAAAAGGAAGAAAAACAGCCACACGGGGCCGTTCACTAATTCGAGACCTAGTTTTCGGTCTTGCCTCGTGCTCGAGGGCTGGAGAGTCGGTGCTGTGCGCGGCATACTTGTGTCGTGGGTTAATATCACGTCGGCGGGGAAGATATCCAGTTCAAGTGGTCGCAATCCTGGAGGCCCCCCGTTGCTGCACTTTCCGCGGGCGGGGCATCTTGGAGTACATGAAATACATTCCACAGACGACTGTTTGCCCAGCGCTCGAAACACACCACCTCGCTGAGAGAGCGGCGGATGAGGCAGTTAAGCTAGTCTCCGCCCGAGTCGCTTTATTTTCTTCAACAATTCCTTTTGGAATCTGTGGTCAGCCTAGGAGTTTGGAAGCGTTCAAGGATATATCGTGTCCATCTTTGCACTAAATGTCCTCCATTTCGTTTTATTTTTCTACTAGTTTTGAGGCATTTGAAGGCTAGAGTGACGCGCTCTCAAAAAGTGTCATTTCACGCAAGAGTCATTGAGCTTAAAACAGGCTGATCAAGTGAGCCCGTAAAGTTTCTTTTTAATGCGTTTTCTCGTTCGACGTTATGATGGCTCAACCAAAGTTTCGACAGCAGTCTAGCGCGTTTTTTTTCATAACGCACGGGCTTAGGAACCGCAGTGCGGCAGTGAAGAAGGATATCTGAATGGTACGACGGCAGAACTTGACAGGTATTTGATCAGCATATTGCCTGTGCGTTTCAACAAACGATCACAGAACTGTTCGCAAAGTCGCAGGTCTCAGCCACGTGACACCGGCACTCCTGTAAAAGTGGAGAGAAAACTATTGTATTGTACAATATCGATACATCTGTTACACAACGGCTTTGGACACAGCATGCACCAGGGCGCACAGACGGTCGATAAGTGCAACCCATGTGTCCAGCTACAGCACAGCAAGCCATACGGGAAACCAATCTCTGTATTTTAACAGGGGCTTAGCATGACAGCCAGCTCGCAGGGCAGTTCTTTTGTTCGACAGATAAACCTCCTTTGTGCATACCCTGTGGACCAATAGCGCTGACCTCCAAGATTGCAGCCATAAAAACCCTTTACATAGAGCAGAATTACAGCTGAGTAGGTTTTATGTAAAAATCGGATTTTCAATGCTCGAGTAACCAATTAGATCTCTGCCGCAAAAACCTTGACAACAAGCTTCGGACGTGCAAGCTGTGGGATTTTATAAAATTTGTTGTTTTTTCCAGCTTAACAAAAAGGCATCCACGTTATCATATCGTTCAAGTTTCATCATTTTTTTTTCTTTTGCCCATACTGCACCGTTGTATCCATTTTAGTGCGTGCAGATAAAAAAAAATTCTTTATTGAGAAAACTTGTTTTCCAAAAATCTCACTTTCCGGACACGATCGCAACAAATCATGGAAAAGAAAGCCACACTGCTGAGAATAATCTCCAGATGATGTTGCCAAAAATAAAGCAACGCCCGCAGTTCTGGATGCGGCCCAGTTTTTGACGCGCTGCGCTCGCTCTATCCGTGGCTATCTCGAGAACAGGTTTCCGCGCTGCAGAGCCGGAAGCCCAGCGGGTGGTGTTGTCTGCCAGTGCAAATTGGCCCAGATTTCTGAGGGAGGCGCGCGGCGGCCGCCTTAAGGACGGAGGGGGGGTTGAGACCTGGAGAAGGAGATTAAAAAGAAGAGGGAGAGGGAAGAGGGGATTAATGATGACGGAGCATCTCCGGTTGGCCGGCAGGAAAAGGTCCTTTAGGCGACTGGGCGAATCTAGATACGGCATCCTTCCACTTGGGCGTGCTTAACAAAACGGATCGTTCAACTTAAAAGGCTCATGGCTTTTGAACAGTGCTCTCAATACATCCGCATCTACTTTCTAACCTCTGCTGGCCATGCCGTGTCCGAATTTAGTGACTGCGGCTTGAAGCAGCGTAAGTCTTTAAGGAACGACTTCAGCCGCTAACCTGGGGGTCTTCATGGGGTCTACACTGCCAAAACTGTGTTTACCAAATAAACACGTTTATGTTTAAATAGTAAAAAGTTTTAGAGTTTTGATGATTTGTGTCTAGCCACTGGACACTAAAGTTAAGGAAAAGGACACCAAATGTTTAGCATTTAAACATGTTTACAAAGTGACAGCAAGATTGGGTTTCATTACCGTTAAGGATGAGATACCACCGAGAACCGCACGCTAACTTCAAGGCTGGATTGCGTTCAGAGCTAGGTCTTGGTATTTGCCAGTTAAAAATACATAGGCACAAAGCCACAGCCCTCAAAGCTCTTATCGGATATTGTCTTAGATGCAGAATAGATACAGAAATATCTACATATTTATACGTGCGTTCTTCTTCTTGTAATGGTGTTCTTCCTGTTCGTTTGTACGGAAAGAACACTGCTTACTTCTATCCTCGTTTCCATCCAGAAACAAGAACAGTCATTTTGTTAGGCTAATATAAATTTTATACACGTATTTATCGGTATTCGGTCCTTTACTGGTTCTGCCCGACTTATAGGGGTATTAGTTTTAACGCGAGCTCATCAAGATCTTAATACTATGATTAAGACCTAATACGGACGATTCACAATAGTGCGCCTTCAAAAGTTTGCAAGGCGTTGGCCAATCACAATGCGCGAAGTTTGTCGACCCTTTCCAAACGCGCTTTCGGTCGACGGATTTCGTGCATCACGATTGGCCAGTGCGTTGCAAACTCTTGGAGGCGCACCATTGTGAAATGCCCGTATTGCAATTTGGTTTCATTTAATATTATTTCATGATTAGCCTGAGCTTTAGATATCACGCTTGAGATTCAAGTCATTTCCAGTTGTGTTTCCAGGGTTTCGTCTCCCGGTGTGAAGTTAGTGTCATTTTTTTTTCGCCGTTAACTGTCACTTTTTGGTTTTGTATTTCCAACATGTTTGAAACTTCAGTAACTTTTCCTCGCCACTGCACAACAGACTGTAATTCACCCCGAGTAAAAGCACCCCCTCATCGGTTGAAATGAGCCGCGTTGGTAGGGCATTTTTATATTGTTGTTAGCGATGCTACTGCAACGTTTGCGTTTCACCGTCGTTCGTGAACCAGTGATGCGCAGGTACTACCAAAGGAGCCTCCGTTGCTATGTCAAGCTGAAGGCCATTAATACACGTCATGTTTCTCGCCACGTACACGTACACTATGTTTCTGTTATTCTGTTTCTGTTCCAGGAGGTGACCGTGAGTGTATCTGTGTACACGCTGGTCGCCATAGCCGTTGACAGGTACCTGGCTATCTGCAGGCCGCTGAAGTTCCACATTCGGGCGTCGCGTACTCTGTTCATCGTCGTCTGCATCTGGCTCCTGTCGTTTACCATCATGGTCCCACAAGCCGTGTTCGTCCGCCTCCAGCCCAACTCCATCGCCGAGCAGTACGGCAATCCCGTGTGGATGACGGCATGTATGGAGGTAAGACGCGAACACAGCATGGCGCAGTGCACGATTGGGTTTTCTAAGGTCTTGTTTCAATTCAGCCCGCCAATACGGGCGATTCACAATAGTGCGCCTCCAAGAGTTTGCAACACGTTGACTAATCACATAGCGCGAAATCTGTTTGCCTGTGGGTCGAGCTACATCAAACGCAACGTGGTCTATTGCAGGCGTGCGATACTGCCATGTACATGTACTGTGCGCTGTGCACATGTACACCAGCAATGCATGTAACTGTTCTGCCGATGACGTCATCCAATCAGCCTTGGAGCGCCAACGGCCAAATGTGGTTTTTGTGAGTGGGGAAACGCAGGGTTTTTATTCATCTTGGGGTCACAACTAACGGGGAAAACATTCAAATTATGACTTTTTAAAATGGTCACATATTCATTATTATTTTGAAGTGCTTCACGTGATATATATGCTTTCATTTTCAGTTTCCTTTTAACTGCTGCACGAAATGTTGTAACAGCAAATTTAGTTTTGCACTGACGGCTTGCCATAGTTTGCCAACCAATAGGCGGCACATACTTCGACTGGGACGTCAAGAATATGTGAGCACCATAATTTTGTCAGAATCTGACCACCGCCGCGCAGCCATACAAAGGTTGATGCTTGCAATTCTGCGCTCAGAAAACATCGCGCAAATCGAACACATGACAAACAAGACGTTCGGTCTTTGCCATAATGAAAGCTGACTTTAATCCTGGAAACGACAAACAACGCTCTTTTTTCTGAAGGAAACCACTTTATTACAACGGACTCTCTGACTAAAGAAAAACAGGAAAAAGAGTAGGTTGTGATAAATTAGATTACCTCGCGCGGTAATTCATCATAACACAATAACAAGCCTGTTCAGTACTTCAAAGTCGCGTCGAAAGTCATCAGGCTAGGGCGACCAGATCTTGTTCAATATTTCTTTCCATCACCATGCGCAATCCGGACACGTTACTCGCGACCAACAGCGCGGTGGGGCGCCTCCAAGAGTTTACAACACGTTGACCAATCACATAGCGCGAAATCTGTTTGCCTGTGGGCCATGCTTCATCAAACGCAAAGTGGTCTATTGCAAGCGTGCGATACTGCCATGTACATGTACTGTGCGCTGTGTACATGTACACCAGCTGTGCATGTAACTATTCTGCCGATGACGTCATCCAATCAGCCTTGGAGCGCGAACGTCCAAAGGGGATTTTTGTGGGTGCGGAAACGCAGGGTTTTTTTTATTCATCTTGGGGTCACAACTAACGGGGAAAACATTAAATTTATGGCGCTTTTGAAATGGTCACATATTCATTGTTATTTTGACGTGCTTCACGTGAAATAAATGCTTTTATTTTCAGTTACCCTTTAACTGCTGCACGAAATGTTGTAACAGCTAATTTAGTTTTGCACTGACGGCTCGCCATAGTTTGCCAACCACCACAAGGCACATACTTCGACTGTGACGTCAAGAATAGGTGAGCACCATTTGTCAGAATCTGACCACCGCCGCGCAGCCATACAAAGGTTGATGCTTGCAATTCTGCTCTCAGAAAACATCGCACAAATCGAGCACGTGACAAGCGAAACGTTCGCTCTTTGCCGTAATGAAAGCTGACTTTCATCCCGGAAACGCCAAACAACGCTCTTTTTTTTCTTAAGGAAACCACTCTATTACAAGGGACTCTCTGACTAAAGAAAAACAGGAAAAAGGAGCAGGTTGTGATAAATTAGATTACCTCGCGCGGTAATTCATCGTAACACAATAACAAGCCTGTTCGGTACTTCAAAGTCGCGTCGAAAGCCATCAGGCTAGGGCGACCAGATCTCGTTCAATATTTCTTTCCATCACAATGCGCAATACTGACACGTTACTCGCGACCAACAGCGCGGTACGTTGGGGCCATTAACAAAGTGATGACTGCATCCATCTTAGTGCATACAACGGGCTGATCAGTCAACGAGGCGAAATTTCCCGCCCTAGTGACGAGACATCAGCGTGCGTGTGGCAGGGGATGAGCAATCGCCAGATCCTATATACGGACTCTCGCCCTGATGTGCTTGTTATCAGTGGAGGAATTATCGGCTTCGCTTCAGCTGAATGTCCGTGTTCCCTGTACCCGGGCTTCTTTAAGGTCACGTTTTCTGCTTCAGGAAAGTCGAACTGAATAACACAAAACTGAAAAAATAGGCTAATGAGTCGAACGGTAAATAAATAGAAACCCGCCGGAGATTTTTAAATGAACTACATTATTCAGTTTCAATTAAGTCTACCTTTTTAAAATTTAGTTTCAGTTTTGGGTTTTGATTTTACTGTGGTTAGTGCAACGCTTAGCGGTAAAAGCCCAAATGCACCTGCATTGTAATTTATTTAAAGGAAAAATGTTATTTCGTTCGGTTGAGCGGGTAGCGAATTAGAACGAAATTAAGTTCTTATTGTAGAATGTATCACTCCGTGTCGCAGAGGTGCTTGAGCTATGAGTCTCGGATATATAAATCGGGGTGTGGCAAGAATGAGCCATCTGCGGTCCGACAAGCAAACATTACTTCATCATAGCAACTTATTCTTGTTATTTGCAAGGCTTTTTTCCCATGGGTTTTTACCCCCTCAGGTTTTTCCCACTGGGTTTCTCCAACCTACAAATAAAACAAATGAAGTTGTGGTGATGATGGAAATCGTCATCGTATTTTTCACACGACAATTATTTATCCCATGCTTTTAATTTATTTACTTGTCATGAACCATATCGTCTATACTTTGGTACAGGTATAGTTTTAAAATGATAATGATTGCACGGATTCCTTAGTAATCAATCGTAATGCTACACTGTAATGTCTGGATTGCAGGGACAGTAAATGGTACCAGGGGTTAAGATTTAACGACATAAGATCTTTTAGGCCACAGCGAGAGACAAGTGTTCATAATTTTGAATCAATTAAATGGAAGAAGTAATAAATAAAAGGGGTGTACATGCCAGTCGACCGCCCTCCCAAAGTTGTAATCCAAGTGTCATGGACTCATTACGAATTCACATCATTGGTGTTACCTACTCGTGTGGACAGTTTTTAACATTTCTTTGCCTCGTCATGACTATAGATATACTGAGGACGTTCGCGACGATTGGCATAACTGCTTTCCGTGACAGATCTAACGAAGTGAAAGTAACAACTCCAGTAATGACTCTGGAGGCGCTGCATGGCAGCCATCTTGCAGGGCAGTGCTTTTGTTCCACAGGGAACCTCCTATGTGCATACCCCATGGAACAAAACCACTGCCCTGCAAGATGGCAGCCATGCAAACCCTCTATACTGAAACATTCGGTGTGATGCTGGATTTGCGCACACGAGTGCATCTTCTGTTGAAGGGCGCCGTTCCAACATGAAACATCGATTCTTCCCCCAACACCCCACCAAAACAGAGCAAATACTGACACCAAATATGTTAATCTCCAGGTGTCCTAACATTCCTACACTGAGATACTGGTCATTCTTCGCGGGAATGTTTCTGGCGATAATGTTTAATGCATACATTAGCATCGTACCCGTGGCCCTATAAGTAGAATGATAAACATTTTGCATAGTCATTTTTTTCTCTCTTGTTTCCCTTTGTTTCTTTGTTCTTTTTCGTTTTTTCTTTTTACAATTTAGCCCCACTTCTTGGCATACGCAGGCTTCCTTCCTTATTCAATCGGCCGTTCGGGACCACGAAAGCAATTTTTGCCTAACAAGTTGACACAGTTTCACACACCTTCGATGAATTTTAAATAACCATTGTTTCAATGTTGGTGGTTAAGCGTGGTAGTTATTTCTTATTGATTACTGTGCGTTTTGTCACATTTGTTGCAAGTGAAAACAAAGTGTTCCGAAAAACATACATATCTGTATCCATCAAAAGGGACTTAAATTTTGGTATAATTTGCAAGGCGGGAAAAGATATCCTGTACCAAATATTCCAAAACAGAAACGACTGAGAACTCACGTAAGATTTCCAATCCCGAACATAAATCTGTGGTATCAATTGGTGCACGAGCTAATACGATCAAGAGATTGTGTAATATTTCAAGGCAAATATACAAAGAATGCACCAACTAAAGTGAATTTTGGTGTGTGTTTCAGTTAATACACGTGTTAGAGAAAGATACGGTTCTGGTCGAAAGTTTGCATATACACTTCGACTGGAGGTGTTTAAATGTAGTTTGAAGTCTTTATTCCTGGTAAATTTTCTTCTTCTATTTTAAACTGATCAACCGGAATATCATGTAAATAAGGTGGAAATGCTGGCTGATCGGAAGAGAACCGTCCCCAGGATTCGGCACAGTCTTTAAAAGGTGAAATTAAACACTTTCAGTCCAAATGTATTCAAACTTTTAACCATAGCTGACCTATCTATATCAACTTGTTAAATCCACGTTTCCGCTTTTAAGAGTCTGCACAGTGTTCCATATTCCTTGTTTGATGCAGCGTTTTTCCTATTTGTGTAGCAAAACAGTTCGATTACAGTAGGCCAAATGCTTTCATTAGGCGGAGAAATGGGTTAAATGTGCGTGGGACGCGCGAGCGTCGAGCGCGGGGCCGGAATGCATCAGCCCACGCGGGCTGGCGGACCTGTTTGGGTCCGGTATGCGATGTGAACAGTGATCAACGTAATCTGGTATGAATTTGTTGTGAACGTTTATTCTACTGCTGTTAGTTTTACTCTTAGGGTTCCCAAAATGAACAGTTAACCTCACTTTCAATTTCAAATGGGCGAAACATGAATACAGTCTATAACAACCACCACATCATTAACCGAAAGCAACGAGCACACATACCGGCTGGAAAGCGCCGAGCAAGGGTATCTCTTTTGAGACGGTGTGGCTCTGAAGCGGTCTCTGAAAAGAACTCCCTCTACAAGAGTTTCTCTTTTGAGCAGGTGCAAATCACACATACTCCAAAAAGACATCCCTGCATGGTGCTACAGCAAACCTCTCTCTCTGACGTGCCACCTTCACCATGACAAGCGTCGAAGCCATCCAGCAGGTTTCAATAGGCCCTATCCTCACGAACCATAAACCATTATGTTATGCGACACTGTGGGCTCACATGACTCCCCGCTTCTCCGGCAGAGTGGCTGGAATGGGACGACCATTCAGAAGGTCTACCACGTCGCCAGGGTGGTTGTGACGTACATCTTGCCCCTGGTGCTCATGGGGGTGGCCTACGCCTTGGTGTGCCTGCGGTTATGGTCCGGCATCCCGACGGATGAGGCCCAGAGACCTGGGTCAGCCGGACACAGCAAGCAAGTCACCATGAACAAGGTAGAATAATGTGTGGAGTATTAAGTTCAAATACTAGACACGGTCCCATTTCAACACTCAAAACGAACTTTACTAAGTCCATGAAATAATATCATTGAATGCCATACAGGCCTCTATGATACTTTACTTAAGGCAATTCAGTGTGCACAACCCTTCCTTTTGACCTCTGTATTTTAACCACTCAGCAGCCATGTATAATGGGCCTTCAGAAAAAATCCATGTCCTACGAGCAGGCTGACCAGGTCAGCTAACGTGTATAGTAAGCAGATAACTATATCAACTATAAACCATATCCAGTTCTACTAAAAGTCACGTACATTTTCTATGCTCACCACACATTGAACAAAGTCTGGTACTCAGACTTGTTTCCCCATCCATACAGGAAGCAGGTGTGGATTAAATGGAGTTATTCTTTTACCAAACGTTGTTTTTCAGGGTTCAACCACCCTAACTGTAGAAACCTGACAATATCACATCTGAATCCTAACTTGCTGTCGACTTGATATACAATCAATTTGAAAACAAAAAAGCCATTCAGCACAACCCTCTGATGTTAAATAGCCCGTTTTAATAGAATCATAGACACTAAGCTTCAGCTGAATAAATAGAACCACGACCCTTCGAAATTTGCTGGAACCATGCTGGGTCTGCAGGGACCAAGCACCGTGCCGGGAAACCCGACGTAAACTCTTTTACAACAAAGATTCTTCAACCTTGCTAGGGAAACGAGTGGTCAAAGTCGACAAAGAATCGTTAAAAGATTTTTAAGAAAAGGAAACTCAAACTACAACTTGTTCCTGGATTTCGACTATTCCGTTGCTTCGTCAAGTTTGGCAGTGTGTCAAGTAATCCAATTCGGCAAAGTGCCGTTGAAAGATTAACACAAGAAAGTCGAACATTCACCAGGCCCTGATTTTGTGCGATCCCATTGCTTAAATCTTTTGAGTTGAGTTGACATATCCTATTCGACAGTGTGTCGACTAAGCAGTGTTAACACCAGCACATTTTGAATACCCTGCTGAGTTACTCTTAATCTATATACTTGTTATCTTCAGTCAACGGAAACACAGCTGGAGTCACGACGCAAAGTGGCCCGTATGCTGATCGTCGTAGTGGTCATGTTCGCTGTCTGCAACCTACCAACCCATGTCCTGAATGTGATAAGGTAAGTTGCAAATACCCCTTGTGTATTTACTGTCCTGCAACAATTTATGCAAAACCGTGGCACAGAAATTACCGGGTTTTTAAGTGTGACGTCACTTCAGTTTAAACCACGCACATAGGATTACATGCATTGATTGCCGTTTACATGGAACAGTGGAACCGGAAGTGAACGCGCAACTTCAGCGATCGTCTAATGGGAACCTGCAAAACGTGACGCGTCCGCCTTTGTGTCGAAGTCACTTACGAACGGGATATACCTGCTGACCTTCGTGGCCCCGAAGTTACTAAGACGTCACCAGTTCGTTACCGCGCGCAGCGACTAACTCAGGATTTTTGTTGCAGACACCTGCGATTTTGGTTTTCTCTATAAATGGCATGGCATCTGAACATCGTTGTCTTGTATTCACGATTTGTTGTGGATTCAAAAAATCGAAAAAGACTTCCACATAGGCCTATGGCTTCAGTGAATGATAGTTTTACTGTATATACTACCAACTCGATCACCAACTCGCGTCTGCCGAGTAGAAATCACGAAAATCGCCTGCAGCTTCCGAGGCTCATCAAAAGTAAATAACGAATGAAAGGCTGTTCGGAGTCTGTTGAGCTTATAGACGAATTATTCCTTTGAAAGAAGGCACAAAATGTAGAATGGCTGCGTGGAGCAGTCCGCTGTGAGTAAAGAGCAAACCTCAATGAACCAGTTTCGAAGCTCACGCAACTGAAGATTGAAATAAGAAGCGACAAGAGACGAAGCACTGATGGAAACAACGTGTACGCCACCTCAGCACGGTGGAGAGCGAGTGCATGGAACACACGCTAAACCATTTTATATCCAGGAACGTTCCGCGCGAAGAGGAATGACAAATAGGATAGCGTTCTGTATATCAAAGTCAAGTCTAAATTGATAATAACTAGGCCAAATGCAAAAGCAAAAGAAAGAATTTCACTGCATGGCTTTTGCAAGTGTGTTCACAAAATACTAGGGCTTAGTCAATTCGAATAATTTACTATTCGCCCTTCAATTCGATCGAATATCCGATTATTCGGTCATACCGACCGGCAGATTGTTGATGAACAAACCATATACAAAATCAGTTGCAATAAGGCACACAATTGTACATTATAATCATTAAAATTGATTCCCACTTCTAGGAGTATCTCCTGCCACGATTTAGCCAGATTTAACAGACGAACAGTACTTCTTGCCCTATTGAAACTTCATTCTAATTTTTTAAAAGAATAATTTACTTTTTAAATTGCTGTCGCTTTTCATTTGAATCTGCTTTAAACAAGCATCCGTAGTGCGATTTTTCTCAATGAAAACAACACAATTTTAAATAATATTCGAATATTTGATAATCGATCGAATATTCGGATATTCGGCACAGCCCTGCAAAAAACTTGTCCTTAAAATATAAATATTTTCGACAGTAATATTTAGCGTGTCTTAAATGCTGTGATTTCATTGGTCCTGAACGGTCCCCTGTCACGTGTCAAGCTCTAGCGCCTCAAGTACGAAACGCGTTACATAAACACCCCTATCCGCTTCTATGCGTTCCCTTCTACGTAATGACGTCAGCCATTTACACATGGGGGAAAAATTCCATGTAGGTCTCTGGTGCCCACGCTATTTTCACCTCTGCGTCAGCCGAAAGTAAACCGAGACAGGACAAACAAAAATGACCGATGGTAAATCACACACAGTCGGTACGACACCTATCGTGAGGTCGACACTGTTGCCAATTTTAGACACGCTGCGTCCCACTCACGGCAGCAGTCAACAACTGTTAAATATGATTTGTATGCGGCTCTACAACACTCAGGAATCGCACTCCCGATATTGTAAGTCAGCTGATCCCCATTTCGATCAACAAGTTAATCCTATACAAAAATGGTGAACCCTCTACGTCTTCAGTGTGTGTTTTGTTTTATGTCTCTTCCATCCCTTCTCGTCTCGTCACCGGTGAAGCTGCTAACTGATAAGGTGTCTGGGGTAAACATAATTGACCTCGATTCCTCTAATTATCGAATACAGTCTGATGTTTCACGGTCGGGGTTAACTGTGACAGCCAGTGCGCGGGGTCAAGTATCTGCAGCCCCTGCCTACGGGGAGATGCGAGCGCTATTTCACGCAGGCGTCTTCACACTGTAGATCACAAATTTTTCTGAATTACCAAAACGCGACAGGATATGCCCTCAGCAGCCTCCTAGACGAGTAAACATCGGGGGCACTTTACTTACAATCCCCACTCAGGCACCATTCAGATTTTCCCCTTTTAGATAGGCAGTCCTTCCAAGGCGCTTCCTCACACTTGCTTCCCTGAATAATAATTGCACCGCAAGAAACTACTCCGCAGAATGAATAGAGAGAGAGATCTAGAAAGACGCACACACGCCAGCAAGGAAGGAAAAGACAACATATTTCAGGGACTAGAACCAGGTGAACCAATAGACGGCGGGGCATATGCACGTGCTGTCCCCGTAGCCGCTCTGCCAAAGTCACTGTGATCGAGTTACGCGGTTTGGGATTCTTTGACTCCGGGCCTGTCGCTTACCAATGTCGCCTAAAGGGGCCTTGATCCGCGGACCAAAGAATCCCATTGCAGATGCAAGTCTCGAAATAATTATGTTGCTTTTTCGCTGCTTTCTAAGATGAAACTTTGCACTATCTACACACCACCCATACTCTTCAGCCTTGTACAGACGTTGACGTTTTCAATTACAATTTAACAGACACATCTGTTTTTGTGACATTTTGGCGTTTCCTCTGGGAAAACGAGTGATTCACACTACCGCTCGACCGTCTATCGAGGGCTCCTATCAACGGAAGCACGATCTGCATTATGGGTAAAGATCGAAATCAGCATGACTTTCTTCATTGTGCCTCTTCCGTGCATTCAAGACGCAAACCCAATCTTCTTCCTGTCACATGATATTTCCACGTCATTCAAAATTTAACTTCGTCCAATCGCATCGATCGTTCTCGCTGGATATCTGCAATATTCAAAGCGCAGTACAGATTGCAAATTGTCGCCCATACAATGACGTCGAGCCGTGCGCCGGAATAGACCTCTCCGGGCGATAAAAGTGGCGTGAATCGCCAACATTGACATATACAAAATGCTTAGAGGTCTCAACTGACGCTGTGGTTCTTAAGGCTCACAAAGTAACCCGGACAATCAATGGAAATGTGTCGATTGTTTCTTCTGAGAACTGCAACTTCGTTTTTCAAAACAACTCCTCGGTTTCTCACGACGAATAATTGCAGGGAAGAGAATTCACCCGACACAAGGAACTTCTCACGATGGTGACCGCCGTGTCTCCTGCCTTTGCTCAGGCGATATGACCGCACACTGCAAAAACTGTGGTGTTTAATTGGTGTACATTTAACACCTTTGGTGTCATCAGAGGACTACACTCAGTTTCGTGCACTCCTCTGATAAAAAACTCTGTGTTAAATTACAACCACGGTTTCACAGTGCAGTTCCACGGGTATTATTATCAATAGGCCACAACGAGAAAAGGTACTTTTTTTTTACTTGTATCGTCACGTCGGGACGTAGCCTTTTTCGTACTAAGTATCGTAGATCTTTGCCACGCAGTTAAAATTAAAACCGAAATTCGGTTTCGCAGAGGCCAAGTTCAAGGTAGATTTAATTCTGAACTTAATACATCCCATGACACTTTTTTAAATTTTAATTTTGTTACGAATGGAATCTCAAATGTTTTACTGTTTGCAACAGGTCTTGACATGCGTATTATCTGACGACTGTTTTTGTTGAGTTTCGTATATCCGTAGTATATCCGTGTATTGCAGGACGTCTGAAGATTCCTCAAAAAAATCTAAATACTTTCCTGTGACAAGTACAATATCATTTCTCTTGAACGTCACCAGAACCTGATTCCTAGAGTTACTGCCAAAGTCTGTTTTTAACCAGTGCAATTAACTCCAGTTCCAAGTCTACAACTTTATTGCACAGGGGTCAAATGTCTATACATTTATTGTATCGAAGTTAAATGTCTTTAAAGTTATTGTACCTAGGTCACACAACGAGACTATGCGGGCACATTGTAGCCAGTTATGCTGGTTCGGAAATACCGTCCTGTTTGGATTTTATCGTAAACGCACCACTTCCGGACGAGTTTGGGTGTCAACTACCTACATAGGATGATCTGTGCTACAAGGAAATTAAACGGACATGCGTGAGGAGCACGAGTGCTGAGGTGGTCTTCAGGTATCAAACCCATCAGTCTAGACCACCAACCGAAAACAAACTTCAAGTGTTCATTTCAGACAGCTTTATGCAGGAAAACTATAAGAGCTAATGCAAAATGATGTGCGATTCGGATGCCCTTGTATTCCATGTCTATTTCTGGTTTCCATCACAAAGAAGATATACTAGAGGGAACGTCTTCTCCAAGCATTTTTAGGAAAACACGTATCTGCCCACTCACTTGTTTACATCTGCATCGAACTGGACTCGACAGTTAAGACACTTTTTACGAGCGGGACTTACGTTGAAGTTGTTATTGCAACAAACGCTGTTTGTGCATCTTAGTATGGTGCACTTAAAGAATGAGGAACGTATGACAAAGTGCGGATTAAAGTCAAGATGCACACTGAGAAGTTGGAAAAGGAGAGACAGGGTGGAACTGAGATGTTGGAAAGTGTCCTCTTCAAGCCTAAAACATTGCTGCGCGATGTCAATTGACAGCAATTTAATCTTGTTAATACTGCGCTGATGTTTGAAACGACCACACAATACATGTATAGGAATTATTTTACGACAACCCTTTCTGTTATAAATTTCACGTTTGTGTTTCAATTAACCTTCTTTTCAACTTTTTTCAGCAATTTCAATATCGATATATACTTTAGAACTGTTTTTTAATGCCAATTGCAATTTGCATATTAATGAGTAAAACTGTGACACTGTCACGGGCACTGAACCTCAATATTGCATTGTTTGTACACAAACTAATGGGATTTTATATTTTGCTGGCGTAGATTTCCATTTCTTTGACAATTTATTGTTTTTCAGGCGTAGCAATGAGCCATCAAGCAACTTCTTCTCGAATGTGTTTTCAAAAAGGAAATGTTTAGGTCAAAAGTTGAATATGAAAACATCTTAACGATATCCTTCCTGATTTACATAACAGCGATAGCGTCCTCATTTGTCTGGAAAAGCTGGGGCTATTTATAATGTTCTAAAGAGTGCACCTTTCGGCACAGTTACTCCAAAAGGATTCCAGTTTCCATACATTTCCGATGTTAAAGAGTAAAACTGAGTCTAAGGATATTCATTGCATGGATTCTTTAAATTTGCAAATTCCAATAAATGTCTCGCGAGGTGCCAATACGATTTCATCCAACTGACATCGCGTATTCGTTTCAAACGGGCGACCGGGACTCGACGCGGAATTCCCACTTCCCCGTGCTTGGAGACTGACATGCGAAAGAGCGGCTGTTGAAAGAGACGACTTTGATTGGCAGTGCGCCACTGCGCCTTTCTTTGCAATTTTGACACCTTGAACAGTGATTGGTTGCATTCCTGTGACATTTTGTGCTAACTCTCAGCTGTAGGTTATGAAACAAGACGACTTTTTTATATGGAGGCATACGCTGAGTATTCGCTCCGGGTATTTATTTTCAGACCTTTGGAAAATATTAACGATGCAGTCGAGAAAGCCAAAGCTCGCGTGCAGCGCACGGCCGTAACTCATGGTTGCAAGGCTGCATTTAGGCGTGACTGACAGGCAGTCGCGTCTTGCAGCTCTGTGATTTCAAAGAAATTATTTCCATCGAGCCCAGATCTACTAAGTAACGCATCATGTCTTTCTTTTCACGCCAGTCGAGTCTGATTGCTTGCAGAGGAGACTTGTATTTTTTTCTTTGGTACCCAAGCACCTCTTGTTTCTCCCAAACGCATTTAATTCACTCGCTATTTAAGCCACAATCGTAGTTTTTGCACACCAATTTATTTGCCACAAGCAGTGGATGTCATCCAGTATAACCACCAAAAAGATAATTCACAGTGTTCAAAAAGTCTTTGGCAGCCACAAAACACCAAAGAAATCAATCTACTGCTAAATTGTCTGTGAAAATTTCTCCCTGTCAGGCAAGTCTCCATCTTCAGATAAAACCTGCTACCATTATACCACTTATACAAGTTTGGCCACCCTTACAAATTGTTTGCATCATAGAAAACACTATATTCCAAAAGCTTCGAAAAACATAATTCAAATGAGACAGCAGATATCTGTGGCTGATGGTTACAATTTCAAAAATTAATCCAACTACTGTTCGAAGGTAGCTGCAATTAGTTTGTTTTACACAAACGTTTAAAATTCACATTCAATTGTATCTTAATTTACCTTATTTTCAAGTTTTGTTTCACTATTTGAAATCGTATGTTACTGCCTTTGTGGTTTTTATTTTAGAGAATATGTCCATATTCATTGGCAAAACTGTGATGTCATTCCAGGAAAAAGTCTCAGTGTTACACTGGGTTACACACAGAAAGTCCTGCATTTTTGTAGATTTTGATAGACTAAATTTAACCTCAGTACTGAAATATATCTTCTCTGGATGACATCAGGGCAACGCCCTAAGCTGTCTAGGAAAGAGCGGTTAATTTCAAAGCTTTTAAAAAGTTCACTTTTTCGATGCATATGTAACCAAATAGGAATGTAAAGAATTTTTTTACAATGAGAAAGAGCACAAAGTTGCAGATAAAGTGTGTCTATAAAAAATCTATTACACCTACACTTTAATTTAATGGAGCAACACTTTCTCAATCTCAAGTCATTTTATGGAGGGAAGGAACAGCCAATCCCTTTCTACTGCAATGTGTAGTTCTGCTGAACAACGCCTTCATTACTCGGATATGGAGACACCAAACGGGAGATCAATTCGACTCGAAATAAGGCTACATTAAGCATACAATTCATGTACAGTGACGCAAATACACCTGCTGGTGTGCCGTAAGAGTTAAAATACTCTCAATTAAGTAGAGAACGGACACAGTGCCCTTCCTCTACGGTTAACCAACGATGCTGTAGGTTCATTGCCCATTCGGACGGTTGCCTCTTGCACGCTGAAGCTTCAGTTGGAACTGATAGGAACTACAAAATTCAAATTTCCTTTCCACATAACCCGGCATGGCAACAATTCAATTATAATTTTGGTATCAAGTGTATGTTTAACTCTTCTGATTTGAGAGATAAATTCCGGAATATTAGCTGAGTCTGTCCATGACCATTTTGCCACAGGCTAAGATGCAGACACCTTCAATACATCCGTGGATCGATACAATTCAAATATCTTTACTGTTTGTAAAATTTTTCTCCATAAGGATAAACGAAATTTAGTTTAAATACAGTTGAAACATTGAAACCCAATCGGAAATATTCTTATTTCGTGGGTATAACAAAGTAACCACTTTGCATATTATTAACCGTTCAACAATTGATTTTTGAGCCAATGGCTAATCTAAACAATCATCAATAATCTAATAAATCAATGTGCAACTAACTAAGCCACCAAATGGCCCAAGAATCCCAGCCAACGTAGCAAGAAAATGAAAAAACAAACGCATTTCCCAATTACGCCTTAGCGGCACCTAGTCGCCCGAAATTTTTATTTTCCCCTCAGGATTTGTGGAGCATGCATGGATTCACGCTGTTTCTACCTTGAACAAACAAAATGGCAAACCTGAGCAACTTACAGTCCACCGTGCAGCTGCTTTGCAAAGGACGGAATGCTCTCAATATGTAATCAACGGACAAGAACAGAAATGAAATCTCAACCGCAACAACGGCATCAGAATTCAAGAGCCGCCTCAGGGCGACACAAGAGCTTCTCAATACCGTGACAAGGGACAAAAGACCGCTCACAATACCCGCCATCGCCCCGTCAGAGAGCACAATAGGTCTGCACACAATATACATTGGATCGTCTTACGTTCTGTTCACGTGATGCTGTAGGTAAAATCTGGCAACCAAGGAATCTTATACAGTTGTCAGTTCAAAATGTTAATCCGCGGTTTAGTCTTTAAGTGGATTAAATTTCTTTGCTTCGTCTTACCTCAATCATTGCCTTGTTATCGCTTTACACATTATAAAAAAAATAAATGTTTACAGGTTCTGTCCACGACGAGCTGTCAGTCACTTAATACTATAACCTCGACCTATTTCCAGATGATTCCTATATCATTTGTTTATCATAAACGAGTTCCCCCTAAAGGTAGCGACTCTGTAAGAAATCCATACTAAACAAGTATTTCATTCACCAGCAATGTTGGTTATTAACATGATCAAAACAGTTTTCAATCCACCGACATTGGCTGATATCCAAATCAAACCAGACGCTTTTCAACAAGTGGCTGTTTTGTTCTCATACCATGCCAAGAGAGTTGGGTTGACCGTGTTGGGTTGATTTTAATTGATGGAGTGACTGCATACGTGAGGAATCCACACTACACGAATGTTTGATTAATCGAGTGACAACACTTATCTATATCAGATGGGTTTTTAATCCAGCCGTCTTTCAACAAGTGGCTACGCTCTGTGCCATGCCAAACGAGTTTTTAATGGATTGACTGTAAAACGAGATTGAATTGAGTGACTATATCTGGGAGAAATCCACTCTAAACGAGTTTTTAATTAATCGAGTGACAACTCCAAACGAGTTTTCAATAGATTGACTGTAAAACGAGATTGAATAGAGTGACTATATCTGGGAGAAATCCACTCTAAACGAGTTTTTAATTAATCGACTGACAATGTTTGTTATTTACATCAAGAGTTTTTCATCAGGTCACTATGTTTGGTAGCTATATCAAATGAGTTTTTGTCGAGTGACCACGTTTGATACCGACATCGAACGTTTTCAAACAAGTAAACATGTTTCGCCACGTCACACGAGTTTTGAATTGAGTGACTGTTTACAACGAGTTTTTTAATCGAGGTTTTAATCAAGTGACCATGCTTGTGACGAGTTTTAATCGGCATTACGTTTCACTTATCAAAGAGACAGAGCCTTAATTCAATTCATCTTGACTGATTTTAATTATTTAGTTTCTTTTTTTCTCTGTACATGCGATGGCATCCTCATAGGAGGGACAAACCACGTGCGCGCTTAGTCAGACGTCTTTGCCAATGGAATTGAAGTGTTGCTCTGGCTCCCCCGCCTATCACTTCGAGTAGATAGTTGGGCGCCGAGCCTAACTTTAACCCCTTAGTAGTGGTGTACAGTATGAACAATAACAAGACCGGACATAATATCAGACTCAAGGCCAGTCACACCACTAGTCGCAAGTAACAGGGTGCAAATTATGTTTTGTTGTAGGCAATTTGAACAAATAGCTTGGGATTTGATTTCAGACTGGCGGTCTTGCGTGTATCTTATGATGATTTTTCAATGTATATGGTCTTACGATCGTTGTGAGGAGCCTCCACTACAATAATTTCCCTCATTATCAGCATCTCAAGTGGCTAACCATAACCCCATGCAAACTCTCACCAAACTAAAAACTGCCCCAACCGAAACCTCGTAAGTACTCAAAGTTGACAACAGAGCAGTAAAATACTGACATCCCGAAAAATGCACAAAAGTCCAGGTACCCATGTACCTACATTCACGAGAGCGTCATCGATAAGGAGGTAAGTAAAAATTCATGCTCGAACCACAACCAAAGATATCACGGAGGGATCACTGACCCAGGATAAGAGGCGGGAGGTGAAATATCAACTTCAAATGCTATGAGTCCCAAACTGGACCAGGAAGGGGTGCAATTTTCCCAGCAACGCAGGCTCCTTTGTTAGGAACTGCTCATCACAGAGTTGCGAACGACTATGAAACGTAAGCGTTGCAGTCGTACTGCTACCAACAAAATGGACACTCCTGACCCACATGGCCCTTTCAAACCGATGGGGGGGTGCTCCTGCTCAGGGTGGATAAGGAAACACCTTTCGGTATTGCAATCACCCCCAGGCACTAGTGTGTATAGAGATTCTGTTTACGATCAGTTCATACAAATGAGACTTTCTTGTATAATAAAACCTAACAGCACACTGAGTAGAGAAATCGTATAAAGCCCTGGGTTGGTGTTCACTGACAATTTTCCCGCCACGAACCGTCAAGAATACTGTGACAATGCTGCGCCTAAAACAAGAGCTGAACAGATGGGACGTACCAGTGTACACTACTTGTTGTTTGCTACTTAAACCTCTTTGGATTTTTGTTTTCTTCACTCAATGGTTATGCGTCTAGGTGGCCAGTTAGTGATATGCGGCTAGAGCAAATGTATAAATAGTGCGCATAGAACGAAATATGAGCACGAGGAGACGAAAAAACAGTACGATCCGAATACCAAATGCACCCAGGTCAAACAAAACTCATCTCGAGGGCATTACAAAAAGCAAATTTAACCGTCTTGTTTTGAGGCATGATTCCTTTCCAAATTCAGGCCTGTGAAAATGGACATTATACTGTTGAAACTCGTTAAGGTTTTTATCGATTTACTCTATGCAAGATTCCCTCGAAGACCTTTCACTTGAAAGTGGCTCTGGCGACTCGTTTTGTCGGGTTGGGATGCAAACAATCTTTGTCTGGGCGTGGAGTTTGATAGCTGTGTTTGTTATTCCTTCGGCTCCCGAGAGGAACCGGTTACAATGGCCTTTTCTACTAACTGCAAGCTGCAAGGTAATACCCGGCAGAGCAGTGGAAACACAAGCCTTCAGCTCAAACTCGAGCTACAGAGGTTTTGCATGGCTGCCACCTTGCAGGCCAGTGCTTTTGTTCCACACGGTGTGCATAGAGAGGGTTTCCTTGTGGAACAAAAGAACTGCCCTGCAAGACGGCTTCCACGCAAAGCCTCTTTATACGTTCGAGATGAAAAGTTCATCTTCAAGAACGGCCCATGGCACCCGGAATTAATTTTGAGTAATATCTTGCAAGTTTTTCCTTCCAAGGGAGAGGCAATTAAGGTACTTTATTATTTTTATTTTATTCTGTGAGTAGCCCACAGCCAATGTCGTGTAATTTACCTTTTGCTGCGCCGACATTGTTACCCTTGTGAACGGCAGGCGTCGTTAGCGGTTGAATATAACCGATCTTAGGCCTCACTGGTAAAGTGTGCAATTTAGTGCTAAACAAAAACATAGCGCCTCAGCACTGCATCCCTTAGCTATTACTGATTCCTGTACCGTATCCAGGTCTTGGGTCGGGGGTGCTAATGGATTCTTTTCCAAAATCGAGTGTGAAAGAATCCTCACCCCCTCTCCTGAAAGGTGCTAGATCCGTTTTTAAAGTGGTGGCACTTTAAATAATCAATCACAACATATCGGGGGCAAAATGGAAGTTTTTTCGGTAAACAATTTTGACGATTTCGGAAACCACAACCCCCAGAAAAAAAGTGGAAGTGGCGTTTATAAAATGCTGACGTTTCCGATCGCCTGTCCAAAATACGTCGGTATCATAAACACGTCAAATTTTCCTAAGTCAAATCCAGTCTAAAGTTAAATTTTCCCCAAGTTGTGTTTTAAATTTTAAAAATTGCAACTCGAGTTCAATGTGAGTCAATAACACTGCAATACGTCTCGGCACGCAGGCCTACTGCATGATGTTGATCATCAAACCAGAACACCACGCTGCAAAACAATGTGGTGTAAAACTGGTGTTAATTTAAGATCCTCGGTGTTCCTATAGGACACCGGTCCCTTTTTAGCCCCTTTGTTACACTGCGGATGTTACATAAGCATTTAACACCAGAGATTTTTTGCAGTGTAAATGTTTGCAATACCGTGCATCATTTGGCCCTATTCCGTTCATCTGCTTGTCAGGCACATGGAAGGGTTTCATACCAGCCCTGAAGTGGACCCGTATCAGCTCAACCCCGACAAGGTGACGGTAGCGTTCGTGGTCGCTCACTTCATGATGTACTTCAACAACGCCATCAACCCGGTCATCTACAATTTCCTGAGCGGTAAGTGTTAGCGGACTGTAGATATATATTTTTGTTTTGCTGTTGGTGGTGCTTGTTGTTGGCTGGTCCTGCCGCTGCTGCTGCTGCTGCTGTTGCCGCTGATGGTTTTAAGTTTGGCTTAAATTTTTTAAGGGGGGAGGGTTCCTGTTTTGTTTGTTTTTTCCTTTTAATATCATGAGAAATGGGTTTGTGGGTACACCATGGAATCAATCTCTTTTGGACGAGGTGTGGTTCTTAAAAGAACTGGTGAGTATGAACTAGACGTTTCGGCCAATGTGCTCTGGCTGTCCTCAGGAAAGTGTCCTAAGACCGTCCTCTCCTGAGGACGGCCAGAGCACACTGGCCAAAATGTCGAGTTTATACTCACCGGTTCTTTTAATAACCACACCTCGTCCAAAAGAGATTGATTCCATGGTGTACCCGCAAACCCATTTCTCATGTTTAATCCACCATGCAAAGCTTCAGATCTGACCTTTTAATATCGATATACATTGTCTCGAAAATTCAATTTTGAGAACAAACAAAAATTGTGCAGCCGCTTGATATTAAGCAAACTCGACTTAGTATAGGGGCATGTATCACTAGCCTGGAGTTTTATGTTCCAAGTGTGTGATTGGTACAAAAATATTAAAGGGGACGCTTACTCAAGCATCGCATTTTACAAGTCTACTCTTAATACGTGTGATTCACAAAAGTTCGCCTCTAAGAGTTTGCAACGCGTTTGCCAATCACGGTAGGCGATATACCAGGCACGAAATGGGACAGAGGGGTTAACACCCCCCACAAGTCCAATCCCTGTATACGCTCCAGCCTATTGTTACTTAACACATCCCCCTAGATGTCTAACAAGAAATCCTCATTGTAATAATGACCAACACAAAGGTGGAGGGTCTCTCTGTCACATAGTTTGCATCAAATGATGCGCAAAATCTGTGGATCCAATGCGCGTCTGGAAAGGGTTGCCACATTTCGCGCGTTGCCAGCGCCAGCGCGTTGCAAACCTGGAGGCGCACGATTGTAAATCGCCCCTTTATCTGCTCAATTTCTGTAGGGAAGGAGTTTAAGATATTTGAAATGCTCAAACTGCTTCAAACTCCCTGCTGTCTACTGCGCCAGTAGACTGCAAACCTTTGCTGTTGAAAACAACACCTTTTAGTTTTATCAAATGATCACACCAACTTTGTTGCTTTAACTCCGCTGGTGTTACTTCTCGCACCTACAGATGTAACAGTGCACTGGAAGGTGTTAAACGTAACACCTACGGTGATGAAATAGTACCACAAACTTTAACACTGAGCGTCTGATAACACCGGGGCTTTTAATTTTAACAACCCGGCTTTTGCAGTGTAAAATGGAAATTGTGAAAGTTAGAGGTGCTGGTGGTTCGATCCTGGCAGAACAAAGAGGGTTTTCCTTTTCGGAGTATTCTGCTATGACCAAAAAATCAAGCCATTTTCCTTTTTTGAAAAATTAATCGACGCAGACGACTATGACGAATACGTGCAAGTTGCACAGCAAAACGAAACTGACAAAAGTGGTCCATTCTAAAGTCAGTGAGATTTAGTCTGCCTTTTTCTGCTATGAGATCTGGTTCTGGCTTTTTTTTCTTTCATTTGGGCAATTTAATGAGGACGGAATTGCGTTTTAAGATGAGTGTGAATGTTCCTAGGGATGTAGTCAGAAGACTGTCACAAGAAAGGTC
The DNA here is from genome assembly GCF_054643075.1 of Acanthaster planci. Classification (NCBI taxonomy): domain Eukaryota; kingdom Metazoa; phylum Echinodermata; class Asteroidea; order Valvatida; family Acanthasteridae; genus Acanthaster; species Acanthaster planci. The sequence continues at coordinate 16,063,417 of NC_141786.1, read as the reverse complement.
CGCTATTGGATGGAGCATGGCACCGCTCACGTGTTATTTGGGACGAATCAATTATTCCTTTACACAGAGTTAAAGATCAATAAGCATGTTACCAAAAGCTTTTCCGGAAGGGTGCGTTTTTTTTTGCTACAACAAAACAGGGACGGGGACACAAAACGCTTATTTAATAACCGAGGCTACCGAGCCACTACCCTATTTGCCCTTTAAAAAGGCATTGTTTGTGTGGAAAACTGGACCGTTGAAAGACAAACAGGACTGCAATAAAAATTCACTGTGATCAGACGCCAGCTTCTGCACTGGCGGGAAAATACATTACATTTCAAGCCATTCTGGAGGGAAAGTGTACATCTTTTAAAGCCGCTTTGATGTCATCTTTGGATACTGAGGGCGTTTTGTTATTTCACAGAAGCGTTGAAAATGCCTGTGGTATATAAAGACTGTGGTATATAAAAATATTGATCACACTAGAGGCACATGTCGGGACACTACAAACTCGGTACCACAACAAATAAGTTCGGGATGGGTAATGTAGTTCAGATTCCATTGAAGCTGGGCAACTGATGGCCAAGGCATCGCCAATACGAGCTATTCACAATAGTGCGACACCGAGAGTTTGCAACGCATTGGCCAATCAGAACGCGCGAAATTTGTCGACCCTTTCCAAACGCGCAATGGGTCGACAATTTCCGCGCATTATGATTGGCCAACGCGTTGCAAACTCTTGGTGGCTTACTATTGTGAAAAGGCTGTATTGCCATATCGTGATAGTTTGATTTCCAATGACAGGCACAGTCAGGTACAGAATTTACAGCAATTTACTTATTTATTACATATATACCAAATGTTACAAAGGACCCTCTACTAAGCGTGACGCTCGGGCGATTAGAGGTTTGTTCCGATTTCGGCCAATATTTCCAGTGGGGCCTCTTTCCCAGTATAAATTAACGTAATCATGTGACCTGTCTGCTGAAATATCAGATAAGATACTGGGACTGCTATCTGATAGCCGCTACTACATAAACTGACACGCTTCGGGAATTATGAGCGATACCACACATCACTTGTTCACTTTCGGGTAAATTTGCTCATTGGGAAGCGCGTTCCAGCTTACCGTGGTGATCAAATTTCTTGAGGATGTGCTCACTCCACTGGAGTGCAAACTGGTCAGGAAAAAGTTAACAATTCCACAGTCTTGGTTTCACTAACAAACATAATTTAGTTTCTGTGGTTCGTTTCGTTGCGTCTCGCTTTTGTTGCGTTGAGTTTCTCTGAGGTGGTGTTGCGCACGTTGGCGCAAATGCTCCATGATGTGTACAGCATGAACCGTTTGCAGCTGCAACGTGCCTGAAATGTTGCATCCAAGGGCGAAGATAAGTCACTGTTACTGTAAATTTGTATACAAAAAATGTTGGAATTGTTTATAGCTTGCTGTTTTAAATTTCCTTCTCTTTCGTGATCCAATGTGGTGCAAGTACATGACATTATGTAAGTCATGGGCACCCAGGTTGCAGCAATACTTTCAACAAAATTTGGGCTACCATTTTCAACAGCAATACATACATGTATCAACGTCAGATTGTCTTCTCCGAGTGATATCACAGCAAAAGCGCCCTCAATTGTCTAGAAAAACATGGACAACTATAGGGCACTTATCAATTCACATAACCCAACTACGATGTTTAATGTATTCTAAGCACAGTATATACTTGCACACGAAGTGTATCTAATAAACATTCATAGGATGGGCCCTTTACTGTAGGTCACATTGTAAATGGAGTGTTTTATATTGTGATTCACAACACAGTGCGCCACCAAGAGGCTGTCGCAGAGAGGCCATTAATTCAAGTTCATAGTCCATAAAAGCGAAGCCGTCTTGCAGGGATTTGCAACCAGCGTATGTCAGTGGACAACTTGTCCACTTCTGGGGAAAGACTTTATAAATTGGGACATTCCACGTAATAGAGAGACGAAAGTATTAATTAAAACTTCTCCTCAAAATACACGTATAAATATCCTCCATGAAAAACAAAACATAGGACTAAAAAATATAAATATTCAAGTTCCACGCCCGCAGCCGGCGAATAGAATTTGTCCACCATTTCCCACAATGCACTGCAAAAAATTCCCTTTCTGTGGCAAACTCTTGGTGGTGCCATGTAAAAAGGATCGCCCTTTTTAATCCGACAGCAAGCTACACCACCAACTCGGTGTTGCAGTCACCGTGACGCAGCACCAAGGCCCTCTTTCGCAGAGTGAAACACGACCATCGGCAGTTGCAGTAGTTTCTGCATAGCAAATAATGTACGTGAAGTGCAACACGTGTGGATAATGCCAACAGCGCCTCAGTTCTCATGAATCAGGTTTAGCTGGTAAATGGAAGCAAAACCGACAAAAAAAATTAAGGGCTGGAAATGAAAACTCGCCTTTGTCAGTTTGTAGTATGGAAACACAACTTAGAAGAAACTGACCTACAGGTCTACTTCTTACCTTCCGTAAAGGTTACAGTCCGCGACAATTTGGTGCCTAGACGTTTACATGACAGAATGAACGTGAAGTTAAGACATCTCAAACTTTATTATCATGTCACATGAGGTGACAGGACTTTATGGCGTCAATAGGTCCTTTCTTAAGTCGGCGAAGCGCGCGCAAGCGTTCATACGACACTCGATTAAGAACTTGAAAATGATGGACTCTACCTAGAAACTGAAATGTCCATTAACTGGAAATGAATAACCGTTCTTATGCCTCTGACCTAGATTCTCTTTTCAATATCTGGCTCAATAGACAGCCGTTGAGTGATACAATCTTAGGCGCCTGAGGAGATGTTTTACAATTCTATTTACATCATTTACATCGTAAATACCGGATTATGGAATAGACGGTTTGCAGTTCATGAATATAAGTGGCGTTATGGAAGTCGATCGTCTTATACATTACGGCGATCTCCGGTAGGTTATCAGTTTTCATGAAAGGCCTGGGGCTTCTTTTAAACGAGAATTGACGCCCGTGGCGAACGTTTCACAGTGCCACGCTATGTGCATTCAGATGATCAGCAATACGACGAACTGTCTCTCGTTTATCAATCTGCATGTCATTCCGTGCGGGGAAAAATTCCTCATCCATCAAAATTTTTGCTGAGGGATTTTTCCTTCTGGGACTGATATCTCCCTTTCATCTGAACCGCGGGCAACAGGTAAATCCAACTAAACCGCTGATTCCTGCACAAATTATTATTTATGAGTGTTTCGAAAGATATTTGTAGCGGGATTCCAATTGCAGCGTTAGGCGCAAAACCGGAAATACTTTAAATATCTTACCAAAGGTGAATCTCAACACCCTTTAATAGGAAATTACCAGAGAAAAAAAACCACCTGATTTTGTATGCATTATCAAAGAAAAATTACACAATCTCTTCATTTAATGTATTTGTTGTCAATGTTTGTGCAATAACTTTCTCACTAAATGTCAGTATCAAAGTCGTGGTAAGTGAACCTGGTACAAAGATGCATAGACCTATGTATATGGTACATGTACACGTATTTTTTGGCTTGTTTTCAGCTAAAGGTAAGGTATATCACCCAGTGCAGAAATATTTATTAAGCAAAAGAAATCAACATTATTTACATTTCATAACGAGAAAGCTTATGCAGTTGTTCTTTCATTTACTCTTTAAAGTGCTATCTTTATTTCCATTATCAATTTTTTTCTTCTCACAATGAGGTGAAGACAAGGTGTTCAGTATGTCAACTGGTGAACTTAAGAAATTAAATATTCCAGGTGGCTCTCCTTCCGCACTATAATATCAGTCTCAAGCCCGAGGCGAGACTTGTATGAAACAGAAACCAGACACCAAAAGCATGTCTTTTTACACGGTAAAATAGCCCATCAGTCATTCATTCTTCAATCGTCGGAGGATTGAGGAATGTCAGGTTTAGCACAGTAGCACCAAAGGGTGTGGGACAGGTTGTTTCGTATTGATAGTTCTATTAATTAGGGCTCCGATATTTTCCGCGTCAATGTCACACCTGACATATAATTTTTAAGTTCAGAACACGTTTTCCGATTCCAAGAGTGGTGAGTTAATGCAAATCACCTGCTAAACAAGTAGAAATAGTTTGAAACCAATTTCAGTGATATTTCCATGTCAAATTATACAGGTCAGGTGAAACAGGGAACACAAAAATGTCACGTTTTGGTACCCCAAATTCATTGAATGACCCATAAACCAATCTATTTTTGGGAGCTGTATGTTGACACAATATAAAGTTTTGAGACTTCTTGAGTTCTAAACAAAGCTCTGAGTAAGCACTCACTGCTCAGCCATAGAAATATGAGAGGAATGCGGAAAGGAATGTTGCATCCCGACTCCTCTGCAACGGTTGGGTATGAACTCTATACGGGATCAAAAATATATTCCGAGTATTTCCCAACAAAATTAAAATTTTTCTCAGTCCCAGATTCATGTCTTTTCAGCATTTCTTCACTGTCTGACCCTCATTGGAATGATTACGTACTGAAAAAAGGGCAGGCAGGATACCACATTCCTTCAGAAATGCACTCCTCGGTAATTCCAACAACACAATACACTCACCTAACGTTAGATGCACTGATGACGAAAACCTTTATACGTGCCATTATCACATGTTGCTGATGACCTCCCCAGAAATCCAGCTTTGTATCGTGTTGGCGAAACTGCAGGCTAGATGTCTCGTGGAGCTTGTGTGCTCTTTGTATTAACTGATTGTATAATCCGTTATTGTTGCCTAAGCGTCCCGTACACATGAACCAGGCAACATGAATACATTACGGTTTGCACCAAATACGTTGTCCAAACTTAACTGTATTGGGCCAGTTTTTCCACTCTGCAATCCCGAGCTATCCCATTCATGGTCTCACTGAAGTCCCTGACGAGCCTATTGAGCTCCAGTTCCTTTGGATTGTTTCAATCTTGCCAGTGAATGCGGAAAACCCCCGAGACTTCCTTCACAGATGGCGCCAGCAAGACTGTTGACGAGCCGCCATTTTCTTTTCCCATGCGGCTTTGCGCGAAACAGGACACCGCGGAGAAAATCACATTATTGATCTGTTCGCACCTCCGAATGCCACTACATTTAATGCAACGCGTACTAAATCACTTACAGCCGCTTAATTAAAATGCATAAGAATACCTAAACGCACAGATGCAGGATGTTTAAATTTCCAACTTTTGGCAAGCGAGTCCCACCTCTGTACGGTGCGCCATACAGGACGCTACTTGTGATCACTCCGTTGTGCCAGACGCCAGTCTCCACGACTGTTGTTTGTTTGATTTCATAGAAGCTTTTTGGAAACAAAGTCCCATCATATTCTCTTAGAATCAATTATCTTATAGGAATTCCTGTAAAAAAAATAGAACACGCAGCACACTGTCGTACCTCTTCAAGCGCGGATCTGGGCGATGGGGGGTCAAACCCTCATCACTACTCAGACAAAAAAAACGGTTTTAAAAATGGAGAAAATAATAAAAGACAACAAAATTAAATTAAAAAACAAGGAAATATCCCGCAAAATACTCTGATATGTACAAGGTGAGTGTAACTAGAAGGAAACTATGTAGTCCGAAAAAATGACCCTCCCGAAAAATTCCTAGATCCGCCCCTGCATGCTCTTCTATATTTGTTGCTACCATTGTTGCCGTTGTAAATTATGTAGTGTTGCTTTTGTAATTGTCGTTGCTATCGTTGTCGTGTTTTTGTTTTTGTTTTTTGGGTGTATTTTGTTTTCATTTTTATGTTTTGTGCCCATTGTTATGAAAAACCCCAGTAAATTTTTTCTGTTTCTTTTTCGTTGTTTCTTTTTTTCTTGTCCAAAAGGAAAGCACTCAAGAAACGCCTAGTTTCAGTTCGTGGTGTTAGTGACAGTTTATGTATTTGCACATTCCTCCTTTGTTGTCTCCACTTTCTCCAATGGTGGCCTCGAGGAACGATGGGCAGTACCGCCTCCACTAATTAGTGCGACCTCTGGCATACAGCTTCAAAAACGGTTTGAGCACTCTATTAACTTTCTGCGTGCCGTTCTTTCACCTGTCTGCAGCTCGCTTCCGGAAGGAGTTCCAACGGGCCTTCTCCTGTTGCCCGTGCGTGAGCGTGCCGGAGCGGCGCAAGCGGCCGGGCAGCGCCTCGTACCAACGGTGCCGGGACTTCACCGCCCGCAGCGGCAACAACGGTGTAAGCCAGACGGACTACCGGTCCCACGACCACAGCACTGAGTACCTGCAACTGTCCAAGCTCGGCAAGGCGAACGGGGCGAACAACAACTCCGCCCAGGCGGCCAAGTCAGGCGTGCCAAGTGTCTGATCATGCAGTTGAGCTAATTGAATCAAATTTAAATTTGGTCTTAATGGCCGTTCTGCCAGCATTTTGTTCCTTGGGCAGGTGAAACCATTTTCACGAATTATTCAGCACGGTCCAAGAAAAGATTTCACGACAGTTTTTAGCCTGTCTCCTATCTTCAAAGTTAGGATTTGACATTTTAACCCCCCCCAAAAAAAACCAAAACACGAATACGTCTGTCATGATTTTTACTTGGAATCTCTGTAGACAAATCTGGTGACCAAGGTCCCACTTGTTATGAGCAGTGGCCCCAGCCAATGGCGGTAAGCATTGTGGTGACAGTTACTGTATTATCAGAGCCAATGCTGCGCGACAGCCACTCAGAACAAAGACCAACACAATGCTGCCGCCGTTAAATGGGGCCATCGGAAAGGCTCCGGGTTCCTCTTGAAGAAGAAAAACTTACGCCAAATATCCACTTACCTCACGCAGTGGGTGACGTCTGTAAATCGTTGCTCAAAGCTAAACATATCCCTGCTCGAACCACTGAATAATTCGGGGATTGGCTCGCAACGGCACAGGAACACGTTGCACGCCGCTTCATTTGACAGCATTATTGAGTGGTAACATTCCATTTAGTGTGGGAATACCTGTTGTCACTTGGTATCGTCCCAATGTACATAATGATTCCAAACTAGTGTGTTGATAGGACACTCAATTCCTGGGTAAAATGTTGTTGAACTGTTGTTGGGTACCCAATATCCTTCCAGTGCTTGTGTGCTGTCAGAGTAAATTGACAAAAATTCCCCGAAATTATAACACGAAACCTCATTTTGCACCATCTGTTCTTGTAAGTCAGCCACTGTATGGTTTTCTCACATGATATTTTGCAAAGAACTAAACATGAGTGCACGTTCGTTGGTTTAACTGTTACTGGCGGGTTGAAGTTCAGTGTAAAAGCACTTTTCCTAAGGATGTGGTCATATCTATTTGCTTGAAAATATGACATTTGCCTGATGAGTCCTACTTTTTTTCTGCTGTGTGTGTGGGGGGCGTATTGCATAAATTCAAACACTGTAGCTGGTCTAAGTTTTCACACCTCGCAACAAAATGAGAGTTCTTTCGCACCGAATTTACGATTATGAGTTGTATTGCTGTGTACTATAAAATCATCCCCCCTATATTACCGTTCCTGTGGAATGTTACTTACAATATGCATGGGTGCTTGTTTCTGTCAAGCCGAGGCCTTGAAATTCAAACGTATTATTTTACCGCACAGCAAGGTGCAGTAAATTGTAATTTGTTTCCAGTACGCTGCTTCTCCAACTGTTGTAGTACAATCTTTCACCAGCGCCCCTACACCGGTGAGACCCTGATTAACACTTACGACACTGGCGTTTGGTTACTTGATCCCGTCTTGGGGGACAGAAGAATTTGGAATAGTCTCTATTGAACCGATTCTAAGTCATTCCGAATCCACTTCGGTGATTGGAATTCCGCAGGGGTCGAGTGTGGCACGCAACACAACTTTATGTAGCAACGGAAACTATATACCTCTCCGTTAACCAGGCCATTCGGATGCGGTCACGAAGTCATGCATCGATTGTGAAGCGTTGAAATCTGTAAGACAGACTACACGTCCCTCGATAAAATCTGCGTTAAAACGGGCAGTAACAAGAATGGCTTCACCGCAAACAGAGGAGCTGTGTTAACTCAACTCACATGTGGCGTTAACAAAGACAAGATCGTCAAAGCGATTTTAAAAAGTTGTTCCCAACAGCTATAGGCCTAAACAAAATAACAGAAATTCAAGTATAATTTTTAGACATGTGGCATTTTTTACGCGATCTCAAATGAAACAAACCTCAACTAAGACCATAAAAGAAGACTGTCACCAGATTTGAATATAAGCGAGGAAGTCGCTACAAATTTGCAGCCCCCCCCCAGGCTTACGGGAAATCGGCGTGAACATTTCGAGTCGTTGAACTTCTTAAGCAATAGCATTGTCAAAATGACAGATGTAGTTTTAAACATGACCCAGCGATGACTGAGACAATTTAGTTACCAATCAAAACAATTAACATTAAGATCACAGTCGTCATAAGGCTGCAGTCGGGCTCCCAGAATGCAACACTGTGGTCACAGTGAGTTAAAATAAAACATTCCATTATTCCGCCTTTATATTGTATTTATAAAATGAAACGGGAAAGAAGGTATTAAAGTTTATGTTCCACTGAGGCATGTGTTGTTGGCATTGACACTGGGCTACATGGACAACGCCAGGGAGAACTGGACGGGATTTGAAGATAGAATTCTTGGACGATGGTGGCGCTGTTCAAACATCAGCGCCATGTTTGAACAGCCACGTTCCCTTGTTTTATGTATCGATGAAAGCAGTAAGTGCGCTGTGCGACGCCAGTATTTTCATAACAAATATTAGCAAAAGATTGGCGTTAGCCTTAGGAACGAGTGAAGCTGAGATTTACGTGGGGAGACCTGGGAACAAACGCATTTCTGTGCCCTTAAAGCGCCCGGTATCAGCTTATAACCTTCACAACACATGGAGGAAGTTCAGGCTTTGCACGTACATGCTGCCTTAGTAGGCTACATTTTATGCACACGTGAAAGTGTTGACCTGCGTAAATTGTTCAGATTAATAAGGATTGGCATAATATTAGCCCATTCCAGCACCCCACAACGGCGGTGGGGACTACCAAAAGGGGCAAGTCGCGTCTACATATGTGCGTAATTATGACCAAAAAAAACGAAGGCTTTGGACGACTTCTGATTTGGGCGTGCATGATCTCTTAAGGTTCTCTTGCGGGTGTTGGGCGCTGAAGGCCTGGTAGCAGTGATGCCAATATCTGTCTGCCTCCTCCTTTGTCATTGTTGACAGGGAACGGTGGGCAGGAATCGATGAGAGAAAGGATGGATGTGTCTTGCGGAATCAAAAGAAAGATGTGGAACGAGCGAGAGTTTTCAGCAGTGAGAAATAATGTGTGAAACAAGAAGTGTGACGAAGTGGATGGACGTCAGAGAACGTTTAGGGCTGCAACGCCTTCATGGTACATGCATGTGTAATCTGGGGAAAGAGATAACACTGCCCTCTTACGGTGATTTTTGGTTTTTTAATACTACTGATTATCCCATTTATATATATTTTCCCCTACAAACAGAGAGTGAGGCCTATTTGAAGAACCAAGTAAACCGAATGACCAAGCGCAGCTAGTCTGGTTCCCATACAAAAAGATATAAACTACTCTGAGAGATTCTTTGGTCCGGTGGTCGCCACGGTGACAAAAACTAGAAGAATTTTTCCCCTAGCCAACTTTCACGAAACCCGCCGATGTTTCCCGAATCCATTTTTGCTGATTTTTTAATATTGTCGTTCACGTTCGGAAATATCTATAAATCACCTTTCTGTCAGGTTTTGTTGATTTACTACATGTATTATTTTTGAACATTAACACCATTTTTGTTAACCTCTTGACAGTGATTACTTTTACAAACTAATGAACACGCTATGATACCGGGCATTATATCCCAGTGCCTGTTTGTGTCGCCCAGATATGGGTCTCAATCCCAAACGCTGGTTCGCTCTTTCCATTGAGCTTTTTTCTGCAGTGACTCCAACAACAGATATGGATTACTGATCAGGATTCAGATCCGTGCCGCACAAACACACCCCTTGTTCAATTCTTCACTCTTCGACAGTGGCTTTCAGACTGACAATTTATTCAAGTCTGAAGAATTGTCAAGTTCAGGAACTGTCCGTATATATGTATCGGCCATTTTGAATAAGCCATCTGTGAGTTGTATTTGAATAAAATCTGGTAGACTGAGTTCTTTAATTCACGTGAACATAATTGGAATTCTCCATACTAAAAACACCATGGATATACCTCGTGATTTGGGGCAAGCTTTTGCTACAATAGTTACATAAGAGACGTCTTACAACGATACACTTTTTCAGTGGGTAAGAAGGGCACAAAGGTACCAGTTCATTCCAGAGATGGTGGTTGGTATGCAAGAGCTTGCCCGAATCACGAGGTACAGCAAGTGTCTTTAGACTGCCAAATTCAAATTCTTATGTTTATGTGTACTCAGATAACTCGGTGTACCAGATTTTATGCCAATGTAATTCTCAAAACGCTTATTGAAAGTGAGGTTGACTCCTCATTTTTGGAAACCCGACATTACATATAACACCAAAGAAATAAAAGTTTTTACGAATTCATGTTTAGAATACCTTAAATATTGCGATAAATTGAAATAATTTTTAAATGTTAAAAAAAGAAAGTGAGGCTAGAATCCAACACAGTTTGGCATCACCCCCAATTAGCAGATGACATTGAATAGGGGAACACGATTCAGTATGGCTTACCCGTGAGTAAGGCATATTGACTAAAAAGCCCAGGTTGCTAAATTGACTATTGAGGGCGCTTTATGGTCGGCCCATCAGGTTCCTCATTATAGTTTTGTAAGTAGTATCTCACAACGGGTATGATTCAGAAGTCTGCAAACAAATTGAGGCCTACCTTTTTTTTCTAAAATATTAAATAGTGGTATTGGAATCGATAGGAGCTGCAGACTGATATTCAGGAGATAAAAACCAGTTGTTGGAGGAAGTATTTTTGAATGTGTGTTATAAATGCACGTGTGGGGAATTAAGTAAGTAGCATTTGTGTGGACATTATTGTGTGAAAATTATTGTGTGGATCATATTTTGTAAAAACAAACTCTGCACTGGAATGTACATTTAAAAATTGATTCTTCGATAACTCAATTGAAAGGCTACCGAGAAAATGTTGAGATAAATTTCCAACGTTATTTTCCCTTGAAATATATTTAAAAAGGAAAACACAAACAATTGACAATGTGATTATATTTAACAGATGTTACCTAACACGAAATTTAATTTTGTAAATTACTGTTTCCTTCAGCTATCACATTTGTAAACTCTAACTCTGTACAATTTATGAATAGATATTTATTGACACAGAAATATTTTGGGATTGGAATTAATTCCCACTAGACAAAGTATGTAATGTGGATGAGATATGTTCTGCATGTTGACTAATAACCTTACACATACATTGTAATTAACCCGTAAGCGATCCAAAGTATTAAGTGTATGGTTGAAAGCTGTCTTCAATAAATCTTGATAATGTGAACTTGTAAAAAGGAGTGACTCGTGTTCTTCAGAGACGGGAACCATTTTACGAGTAGCTGCCAGGCACTTGGCATAAACTCCAGCTCCAATGACAGACAGCACTGGTCTCTACGGGCCTGTTTGTGTCACACAGATCTTGACCTCGATCAGTGATACTGACGCTGGTTCGCACCATCCACTCTGGGGGTTTTGGTGTCTGTAAACCAGCGACGGATCAGTGATCGTGATTCGGATCCGTGTGAAACAAACACGGAGCTGTATTTAACCGGTAGCTCGTCGAGACCGTGGGTTGGAGGCACCGCCGTCATTGAGTTATAATTAAAACAAGTTTTTTTTTCTCACAATGCTTCGTACCGAATGAAGCCACTGGCAATGCATGTTACCATGTCGAACACAAAAGCGTTGGCTCAACTGCTGTTATAACAATTGACGCCGCGAAAAAAAAATTAACAATAGCAAGCTTTTGTTTTGCCTTTTTATTTGGCACGGTAAGATGGCCACCGGTGGCTTCAACGACCTCCAGGAACTCATTGAGGGCAAAACGGAACCAGATTTTTTCAATATGAAGTCTGTTGTTGGAAGACACCGTGCGCCATATTGGGGATTGTGAGCACCAATCCCAAACAAAGTGGTTTAGTACTAAACAATTCGCAATGTTGGTTAACCACTTTAATTTAACGCTATAGTTCGTCAAAGATTTGTGTTTACGTTTTAGTTTTTCTGAAAAACGCTAACTTGCTTTAGACCTATTTTAAACACATGAACGAGCGACTGGGTGTTCTTTCGTTTCTTCCACAACAGGAAGCATGACTTCACTACACACTGCAACAATTTTTCGTAACAATATAAATCATTTATTTCCGCAGGTCACCTCAATGACATAGAAAAGTAACGACAACAAGTGATTTGTAACCCCATTACAAGTATATTGAAGCATTTTATAAAGGAATGTTATTACTAAGACGCGCGAGCCGTTTTTTAAATTTCATATCAAAAAAAAGCTAAAATTCAAACTATATTTCATGATATCTAATAACTGCCTTGAAATTTAAAATTCGTTCAATGTGAAAAAACCAAGGAAACAAATGCCAAAAAATAAAGCGTTACAAGCGTTACCTTTTGTAAGCTGTACCACGGCCAGAACATCTAGAAGCACTTATACAAGAAGTACACATAAATCAATCATTTACAATCATGGCACTTAATATAAATTTCTGAATATGACCTAAAGCCTTCCATCTGTAACTTCTTTATTTGTACAGAAAGACCTTTTTCATTTTTAAAACACTTCAATTTAAACAGCTTACAGTACTTTTCGGCTCTTATCTAAAACTGGAGAAGGTTGGTGTGTGGATAGCATTGTTGCTGTGTACACAGTCGCACTGGTTGACCCGTGGATTCGGCGGGCGTGGAAGGGTTGACGAATTATTGTGTGGACGGGCGTGGGCCAACGGAACAAGGACTTGCTACTTGACCCATCTGCTGTGTGCTGTCTGAAACGCGTGCAAACAGACTGCGTGCGGCGTTCACTCAATCTGAAACAGGTTGCAGTAATAGCCAATGAAACCAACCGCCGCCGATACGGGGTGGTGCTCATCTTGGTCGAGCTCCCGACTCCCAGTAACCGTGCCTCCTGATCCTGAACCAAACCAAACCCGGCCCCCCTTGCCCACGACACAGTTAAAACACGAGTTAATGTCGTCTACTCTGCATTTTGACGTCCACAGGTAAGCTGTGCGTTCATTCTTTAAATCTTTCGAACTCCACACTCAGACACGCACCTTCGTTAGAAATAGAATTTGCTGCCAAACTCTCAGAACGCCTAAGAGAAGGCATACACATGGAAGGTCATTAATGTGATTAATTTGTCACAAGTAGTACTGATATTCCTACTGACTGACACGCCCAAGTGAGCTGATTGGGTATTCCAACAGCGCATGCCAAAAACGAAGCACGCCCGAGGTCATTCGGACGCGAGTGAGCGATCTCTGCCCTATCCACGCAGCCCTACGCGGACTCCCGCCCGTCCTTTGTTCCCGAATGACCTTGCATTTGTTGGGATAATGGTGCAATAGTTGGTTAAAGTAACTTTTCAATCTTGCGGTGCAACTTTAATTGGTATGAAATTATTGTGCGAGCAGTAGGCTAACAAACAATTATCTGTATTAATTACAGCCACCAGTTCAAATTCTTATCTGGTGGTCTACGTTGTTGAGTCATCACATTTCACTCATATTTTGCTCTTGGTTACATACACACTCGTCATTAGTACAGAGGCTGTATATCGAAATTATTGACTGGTATTCCTCTCTAAGTCCCGCTTTTCAAACACAAAACCTGAGAGTGGTTACCAATTGCAATCAAGAGACTGGGGACTCTAATATGCCATTACTAAATGCAACAATTAACAAGTGCAGTACATTTATGACTTTATAATGGCTCTTTTTAAGGTCCTTATAGTCTTTAACTTGTAATCACCACTTGGAATAACATTTTCATTGGAAGGATACCGAATATATATAGCGAAGGGGGCCAGCCAAGTCGTGTCTTTTCATACATGCATGTTTACCTAAACGGCGATAAATTTGGTATCTTCATGAATGCCAATAAATCCACATAGCATATAAGCGTTTTGGTCAAAATTGATTGAAAAAATGTCCCTTTTCACTGAAATAAAGCTTGAATTCTTCTCGAAATAGATAAAAAAAAATCACATTGGCTTCACGGCCGCTTAAGTCTACGCTGGTGCGCACAACTGAAGCAGATTTTCGAATGTCCAGGTAGCAGAGAAACGGTGCACAAGCAGGAGTGATTACCACTTGCCAATTTATTGTGCCCTGAGGATAAACTTCCTGTCTCATTTCTTCATCAGAATTAGATTATTTGCTGGTACATTGCTATTCAACAGTGCACAGTAGTGACCTCTGCGTGTATGGGCCTCGAGCTGGACCAAGACAGTGCAATATTTCCTTAGCAACGGAGGCTCCTTGGGTACTAACTGCGCATCGCTGGTTCACGAACGACTAGGAAACGCAAGTGTTGCAGTCGCAACGCCACCAACAAAATGAATACTCCCGACCGACGCCGCTCTTTTCAACCAATGAGGGGGCGCTTCGGCTTAAGGCGGCATATGTCCTACCAATAACTGTGACTGAATTTCTACAGCAGAATCAAGAGACTTTCAGTGTAAAATTTCACTTACAAAGTGAACTTTCAGTTCCAACGTAAAACACCAGCACGCAAATTTTACAAGCAAAGTCTTTGAAAAAGAAAAATTTCAAAATCACCACACGACCTTCAAACTCTAGTACAAAATATAATTCTTCTGAACATTATTTATCTCCAGACATTTCTTTATGAATGAATTAGACTCTCATGACAAAAACCAAAACCACTTTTGGCAGCCGTCTGTTTATACAAGTACGTGTCTTTCATTTGAAGCTGAAATTTCGTCGGTAAAATTACTGAGGATAAAGATTACACGCATGAAATAGTTACATTACAAGCAACGTCAACGACTATGGGGCAGAACACTTCACGTATTATCTTTGTGATCATCATTGGTCTCGGTATTATTTCGGTCGCAGTGTGCCGCCTGGCCAGCCCAAAAACAGTATTACTCGTACCGATCTTTAAAACGATTAATGTGACTACCAGAGGAATACATGCCACTGATATTGAACAAATGCTGGCTGCAGAAAACTTCCCAAGTCGTCCCACAAATACAATGTACGTGTGTTATCATCCGCATGTAGGTAAAACACCTGGGTATATGTAATTTTCTTTCTCTAGACAATTAACAGTTACTCTCCTTGTCCCCTTAAACACTTGCGTAATTTTATGCCACTAAACATTAACCTGCAAATTGGTACATGTACATGTAGTTGGTTGTGTGGGCACAATTAAGTATCTCAGTAAAAACCAAAGGAACCGAGGAACATTGAAAAAGGGGAAAAAAGCATGGCCAACCAGGTGGGCTGATGTCATGGTTTACGCGACCACCAGCGGCTCGTCATCGGAGAAGCCGCGTATCATTGGCTGATCCTCTTCCTCCCCTGCAATGTGATTGGACAGAAATCACATCATCGATGCATATTTGTGCACATCAACTGCACTCCACAAAATGAAACGGGAGGGCACGTTTGAACAGTAATCTGAGAGTAGCATTTCTATGAGCTAAAAACAAAATGCGAAACAACTGGCTTCTGACATTCACAACTCAATAGTGTGCTAATGAATATGCATGAAGGTCAAATAAAGGTAATACAAATGAAGTGATACGTGTTCTGGTACCAAATAATCCATTTGCGAGTATTCCACCTATTTGGTGGTTTTAATTCTGACCGGTAAAGGCTCCAGAGAAAAACTACTGAAAAATGTCTTTGTTCTGCCAACCAAAAGCTTCAAACCCCATGTATTGCTATTCAAAGTCACTCATAGTTGTTATGAGCCTGATGATCTAATGTCAGCACAGTCTGTGCGAATGTGACAGCACGAATATTGGACATGGCATCAATTCCAAACGCAGGCCTCATCAGTTTCGGGTTCATCATTTTTAGGAGAAATGCAAACATAAGATCAAGAACAGAATGCAAAATTCTGCAGGAGAGAAATGGTTGAAAAGGTTTCATTTCTGCAAATGATACATTTTCAGAACTTAGCAATGCATTTCCAATACAACAGTAAAGACGACCTGTGACTCGATGTAAATCCCTGGTGTAACCGCAACTCTAACTTGTTAACCTGAACCAAACCAAACACTCACACAATACGACCGGCTCCCAGTGAATGAACCAGGGACGAGGCGAGGTATTTTGCTGGCCTGACTTACCGAGATCCTCGTCTCCACTGCTGAAGGTAGCCGTGCCCGAGCGGGGGTCGTAGTGACTGTTGGCGAAGGACATGAAGCTGCGCTGCAGGCGGCGATGGCGGACCACGAAGTAGCCCAGCGCGATGACCAAGAGGATAATCAGGCTCACCGCGGCCACCACGGCTGCTATCCAGGTCTTCTCCGCCGTTTGCTGGGGGGGATTGGTTGGCTTGACAGCTGAGCAAGGGATAAAAAAAAAGAAGATACAATGTACACAAGATCAGTTTTGTTGAACTTGAACCCTATCAATGTCTGCTGTCCAAATCTGGGTCAAAATGGCTTCACTTGAACCGAGTCAAACTGGGTTTTGTGCAAACAGGTGAACAGACTTCACATCAAACAGGGTCAAAAACAAGTCCTCCTCAACCGAGTCACAATCATTGTTTTGTTTTTTTTAGATCACAAACTTGACACAACTTATACTGGACTGATGTGTGTGCAACAGAAATGAATCAAAATGGCTGTTGATGAATTGATGTTAACGACTTCATGATGGGGCATTTTTCAATGTTGAGGATGCTGGGCCGGCATGACTATCATTTTTTCCGTTTTCAAAATCCTTCAAAAAATTCATCATTTCATTTAACAGTCGTTTATTGCCGCACAAAGTATTCTTTAGGCACTACTCTAAGTTGACAGGTGACCTTCATTGATGCCCGAGTATTTCAGCCAGGCCTGCAGTCTTGTCAACAGAGCCCAGATTGTGCGGTGTTGTATAACTGTCTTTTGTTCACGAACCTGGCTCAGTGCACTGCTGACCTCTTTTCAATAGGGGCCAGATTAGCGTGCAGCAGTGCTCTGTGGCTCATTGCTGCGGTGGTGGAGCGCTTTTGTCCCCGGTGGTAATCTGCTCCCTCTCAATGCCCCAAACCCTGGTATACGGTTTCAAAATAACGCTGGATTATCAACACTTTTGAGAGTGAAAAATGCCGGTAATACAGCAGCCTCGTCTTTTGTTCGGAGTACGGTCTTTTGTTACAGGGCCCTGTTTCCTTTGTCCGAGTTCAAAGACCCCGGCCATGCGTAATAAACCGTGCGTCTCTGATTCCGGAGTCCCTGGCAGGAAGTGGTTAAAAGGGGTCAAGCAAACTTCACTTAAAACTAAATCATGATGGGGTTATGACATCCAAAAAAGACTACAACTTAACCGGGTCAAAATGAGTTCATGGGATAGTCACCTGACTTCACCTTAAGCCCAGTCAGATGTAGTTTAAGGCCACAGAACAAGACAGGTTGCAGCCATTTGATTTCTTGGTTGTTCATAGCTGTAATTAGGTTTTGTAGGTCTGTGGGTTTGAAGGTTTGGGTTGGTTTGTGCGAGTGGGGCTAGTCTAGGTTAAGCTGGGTCGGTTAGGGTTGAGTTGGGTCGGGACCCGTTGGGTTGGCTATGGTTGGGTTGGCTATGGTTGGAGTCGGGGGGTGGATTTGGTTTGGTTTGGGTTGGGTTTTGCTAAATAGGGTTAGGCTTGCTTGGGTTGGATTTAGTTAGATTGGGTTGGCTTGGGTTGGGTTGCGTTGGTCTCGATTTAGTTAGACTGAGTTGGTTTGGCTTGGCTTGGGCTAGGTTTTGGGTTGGGTTGTTTGCCTTTTGGTTTGCCTTTGAGTTTCTGGTTTGTTTTGATTTTGTTTCAATTTATCTGTTACCTGTTTCAGGGCCGTCCACACACGCATAGTCAGACATCAGACCGTAGATTCCCTTGTAGGCACCTGTGCTGACCCTCAGGAGGTGAGCCTGTTTTGGAGGGAGCGGGTCTAGATGGGCGAAATGGCTGGTGGTGTTGAGGATAGGGATGTAATCTTTCAGGGTTGGTAGGAGATAGGACTTCTGGCCCAGATCTTCACATTTCTGGTAATAGTCTCCTTTGCCGCCATCCTCTGCAAGAATCGGCCTGATGCCTGCCCGGAACACCGTGTAACCCTGGTACACAAAACAAAAAGTGAACTAATTGTAAAATTCTGACCTAACCAATTCCGGTAGGATGACGGCCTGAACATGTGGAGAGCATTCAGACACGTTCCGGCCAATTCTCATGACGCCCTTGTGTTTGAACAATTGACATTTAGAGTGTATGCACACAAGACACTAAAACTACGCCATGACGACAGCCAGGCATTCTGGTAAACACTGCACCGCAACTGTCTGTCAATCGTTGACTAAGCAACAATGCAGCATGCAATGTCGCCAAATCTTGACCAAATGACCACCAAGGGTCAGCATTTGTAAAGGAGCCTGACCATAAATTTATTTTCCAGCAAACCTGACATGCAGTGAAGATGTTATTGGGGCCTACACGCGCAAACGCGGCACCTTTGACCCCTTCGCTACTGAGGACTGCTTCGACAGAAACACTGTAACTTTTCCACAGCCTGTTTTCAGAGTAGCATTGCATTGAACAGCACAGAACTATGACACAAACATGCCTTCTTCCAAAATGGGCTACTGGGCTCTGACATCGATGATGCCATCGAGCAAAAACATAAAAGGACAATTTCATTCTTTCAGAAGGTAGACGGTGTCGACTTCACCTCTATGAAAAAATCCTAACCTCGATACAACCGCTGCATCCACAGTTGTGGAAGTTGAAACATGAACAGATTCGATTTTGGAACTCTAAGATTAAAGGTTGCGCGCACATGGAGATTTCTACTGTGACGTCCCTGGGTTCAAGCAAGTTTCTCCCTCCAAGGTTAGCATGCCTTTGGGCTGTGCTTGCTGCTCATGGTCTCCGTAAAAAAAGGTGGAGCCTCTGTTAGCGTGAAATTGTGCGCTGAGCAGCAAAATGAAATTAGACCTGGGTCGCATATATCAGGGGGTGTGAGTGGCCACTTAAAATGTGACCGGCTCTAGAAAAACGGGTGACAAGTCGCCAGATTCAGGATATCAGTTTTTGATATGGCTAGATTGTGTACATCAAAAGCTATAATTTGATACATGAATGACCCCTGTAGTGCGCTGCGTTCTGGAGATATTTAAACATTTGAACATCCCCATTTTCGGATTCAATTAAAGCACTTTTCGAGAAAAAGCTCAGAAAGTGCAGCACTTGAAAACACAATGCTACGTAGGATTTCCCACTGAATGATCAATTTTGCTATCTTTATTCTTCAGTATCCATGTTTGTAGTCACAAATTCTGAAAACATAAGTGTTATACAAGCTAAGAGAGGAAAAAACCACAAAATCACATTTTTGAAGACATTTTGCCCCCTCCAAATAGAACAGGCCATTAAATATTTTGGAAATGCGCGACTTAGTACCCTTTTTTGCAGAGCGGGTCACAAACTAAAGCTCAAAACAGCTAGTAAAAAGCTGAAATGTAAAACGTTCCCCTACTTCTGTACGGACCAGGTGTACAAAAAAGCTGAAATAAAATTCAGGGTCAACATCTGAACAAAAAAGCTGAAATCAGCTAAAAAATTGACTTCTTACACCCCAGATATATTCTACATGTACATACCAGTGACTTGTTCTGCGGTTGGTATGGATTGAGTAATGGGGCCCACATCACATAGACATGGTCGTCCTTCTCAGTAATTGCCAGAAAGTCCGTCGGCGCTGGAACCCTTCCTGCGACAGGAGAAAGCAAGACCATCAGGAATCGGACGACAATTCACTTTCACTTTGCGCTGAAACCAAAAGTGTGACCAGATCCCACCAAAAACTAAAAGTCTCTAGACCACATGTTTTAATCGTTCTGTCTGAATTTATATGAGAGAAGACCAAACAAAGTTCTATGCTTTGATGTATTGCCAATTTTGGCATCCTGGCGCAAACAGACAAACCCTGCGGCTTTTTCAACAAAAATCAAACCAACACCTTTATGTTCCACGAGTGGTGCAGACACGACACACTAACGGCTGCTGTTGGCCATTCAGTACGGGGGACGACTAAGCATGCTCATATTTAATTTGGGGATATTTGATTTATTGAGGCATTTCATTTTGTGACGTTCCATTGAGACGTTCATTTTGACTGCTTAACACCCGTTTCAAATTAAAGCAATTTTGAGTTTTCCACCAAGATTAACAAACGATCGGAAAAACTGAAGTTTTCCCGCAACACAGTCAGTTTTATGAGACTCTGTTGACTATTTATCCCATAATGCACTGCGAGAAGGCCTCTCCATGAGAAACTCTTGGTGGCGCACTGCGTTGTGAATTGTCCATGTTGGAAATCAAATTCTCCAAGATATAGAGAGAGGATGCCTGAAATCCACTGACTGAACAGAAACAAGCTCAATGCGAGGGTTATCTGTTTGACCTAAAAAGCAGTCTCGGTCAAGACGTTGTTGTGTTGTTGATAAGCGAGAGGGCACTCAAAAGACAAATGGCTGGGACGCACGAACCACAACTAGCCACTTCAGCAACAACGTCTTGGGAAGTTGGACGAATCTGCCCCCCAAAAAAATGGGGGGGGGGGGACTCACTGCGCATGAGTTATTACGAATGCAGGTGCTCCCCTTTTCTCTTCACGCCCGCGCACACACGTTGAACAGCCACGACGAAGTAGCACAATAGTCTGGTACTATCTTGCTTGGCACAGGTCGTAAGTTGTGTTTGATTGCGAGTGTATGGTACATGTACTTGCTGCGTCTGCTGGCCAGCCAGTCGACGTTCTCGACTCGAACGGACAGTCACATTATCAGGAAGGCAAAGTTTGTGGATATGGACTCTGTCCGACAGCATGGACCACGATGTATGATTTGTGGTAAATTACCTTTAAGAAATACTTTTCCATTAAACCATCCAGTGGGATCACTGTGGACAGATCACGCATGATGCATTTTTCAGGTGTGATACACACCAACGTCTTGACCAAGACAACACCAAAGGGGAGCTTCGCAACACGACGATCAGACTTACTCGTGGTTCCGTTCACTGGACGGCTGACCTTGGCGTTGGCAGCGTCAGTGCTGACTTTGATGATGTACATCATGCCGGGCACCAGGCCGGTGACGGTTTTGTGTAAGAAGCGGTCTGGCGTGGGACCGACCATCAATGTCTGCAGCTTTGTGTTCTTGACCTCCTGGTACATCACTTTGTACACCTGCATCACAAAAGAATGCTCTTTACTTGGTCATAGTTTTCACGAGGAGACAATTTCCTCATCGGATTGCAAAACATAGGTTTATAGAAAATTGCATTCGAGTCCTTCACAAGTCCATGTAAGTCCACCACAAGTCCCTGCAAGTCCCTGAAAGTCCATTGCAAGTCCCTGTAAGTCCATCACAAGTCCCTGTTAGTCCATCACAAGTCCCTGTAAGTCCATCACAAGTCTCTTTAAGTCCCTACAAGTCCATGTAAGTCCACCACAAGTCCCTACAAGTCCATGTAAGTCCACCACAAGTCCCTACAAGTCCCTGTAAGTCCACCACAAGTCCCTACAAGTCCCTGTAAGTCCATCACAGGTCCCTGCAAGTCCATCACAAGTTCCCGAAAGTCCATCACAAGTCTCTTTAAGTCTCTACAACTGGCCTTGTGTATAGACTGGTTATGGACTCGCAGACAACAATGGACTTTTAACGACACTTCACAACCTGTCCTTCATGTATGCCCGAGTACAGATTATCGACACCGCACAAACAATTCTGTTTTGAATTATTTCACAAAATCAATGCTCATTGTTTCACGGCAAACGGGAAAGAACAGCTCTGTACTACAACATACAGTGCTCTAAACTACAGCACTGTACGTCTGTTCACAAGTCTAAAATGTTTGGAGAGTTGATGCGACTGGTCCCTCCCCTTTTACTGTGTTTTGTGTCATCTGCAGAAGTTCCTGTAGACATTTTCTTGAAACAGCAATAAAAACTGCCAGGTCAATATAATTTTTTTTATAATTCTTTTTTTATTTGGTGATACTCCTTAACCTAAAAGCTCCTGTCGGGATCTCGCTACTTTTGGAGGCGGCGGCAATGTGCCGTGATGGAGTGATCCACTACTGATCCGGGGGCACCTGCCACTTATAAAAGACTGGGCATTCGGTCAGTCATCTTACCAACACATGGGGTGCGTCCCGGGGTGCCTTCCAGCTCACGTTGAGGCTCGTGATGTCGATGGACTGAACGGCCAGATCCCTGACCGGCAAAGTCTCATCTAGATGCAGCAGCCAAAATAAATAAAAACCCAGACAAATTGCTTGAATTACTTTGATTTTGGTGTTTGCGTTGAAAATATGTGGGGGTGGGGGTCAGCTGGGGGGCAGGGTAGGGGACATTTCTGGTGGGAGAGGGTAAAGCAGTCACTTTTATCAGCATACTCTGATGACCCACTCACAGTGGAAGGTGATCAATTCCACTTTTTTCCCTCTTTTTTTGGCAAACCATTTCAACCCCTATGCATTTTCACAAACACTGTATACTCAGTGCTTGTCCAACATCTTATGAAAAAAAATCACAGGCTTACTCAGGTGGGACTAAAACCCACAACCTCCTGCTTACTATCTCAGACATCTTGACTACTTGGCCAGCGAGCTTGCCCGGGTCGGCTGGCTGGTCCACGTCAGATATAGGAGCACCATACCGCGAACTATTCCAAGATGTACTTTGCGTCGGGGAGGTGTTAATTTTTAATTCCAGGTTTCAGCCCTTACGTCAGCGTAGGGGCAAAAAACCTGTATAATAAACATGTCCCCGACACGCAGCAGATCTTGGAACACTTCATCTCCTTCTTTGAAATCCTTTTCGGGGGAGGGAGAGTGATGACGAGGGGCCAGACATCAATTCCCCTCCCCCCTGACACCCAAGAGTACCCATCCCCCCACCACCTCCATCCGGAGCAAACAAAAACTCACCGTAAGAGGTGTTGCAGAACGCAATGGGTGTCCTCGGTGCGTCCGGACAAATCCCCAGGCTGACCTGGAAGGCGTATTCTATTCCTGGCACCAGGCCGCTCACCATGTACTTAGTTGACTTTGTTGTGTCCTGTAAAGGCAGCCGACCGGCAGTTGTCCGTTCCCAGTAAATGGAATAGGTCTGGAGGGATGTTAAGATAAAGGGCTTCAACATTTTGAAACAAATCGTTAAACCCAACAAATCCTCGAACAGCATGATTCCCCCCCCCAAAAAAAAACATCTGACTGAACAATAAGCCATGGGCAAGTTTTTCATAGAGTTTTTCACAGATGCGAGGGGAAAGCACCTGCATGGCAATCAATGCATACAATTTTACAGGTAGTTTTAATTTTTGGGTGTGACGTCATGGCTACAGCGAGTATTCCGTGGGGGAAAATTGATTGAGGCTTGGCATGAACACCAAATCCAACGCCTTTTGTAACCTTGAAGCCTTATTCTTGACAACATGACGACAATCCAATATGTCACCCAGTTCCAATCCATCCCGAGTTGAACTGGCTGAACAACACAGGCTTCGGGAAAGTTTTTCACAAGCAGGCTCGCACAGCTGGCCTGTGCACACACCAAGACCGTAAACATTCAACGCCCCAAGAAAACTGCCCATGAACCCGTGTCCGCTCAGGGTAAATTCCAACCGAAGGAATGCCACTGCTTGGTAAAATCACACACGCTCTGACCTTACGCTCAGCGCAAATGCAAATTCACTATTTGCATACTGTTTGGGTGAGAAGTTGAGCACCCCCACCGCTTTAAAACCTTGACCTGCTCCATTGTGACAGACCTGTTTACAGCAGAGGGGGAAAAAAAGAATAACTCACGTTGGTTTTTACCATCCCAGTAGGCAGAGGGTCCCAGGACAGTGAGATCTCGGTCAAGGACTTTGTCATGGCATTGAGGTTTGTTGGCGCCGAGGGGGCAGGGCCTTGCGTGCTGTTGATGACCATGCGAGACTGGGGGCCCACACCACCCTCATTCCCGGCTGCTACCTGGAAGAAGTACCTGGTCCCTGGGCACAGCTCTTCGACTGAAATCGAGGCGGAAAGTCACAAACAAATGTAACGCTCCCGTGCCAAAGGATGCTATTGAGAATTCAATCACACGGCTGTCCTGTCACGTTCCATTTTGTAATGGCACACTTTGAGAAGCGAAAGAATGAATGAATCCACCGCTCCTAGCAAATGTTGCACACCTGTGTTCTAAAGTCACTCTTTGGGTCAGTTGGTGAAAGAGTTGTAATGAGCACCTAACTTTTGTGACTCGTGTGGAATTGAGTCATTGTAACGTAGTGACTCAAGTTGAGCCAAGTCATTGGGCAAAAAAGTCGAGTGGAGTCAGATCAGGCATTTTAATAGCTGGACTAATTTCATGTCAATTTCAAATTTTCGCTTTCATTCTGGGACTCGACTCTCATTAACTCTCTCTCAAGTTCTCTCCTGAGTCATTTGCTTAGACTAACTCATGTTGAGTCATTTTACCCAATGGGACTCAAATTGAGGCTCCACAAATTGTGACTCAAGTCAGACTTAAGTTGAGTCATTAACTTGAGTCATTATAACTCTGGTAGGTCAACAGACCAAGGTCACACAGCTGTGTCATTTTGTCCATTGCAATAAACCCCACCCCTCCCCTCTGAGGGATAGATCAGATTACGGTCCGTGCTGCCCAACGACCTTACTTCACTGCTCCATGGGTACACTCTCACCGTTTTCACAAACAGACAAAAGTCACACAAATTTTAGCATTTCGCGTCCATACATGTTTGTTTACAAAACAAACAATTGTATTGATTTCTCTAAATATTTTTTGTACACTGTACATGTAGATTTGTGTAATTGAAGAACCTTCTTTCATGAAGTGGCATAGGTGAAGTCAAAATAATAATGAATACGTGTTAGGAAAAGAACGCTGTGGGTACATGTACATGTAATTAACAAATGGTTTGGCCAACGAAATGGAGTCTGGAGCCAGAATGGAACCTGTCGCCCCCAGAACGCCGTAACCGGCGCACTTCCATCTGGTTAATTTTTGTGCCGAGGTCCACTTAACGTGCAGCGCACCGGTCCCCCCGGTACTCACTGGTGGTCGATGTCCTTGTCGTGTTCCCGCATTGGTGGGTTGAGCTGGTGGTGTCGCAGTAGATTAGGTAATACTGCCGGGAGTGAAGATGGGGGGAGAAAAAAAATAGCATGAAACTCGAGACAACTGAGATTAACAGAAAGTCACAAGCTCTTCCACTTGAGCAGTGGCAAGAGCGCTCCTTTGTCATTGTGTGAAAGGCACTCCTTTGTCATGTGCTCGCCCTATGACTCGTGATTGGGGACGCAAAATGATTTACGATGGCCTTGAACTACAGCTCGGGAAGTGGTCACAACGCCATTTGGCCACAAAGACAGCTGACCAGTTAAGTCAGCCTGCTGCAAAGCTAGCTGGTTTGCAGAGTGTTCTGCACCGCATCTAATGCATATTCATGACAGAATGCTGAATTCGCACTACTCTGATGGTGTAAATAGAGATTAGCCAGCCAGCCAGCCACTGGGTCCCCGCCCACTCTGGCTTTGCCAGAGACGGTGACCTTCGGGCTTCAGTTTTAGCAAGCAAGTCTTCTGAAGCTGCGTCAGGATGAGAAAAATATCCAAAACAAAGTCAAGAGCAGGGAATGCACAAACGACAGCTTCAGATTGTTATTTTCAGGGCTTTTTTACGAGTGTAGCTGCAGCAGAATTTTCTAGGAGACGTTTTCTGCAAATTTTATACTCTTTTCCAAGGTATTAAAAACCGTTTGGCATCCCTATTAGGTGGAACGTATTGTGCACTTGTTTAATTCATCAATCCTCCATGCTTTCCTGGACAACTGAGGGCGCTGTTGTAGTGATGTCATCCAAGGAAGACATGGTTCAGTGCAATGGCTTTTTGGTTCCAACTGTGAACCTAGAATTCCTCACTGGGAATATTTCTGAGAAAGGATTCTTTGCTTGTCTTAATGTTTCTGTGTATTTACGTGTATAATACACAGCAATGAATCAACACAAGAAGGAAATTTCGGCCAGCAAAATTTGTCAAAACGCAAGAGTTTTTGTGCAGCAACCAATTTTACCATGGAGGTTTTCTTTCTAGGATGACATCACAGTTTTGCTCATGAATATGGACATCTTCATTAACATATACTCATACATTAAAAGCAAAAGGCAGCTGGATACCCTTTAAAAAGTGAAACAAACATTGCAGATTTGTATAACGAAACAAAATTCAAATACTGCTACTGTTTTTCTCCTGCTGTTGAAAGAGGAAAAGGTCAGAGGTCATCTTTGCAAGCTGTTCCACAGCTTAGGGTACATTGGGAAATGCCTCAAAAGTTGAACAATGAAACCAGAGACAAGAGATGGAGCCCTGGAGTTGGAAAATGTCTGTGGTGAGAAATCTGAAGAATACTTACGTTGACGGGTTTTTGGGTGTCTGGCTTCTTCCAAGTCAGGGTGGCGGATGTTTTGCCGACTGACACCACGCTGACGTCCTGCGGAGGTTTTGTGATTGCTACAAGACAAAAAAATACAGCGCAAAAAGACAACAGTTCATCTGTCATTCAGAAAGCACAGACGGACATGTAACACAAACAAGCCCGAAGGTGCCCTGACCAATCTCCGTTGAGTTGGCCCTGCCCCCAAGACCTCTCGGAATGCAAGGCTGACACGGACGTGGGACCCTGATGCGCAGTAGGTGCTCCTAGAGCGACTAGTCGCATGCAACAGCGCATTACACGCATACTTGCTGAGCCTGAATGCCCGTCTGACCTTGTCTCTGACTTCGGGGCAACGTTTCTCACCGCATGCAAGATGTACCATCCACATTTGTGCGTGTGTATGCCGGTAGCTGAATCGAACGCAACACGAAGTTGCCTTTCAGATATGATGTCATCATCTAGGTGTTGCATTTCTCATAAAACGCTGAGAAACAACCGTATCACAGCATCCAGAAAATCAAAATCTAATCTGATAAATGCATGCCTATTAACCCTAACAGTCCCGAATGCTACAAAGTACTACTTAGTAGTAAAATGTAGTACTCAGCCCTGTCGCTTGTAAGAGGACATGACATTGTTATTCTCTGAAGCCATAAAACACAATAGAGAAGACAATGTACCATGCAGTGCTGTGGCACTATGAATGCATGGTTTCATTGTTCTCTGTACGAGTAACAATGGAATAAACCTAGCCAGAAATAGTAATTTGTAGCGCTAGGTCCTTCAGGCTCAGAGTGTTACTTAGTATTGTGTAGTACTGAGTACTCTAAGCCAAACAACGCCTGGTACTGTTAGGGTTAAAGTTTACATGTGCCTTGCTTGGTAAAGGTTGTGTCCTGTGCATAGAGGCAACAGTTATAGTGTTGACCACTTCATGTCGGGTGGAGTCAGTGGCATGCACCACTCATCATTTCATTTTTTTCAGTTTTCCAAAAAAAAATTCTACAAAACTTTGTATTTTCATTTACGGGATGCACACACCCAAGCGAATGACTGTCTGGTGGCAACTCCGATCTGACGGGCAACCTCCATTGACGCGTGAGTATTGCAGCCACGCCTGCCGCCCAGTAAAGAGCCCCCATTGTGAGATGTCGCGTAATTTCCTCTTTGCTATGCTGGACGGTGGTGTTGCTACATGCATGACATGTATGCAGGAATGCTCCAAATGCGGCCAGATCCCACAAGCGCATAGCACATCGCTAGAGTACTTCAGTGCTTTTGTCCCGGCTGATAATCCGCTTGTGCTGGCAGCGGCAAACAACCATACTGTTTCAAAACAATGAGGGATTACCTCTGCTAATGAGAGCACTCTGAGCTGACAGCGTATGCACCTTGATTGCCAAGTCCCGGCAGCTCGGTCTTTTGATAGAAAATTCCGATTTTGGGCATCCCAGCCATGAAACACTGCACCGTATCTACGGTACAGGCACCCCGACGGCAAGTGGTTAAAACTGACATGACACAACAGTTGGAGTACCAAGTTGAACTTTAACCACTTCCTGCCGGGGACTCCGGATCCAGACACGTATGCTTTATATGCGTGGCCGGGGTCTCTGAACTCAGACAAAGGGAACAGGGCCATGTAACAAAAGATCGTACTCAGAACAAAAGACCAGGCTGCTGGGCATTACCGACATTTTTTCACTCTCAAAAGTTGAGATAATCCTGCCTTGTTTTGAAACAGTATACCACGGTTTGAGGCATTTAGAGCGAGCGGATTACCATCGGGGACAAAAGCGCTCCACCACCGCAGCAATGAGCCACACAGCACCGCTGCATGCTAATCTGGCCCCTATTGAAAAGGGGTCAGCAGTGCACTGAGCCAGGTTTGTGAACAAAAGAATATTACGTAACACCACAAAATCTTTTTACAAGGCTGCAGGCATGGCTGAAATACTCAGGCATCAATAGATTTTGTCAGCCTGGCTAGAGTGGACACCAGACATGCCTTCATGTGTTTGTAAGTGTCCAGTAATGAAGATACGAATTTTTAAAGAATTTTGACAACAGAAAAAAAATGATAAATATCCCGCCCCAGCGTCATCAACATTGATAAATGCCCTGAAGTGGTAAAGAATGATGACATTCGCAAAAAATTAGCTCTAGATTTGTACATTTTGTCATGGATATTCACTTTTGGGGAGGGGAATCGGAGCGCGATATTTGCTACAATGCCAGACAGAAACTTAAAGAGCTCTGCAAATGCTCAACCTCTTACGACTAGTCCAAGCCAGTGGGCGGAGGAGTTGGAAAAGTGGCAGGGACAATAACAAACGTCACACGGGTTTGCTTGTACAACTAGATGTTGGACAAAGGCATCAGGCTTTGTTTGCATGTTGTGTGCTCTCCGGTTGGGGCTTGATGGCTTGCATCTCACTTCAATGCCGTAGGAAAGTGCACCCGTAAAGAAAGAACGCTAAATGCGACGTTATAGGTCCACTGCCGTGGTGTGTCTACAAGTGGTGTGCGCCCAAGTGTGTGCGTTGCATGTTGGCTAAACACAAGATCGCAACTTTGTTTAAAAAATGACCCCTTTCGTGGTTCAGACCTGGAGCCTAGAACGGCAGTCTCGAGATTGATGAAGGAAAGTCGGTCATTGTCATGCCGAACACAAAACAGAGTACGAAAGGACAGCTACAACTTACTCAGCGGGTTTGGCATTATCCGTTGGTCAACCTCATCAGAAAAGTCGCCGGCACCCCCGCCATTGTAAGCCCGCACCTGTCAAGGTTGAAAAGTTCATTTCCATATTAATACGGCTTACATCAGCACCGTGCACTAAAAGTTCATTTCCATATTAATACGGCTTAATACATCAGCACCGTGTGCTAAAAGTTCATTTCCATATTAATACGGCTTACATCAGCACCGTGCACTAAAAGTTCATTTCCATATTAATACGGCTTACATCAGCACTGTGCACTAAAAGTTCATTTCCATATTAATACGGCTTACATCAGCACCATGCGCTAAAAGTTCATTTCCATATTAATACGGCTTACATCAGCACTCTGTGCTAAAAGTTCATTTCCATAATTAATACGGCTTACATCAGCACCGTGCGCTAAAAGTTCATTTCCATATTAATACGGCTTACATCAGCACCGTGCGCTAAAAGTTCATTTCCATATTAATACGGCTTACATCAGCACTGTGCGCTAAAAGTTCATTTCCATATTAATACGGCTTAATACATCAGCACTGTGCGCTAAAAAGAACACTTTACAAATTCTTTGCTGATTTCTTTCGCTGAGTGCTGTGGCCTCTTGGTTAAGAGCGTTAGATTCATAGTCTCCGTGTGCTCCATGGAGGCTTTTTGGAGCCTAAAGAGCTAAAGTCATGAATTACAGTCAATCTTGCAGCCTGGCTTAGAATTAATGTTGTAGTCGAGAAATTGTATGGCCATCACAAGGCCCCAAAAGACCATCACATGACCAACACCAGACCTCCAATCTGAGGTCAAGTCACATGACCGGTCTTGTGAGCAGTTTAGGACCCAATCTCACGGCACAAAGCACAAGATGTGATGCAACCAAGGTCTCAACTTATCTTGTGGAGACAGTGAGCACAGCTAAGGTTATTCGTTGATAATAAAAATTCTCGATCAGTTTTAACATTTTCAGATCAAATCAGTAATTGGGACTTTAGAGGACATAACCTGCTCCTGAAACCACAGACAGACGTCTACATAAGCGCATTCATTTCATTTCTGCTTTGGTGGGGCTTTGGAGCAACAGAATTTTTGTATATTCAACTGTAGAGCGAAAGCTATTGACCTTTAAACACCAAAGTGGCTGTTCAGGGAAAAGGGAAGGGAGAGTTGTTACCTTGAACAGATAAACTCTGTTGGTGAGGAGGGCGTCAATGACCGCGTACGTTGTGTGTGTCGTCTTTCGGTCGAAACGCGCACTGAGTTGCAGGCGGTAGAAAACCTGTTGCCAAAGAACCAAAAATGCAGAACGAAATGTCAAAGGGACAAGGTGAGGTTAGATTGTTTACAAGACGGTGGTGATGCTACTGCTTTTCCACTGGGTGGCACAATGGGCATGATATTAAAGATACCATCCATCATATGCAGCTATACCCACAAGTAACTGACAAGATTACTGTTCGGTGTTTTCCCCCCATAAACTGATGAAAAAAAACAACAAGTGTACTCGGGTGGGACTCCAACAGTGTTGTATTCGAGTCCATCACTGGTCCCTGCAAGTCCCTGTAAGTCCATCACACATCATTCAGTCTTTAGCCAATTCACAAGCTCTTCAAATGAGCTGTGGCAAAAGCATTCTTGGGTCATTGTTCAAACTGTTACTTAGGACTAGCTTTGTGAAGGTTTTTGTGAATGGGCTTGTGAGGGGACTTGTTGACTGGCCTTGTGAAGGGACTTGTGACAGGGCTTGTGAAGGGACTTGTGACTTGGCTTCTGAAGGGACTTGTGATGGACTCGAATACAACTCTGGACTTGAATCCACAACTTCCTGCTTTACTAGTTCAGACATCTTAACCACTTGACTACCGAGCTTGCCAGTGTCCGGTGGCTGGTACCCATCGCTAAATCTGGCTCGAACCAGCCAGCCCACACCAGCAGGCTCGAGAGTCAAGTGGTTAAGATGTCTGCACTAGTGAGCAGGAAGTCATGGGTTCGAGTCCCAATCGAGTGAACAGTAAGTACACAGTGATACAGTACAAGTCGGGCAGGGGAAAATATCCAAAATTAAATTAATATCTCCATGATACAAATCCATCCTTATAGAAATTATAAAAGAAAAGAAAAGCAAACTTGGATTTAAACAGACTGAACACCATGTGAAATGATCTCAGGCAAGCTGCCATTTGGAAGGAAACAATGAGAAAAGGCCATATCCAACAATCCATCTAAACACTGGCATAAAAAGAGCACAAGACTGACACGACATGCACCGCCTGGAGTTCATACTACAATTTGTCGGTTCAGTGCGCGACAGCGCATACACACTGTCATGACACGCACCGCCTGGAGTTCATACTACAATTTGTTGGTTCAGTGCGTGACATCGCATACACACTGTCATGATGCGCACCGCCTGGAGTTCATACTACAATTTGTTGGTTCAGTGCGTGACAGCGCATACACACTGTCATGACACGCACCGCCTGGAGTTCATACTACAATTTGTCGGTTCAGTGCGTGACATCGCATACGCGTACATGCTGCTCCATTCGGATGGATGGGAGAACATGTTCAACGGGTTGAATTCAGGCACAACACGAACCAGGACTCGGCAACTTTGATCCAAAATCCTAGACTATTGCTTTCCTCAGAATGTACAGCATTGACTGAGATGGAACTCCATCAAGTTTGTTCATAGGCACCTTTCTTTATAGTAACTTCTGTTGCCTCAAAGGATCCAAATGCACAAATGTGACCCGCAAAAGGAAAAAACCCCACTGTTTACTTGTTGAGGTATATGAGAAGACACAGTGAGAAATGGGCTTTTCAGTGATACCATAAATTTCATGCCAAACTTCACACAAGCATGAAAAGCGAACTGTTCAAAAACAGACTTGGAATATACTCAAATTTCACCCTCAAAAAGGTTGACACTATCAATTTTCCGGAAAAATGAAAACAAACACACTTCAGACATCCACTTTTTTACCAAGTGAAACAACTGAGGGGAACCTATGATCCTTTGCTCTCCAAAAAAATGTGAAAATCCTGAAATTGATTTTGGAAAAACAACCACCTATGTATCACTTCAGGAATCCATTACTTGCTTTTGACTTTCCGGGGACATGTCTCATCTTGCCAAAGCAAACTACCAAATGATGGACTGTACCTTTTTAAGATTTTAATGCCAAGTCATCCTGCATTTCCAACTCTTATTCAGTCCCATAAAAGTCCGAGCTAGAAGACGATCAAGGAGCTATCAACATTACCTCATACTTCATGATAAATCCATTCACTTGCTCAGGAGGCGACCAAGTCACGTTGACCGCAGTCGGAGATATGACAGACACCCGCACATTGCGTGGAATGGATGGAGGTCCTGTTGGAAAACAGAGACAACCATTATCCTAATCCCATCAGAGTCAGGCCATGCAAGAAGTTTCAGTAATACTGAATTGTCACTTCACAGATTGTATTCTTAAATGAATGGCCTTAGTAAATGGCCTTACCTTCTTCAGTGAAGACATACAAAACATTTGATCTGTCGTGGGTGATGCCGCTTTGGGGCAAGTGCACTGCGGCGCTGAACTCGTACGCCGTGGCTGGGGTCAGCCCGGTGACGACGTACACGGTCTCATTGCCCGTTCTCGGCACGTCGGGAATTGTCTGCTCTGGGCTTGGCGTGGATTCAAGCCAAAACATTTCCCTATCAGAGAGACAAAAGCCACAGCAAGTGATGTTTGAAAGATACATTTCTACTTTTTGGGGGGGGGGGTGTTCATTTGAAACGCTAAAACTCAAAATTTCACCAGCCATCCAAGGTGTAATAGCTGTTGTGTTTATGTGTTTATCCTTTGGAGTCTAAAACTTTTGCTTCAGAGAATGTGACTTCTTGTTAGACTTGTTTACACTTTATCATAGGAAAGGTCATGTGACAACGCTACTGTAATCACCACCTACAGATTAATAGATTTCTACTGATTGTGTAACCTTAAGAATGTCTTCTGACCCAGCATTGACTATCTTGTTCAGCCAATAGCCACTTAGAGGGTGCATTTTTGGGTGTCACCTGACACAGTCTTGGGGTTGCCATATACACCTTAGTGATGCACCAAAAAAAGTGAGTTGCCACCGTGCCGTCACATCCCTACACTACTAGCTGAGCCGGGCTGTTTGCGGCCGGACTTACCCGAGTACATACTACCACATTTGCTGTAACCTTGTATTTATTACACCAGAATTTGTACACTTGTACATGGTAACATCTATTGGAGTACGTTTAGAAGTGTAAAATATGTAATTTCAGGAAGGCGCTGTGACCTCAGGGAAACGCTGTAGCCCAGGATATCTGCAACT
Organism: Acanthaster planci; assembly: GCF_054643075.1. NCBI lineage: Eukaryota > Metazoa > Echinodermata > Asteroidea > Valvatida > Acanthasteridae > Acanthaster > Acanthaster planci. The sequence continues at coordinate 16,029,688 of NC_141786.1, read as the reverse complement.
CCACAGTTTGCGCCACGTGTGCATAAATGTGACCGGCTCGGCAAAAAGGTGTATTACGTCACGTCATTTGGAATTCCAGTAATATATACATCATCAAACTGCTCATATCCTGAGCTTTCATTTGATATACAATTCAACCCAGTGGCTTTTTGCAGTTTGGAGTTATTTACCATTTGCATGTTCATATAATTTCATTATATCACATGTGTTTTATGAGATAGCGCCCTTTTAACGTGCTGAAGAGGAACATTCAACTGAAATTAGACACTCTCTTGGTTTAGCAACAGAGGCTTGCTGGTCAAGCAATTGGCCTCAAAATATTTCCAAATATTACCTTCAGCACATGGAACAGACCATTACGCATTTTTGCACTGCGGGACATAATACACCTTTTTGCACAGTGGGTCACATGTATCCCGCAAACGGCTTGTCAGTTATCGTATATATGCTCAGCTGTACACTTAACCTTAAAGTTCAAATGTAATAAGTTTGGAAGCGAAATTTGTATTTAATGTGGTGTACTCTAATATTTAGTTGCTATTTTTCATACGTTCTTTTCAGTTTTCACCACCTCAGCTTTGAGATGCGCACAATAAACACGATAAACTTGGGAAATCGACACAGCAACATCTTGTCTTATGCATCTTTATTTCGGGCGTACACGGTGACAGCTACGGATATGTATCTTTTCAAGATGGACCTTCCGATAAATTGATATGGTTTTACAGAGGGTGTTCCCGTGACGTAACGTGACAGGACAAAGCATTTCAGGAAGCATTACTCTGTCCAGGGAGGCATGTACGTATTCGACTCTGGGCATTTCTGCTGGCAATTTTGGGTACGCCACAATGCCGAGAGACTCTGAAGGCGGGATCTTCTCCGCACACATCTGTGTAAATGGAACACCGACTGTCAAAGCTGACGTGACTGAAAAGCGTTCGTGGTCAGTTTTTAGGTCAGGTCGGTCTAGGGTTGGGTTCTTCAGGCAAGGTTGATGTGTTGTTTCGGGCTGTGCTAGGTCGGTTTGGGTTGGGCTGGGGCGGATTGAACTGAGTCGGGTTGGGGTGAGTTGGGCTGGGCTGGGCTAGGCCGGGTTGCATTGGGTCGGAATGGGTTGTATTGGGCTGGGTTGGAATGGGTTGTATTGGGGCGGGTTGGAATGGGTTGTATTGGGACGGGTTGGGCTGGGTTGGAATGGGTTGTATTGGGGTAGGTTGAAATGGGTTTGGTTGGCCTAGGTTGGGCTGGGTCGAGTTGGAATGGGTGGTATTGGGCTGGGTTGGGGTGGGTTGGGTTGGGTTGGGCAGGTTGGGCTGGGTTGGGCCGGGTTGGGTTGCATTCGGTAGAAATGGGTAGCATTGGGTTGGGTTGGAATGGGCTGGGATGGGGTAGACTGGGTGTTGGGCAGGCACTGGTCGTGTTGGCCTAGCAGTGGACTCTTGGTCAGTTTCTCAGATACACAGAGGCCAGACAACTCACTGATAGTAGATGTTGTAGGTGTAATACTCTTCAGGGTTATCTTCAGGCTGTGTGATGACGAGTCGGACTGTCGTTGGAGTCTGAGAGCTACCATCCAGCCTGGGGATGAATTGACCTGAACCAAAAAAGTCAAATGTATTAGTTGTCCATTCCAAGCAGAACAAAAGAGGACGTGTTTTTTGGTACTCACTGCATAGGCACGCGCGCGTTTATAATGGAGATCAATAGCGCATTTGAAGCGGAGCATGCAGAGTACGCGTAATGAATATATTCCTTAATGTATGATCTTTGCGTACATGCAGAATGCATGCAAGAACCCGCTTGGAAAACTATACAACCATCTGTCTTTGTCCTAATTTGACATGGGCACCAGTACTGAATAGATTCATGTTGTGTATTGGTGGATACCAACGAGTTTTACATCGAACAATTGTCGCCTGCGGTGTAGGGATCCATGGTGTTTTGTACACCCGAGAGGGCAAATGGCACCGGTCATAAAGATTTTACTGGAACGGTGAACACGTGAACAGTAAATTAAAAGTTAAATTTCAAGGAAAATTACTGATTGTGATGTCCTTTGTTCACCCATGTTTTTATTTTATTTTTCGGGGGGGAGGTAGGGGTAGGGAAAAATCTAGGATTTACAACAAACTTGTTATAACACAAAACCCAGGATTCATAAAGCATTGGCGTTTTGTCGAGAGGTTGAATTGCAAGCCATTATTGACCAAGATCCGTTAAAAAAGTACTGACCAGATTGAAGAGCACATGCAAAGAGACAATGGCATGAACGTTTCAGTGATCAGAGCAGACTGGTGTTCCACGAGCACGGATGAACGAACAGAAGTTGGTCAGGGTGGAAAGAGTTTCGCATGCGAACAGACACAGTGCTTCACTATCCAGCACACAGTGCAAATCTCCTACAATAATTGGCGAGTAGTGCCACTGCGGCTATCCACCCTCATATCCAAGATTTAACAATTACAATGCAGTAGACAAGACAAATCAACTCTGGGAAAGATCACAGTAATTCATCATTTTTTAAGGCCCGGCAACATCACCAGTGTGCATGTAGTCTTGGGCTAAGACGGTAGAACTCGATAGCAGACTCCATCGAGCATAATGCCAGGCACGCCAATTTCTATAGCGCCCTCTCGTGACTTCATTTCACCAATCAACGTGCTGCCATCTTGGGAATCTCCTACAAACAGTTTAACTTTTCCTTTACTTTTCCGCACGCGAGGCGTGAATGATACATGCGCGCGACTGTAGCATATCATCATGTGATCAGTTCACAACCAACAAAACTCACCATCTATGACCGTGGTAAAAACAAACTCAAATGCTTACTTTGAATATTTACCTCCACTTTGCTTCATGAACACTCTTTTTCCACTTTGGTAATATCGATAAAAACGAGACACTTTTTAATAGCGGGAGAACACTTTTTAACAATCTTTTAACTTCGAGAAAATAATCATGGTCTCATCACGCAATGGAAAACTGACTCATTTTCACAGCGGGCACCACATACCAAGAACCAAACACACGGCAAGGTCACAAACCAGACTGTTTGTGTATAACATTTACAGTTTTAGGACTATGCAAGCCATCCTGTACCAATGCAAATCAGCAGGCAGCTATGGAGGTGCACTGCTCCCTATCACGGGGGGCAAGGCTATCTGATCGGTCCTGTTTACATCACCATACCCCCCATCTGAGCTGCAGGGCACTAGTGGGCATAGCAAATGTACGGCGTCACGGGCATTCACTGGACAGAACTCGTTTGAACAGTAACACAGCCGCACGTGCGTATTAAATGTGTGCACTGAGCATGCACGTGTAAAACAGAGCAGCAAGTACTAAACCCACACTGTTTCCCACGCCCGTCAGGTAGGGGCGGGCGAGCCCACCCACGCCACCTCCTCCCTTACCGTGGCAACCTGCTTCGTCCGTTCCATCCAGGCAGTCTTGTATGCCATTACACTGCACACTAGCAGGCAGACAGAGGTTTCCATCGCACTGGAACTCCCAGGGGGGACAGAAAGGCGCCGGTGTCGGTGTCGGAGCACGGCCTGCAAACAACAAGAAGACAGAGCCGGACCTGCATCATGTGGCGGCCATCTTGCTTTTTTCTACCATTCAAACCAATGTGGCCAAACTTGAGGCTGAAACGGGAAAATAGTCTGTTTCCTTTTATCACCCATGTGAAGTTGTTTTACAATTGCCAATGGGTCTACAGGGGACAAGACAAATATGGCAGCGTCACAACAAATGCCAACATAGAGGGAGTAGTGTCAGCTTTCAGATTCGGGAAACAAAATTGGCTGCTCATTACATGTGCAGTAGAGCATCCACTCTGCCAAAAATGAGAGCGTGAGGGCACCTCTCCCTCCACATTTCGGTACATACTGGGACAGCCCTGCTCGTCACTCAGGTCATCGCAGTCGCCGTGGCCATTGCAGCGCTCCGACATGGGTATACACTGGGTAGAATCGTTACATCGGAAGCCTACGCAGGGGCCCCATGTGGGTGGATGCCATGTTGGCAGATCTGCAGAACGGGGAAATGAGATAACAGGAGTTTCACCACTTCATGCCACATGAAATGTTTAAACAAGCATTTCTAACAACATATTAATGTACTTCTATAATGTAATACTTGGTATGTTCAGCATTTGGGAAGTTCTACAATGTTATCCTTGGTATGTTTAGTATTCACAAATATCTGCAATGTTATCTTTTGTATGTTCAGTATTCATAAATATCTACAATGCCATCCTTGGTATGTTCACTATCAATGAACCCGTACAATGTTATCTTTGGTATGTTCAGTATTCAAGAACTTCTACAATGTTATCTTTGCTATAAGTGCATGTATACGCTACTGGTTACAAATGTGTGACATTTAGATGAGAAAAATGATTTTTGTAAAAACAGGACACCAAGCGACTTTCATACATCATTATATGTCACCTTCCAAAAATCGGTCTGTAAGCACATACCAGTAGTTTGCCAAATAACAGAACAAAATGGTAATATGGTGTTTATAAGTTCTTATGCTGGGCTTTTAATGAAGAAATATCGTGCGATGGCAGTGGATTGACTTGGATTTCCTTGGATTGCGAACCGTAAATTTCGACAGTCACGCTTGTAACAGCTGTACCAGCCAGTGTGAAGACACGACAAAGGTCATGACCCAATCCTTGTTCCCTGTTGTAGGAAACATTTCATGTGCTTTGCCCATACATACTGGGTACAAAGCTGTGTTTACGTGGTTTTACTGGAACGTAAACCAGCAAGTGTAGGCTCGACGCAGTACACAACGCACGCTCATAACGAGTTACGAACAGGACGCGATTGCAATCACGGTGAGAAAAGTGTGCAAATTTAATTCAAGGTGTCAGTTGCAGATCCATTGGGCGTTCGAAATTTACAGATGGGTTATTTTTAATTGATTGGGGCAACTGGGCAAACTAAAACTTTTGGCGGTGAGAGAGCAGCATCAGCGTGCACGATCATAACCGTTCAGGACACCACCTGTTACAAACGTTACCATAAACTAAGATGACTTTACAAAATACATGATCTGTCAGTTATTCAACTGAACTTAAGTACAAGCATTCAGAAGGCATAACAGCATAAAATACAACAGATTCATAAACTTCTACAATGCTAGCCATGATCTATCTTCATCTGCCGTTACCTGTGGGGCAATTCCTCTCATCGCTGTTGTCCCCGCAGTCGTCCCAACCATCACACAGCCAACTTTCGGGGATGCAGGGAACGTCGGCGCCAGGGCCGCAGGGTGCCTGCCAAGGGGCGCACGTCAGCGGTCTGGTGGGTACCGTCGTGGTGTCTGAAGGACATGTTGAACAGGAGAAAATGTCACAGATGAATGCACTTTCTGGAGATAAAGAAGGGACCCGCTGACCAACTGTTAACAGTATTATAGTCCGGGAAACCTTTCCGGAGCACAGGATTATTTTCAGCCGAAAAGCAGTCATTCGGACTATCCAGTCTTGTGAACTAGACCATCACATGACCAGATACAAGAGAAGTCATAAGACCAGTTAATCAATCTGTTTACAAGAAGACACAAGAGCAAACCCAAGACCAGACGCTAGACCAGTCACAAGACCAGTCACAAAACCAGACATACAACCAGACACGAGACCAGACGCATGACCAGTCGCACAACCAGTCACAAAACCAGACACGAGACCAGACACAAGAAAAGAATGCTTTCGTTGCTGTTCAGCTGAATAGCTCGTGGGTTGAATTCAGACCGGAGGTCCGGTGTTGCCCTAGTGCTAGTCCTGTGGGGTCTCAAGAGGTCTGCGCTACAACACGGTTTTACAGAGATCTGCATCTTGATCGGTGATCCCAAAGCTGGTTTGCGCCATCCACCAGGTGGGTTCTGGTGCCAGTGAACCAGCGAGAGGATCACCGATCAGGATCCGGACCAAACAGACCCACAATTTGACTGATTTAGGAACAGGATCAAAAGTGGCTTCCTTTGCGGGCTTGGTCTACAATATCACAAGGTCCACTCACATCCGCAGCCCCATTCATCTGAACCGTCGTCGCAGTCAGCCATGCCATCGCACTCCCAAAACTCCGGGATGCAGTCACCGTCATTGCACTGGTACTGGAAGTAGGAGCACGTTCCTGGTTGTTCGGTGGCTGCACAAAACAGACAGGAAAACAAACTTAGGGAGCGTGGCTCTGCCACTGACGAGCAGGGCAGTGCCGAGGCCCAGGGTCCTGGGCCTACCGCACCCTGAAATCTTCCATCTGTTTGCCCTGGACAACCTTACAATAGGATTGTTTATGACCAATCATCAGTGGGGTCAGGCCGCTGGATGGCTTGGCCAGATTAAAGTTCTGCCCACGTCTAATGAGTCAGTGGCCAGTTGGGTTCAACTCAAAGTGCAAGGAAGTCCTTTGATCCCTGTGTTGGCTAGCACGGAAGAGTATGGACATGACTCATGCAGACCTGAGTACAGTGCCCAAAAGAACAGAACGGTCTGGAAGCGCTCAAAATTCTGTAACGATGGTTCGCTGCTTTTTTAGCCACTTTTGGGGGGGGCACTGATGTTTGTAATTCTCTGACACTGCCCAACTGGACATTTTTTGGTGGGGGGGGAGTAGTCTTACCACAATCATATTCGTCCGAACCGTCGTAACAGTCCACAACGCCGTCGCACTTCCAGCTGGGGAAGATGCACTGGCCACTGTAGCAGACAAAGTCACCTGGGTGGCAGGAGTGCTCCGGGAACGTCCACGTTGTCGTTTCTGGGGTAGTCACTTCAGGGGAGCACAAAAAAAAAAACAGAATGAGGTGTCATTCTCAAGTTGGCATACCAGTCTACAGACCACTCAAGAGACTGGTCACGAGGATGTTGCAAGACCAGTCACAGGATTCGACCAAAAAAAACAATCAAAAGATTGAACACAAGACCAGTCACAAGACTTGGCTTACGCCAATCAGACAAGGTCGCAAGGCCATTCGCAAAACCAGTCACAAGGGGTCGATCACACACAAGACCTCGCAAGAATAGTCTCAAGACCAGTCACAAGACCGGTAATGAGAGCAATCACAAGACATACCATGAGGCCAGTCATATTAAGACCACATTAAGACCAGTTGCAAGACTATTTAACAAGACCAGTCACTAGATTAGTTGCAACACTAGTCACTTGACCAGAATGACACACACAAAAAATCAGAGCCATTCTGTTCAAGACCAAATATTCACAAGTGACAAAGTAAAAAATTTGTTTCAACAAAACATGAAAATGCCGCATTCTGGTCCCTTGGTTATTTCACAAAATAAGCCGATTCACACTACACCACTTTCAAGGTGCGCCAGAATGTGGCTTACTCTTGTCTACCGTGGAAATGCCCAACCACCAAAACTCTCACTTACCGACACAATCTGCCTCGTCACTGCCATCGCTACAGTCATTCTCCCCATCGCATTTCCACCATGTCGGAATACAGCGACCGTTGGTACACTCAAATTGGAAGACGTTGCACGTCCGGTGGGCTGATCAAACAGTAAAGATCAGTTGTCATGTTTTAAGCACTGATGTTTTCATGGACCCTTTCATATATATATACTGGGCGCGACCGGTCGATGTGTGCGATCGCTGGATCTTTCGGTCTGAACGGAAGTTTTGTCCGTAATTCTGCCATCAGTCAGTTTACACTCCATGGCCGAGTTGACCGTTTCAGAAAAAGGGGGCGAAGTCTTTATTTCCATACAAAATTCGACCGAAAGTGGAACACCAAGATGCGATCGTGTATGTTGGTAATTTGTTTTCCTGGGCTGGGTTGGATTCTGACAGGTGCAGGTCTCCTGTCTTGTCCAGTCAAGTCTTGTTTTGTCATTGGATTCTGACAGGTGCACGTCTCCTCTTTTGTTCCACTCAGAGTGGACTGAAAAGGTTTCATTGAAACTAGGTTGTGGACTTGGCTGAGTCACCTCACATTAACTTGCTCTCTCTCCACCCAGGAGTAAAAACGGGTACTGGTGTTGGGTGGGAAGCAACCCATGACAGACGGGGAACCCATCCAGGTGGGGAGTTGGAATATTCTCAGTCGCTTCGCGCCAGGGACAACGGGTGATAAATGCTGGCACGATGAGCCAAATGGCTTGACTTTACTGCTGAATGAAACAAGAGCGCAAAAGTGGTTTCCTTATTAATGCAAAGAAGTCAACGTAAGTAGCATGCAACCATGACAGACTGCCGGTAAAATGCAACAGATTCCATCTTTGCAATCTGTTGCATTTTGCTGCACTGAGCTGCGTTTTCTTGGACGGTTGCACTTTTGGGGGAGCTTTGCGGCACCCTTTTGCACTGTACTGCATTTGTTGCATTCTGTTCTATTGTGTTGATTTTTCATGGACCGTCAGATTTATTACATTTTGCTGCACAATGTTCCATTGCATCACATTTGTTGCATTCTGTTCTATTTTGTTGAATTTTTGATGTTCCATTGCACTGCATTTGTTGCATTATGTTCTATTTTGATGAATTTTTAATGTTCCATTACACTGCATTTGTTGAATTCTGTTCTATTTTGATGAATTTTTAATGTTCCATTACACTGCATTTGTTGAATTCTGTTCTATTTTGATGAATTTTTAATGTTCCATTACACTGCATTTGTTGAATTCTGTTCTATTTTGATGAATTTTTAATGTTCCATTACACTGCATTTGTTGAATTCTGTTCTATTTTGATGAATTTTTAATGTTCCATTTCACTGCATTTGTTGAATTCTGTTCTATTTTGATGAATTTTTAATGTTCCGTTACACTGCATTTGTTGAATTCTGTTCTATTTTGATGAATTTTTAATGTTCCGTTACACTGCATTTGTTGAATTCTGTTCTATTTTGATGAATTTTTAATGTTCCATTACACTGCATTTGTTGAATTCTGTTCTATTTTGATGAATTTTTAATGTTCCGTTACACTGCATTTGTTGAATTCTGTTCTATTTTGATGAATTTTTAATGTTCTGTTACACTGCATTTGTTGCATTCTGTTCTATTTTCCCGACTTTTTCATGGACAATTGAATATATCACATTTTGCTGCACGGTGTTCCGTTGCACTGCATTTGTTGCATTTTATTGGGCGGGCCACGTTTCAAACTTCATCGGGGTTTAAGGGACCATCTCAATACTCGTTTGGGTGAGGTTGGGGACAAGTTGCGGGTGGCAACATTGACTACACTCTGACAAAAGAAGCCCTGCATTTGTCCCGGACAAGTGAAAGGCTGTTTAGATTTGGCCTCACTCCACACAAAACGTGGCCCCATATATATTACATTTTAATCTTTACTGCCAGACCAGTGGACAGTCAGTGTGTCCTTGAATGCCCAGCCTTGCTCAAAACCCCAGAGAGGGGGCATTATTGCTTCTCTGTGGGAGGTTTTCGGACAAGATGGTTAAGAATCCCGTCGCTTAACCCCTCAACAATGTCCGCAACTTGTACCCAACGACATTTGAGATGACTCCCTTCACATGATAAAACTCGACAGGGGAAAGGCACTGCAGGCGAAAGAGAGGATGAAATGTACTGAACTCACGACAATCGGGAGGTTCGTCCGACATGTCGCCGCAGTCGTTGTCGCCATCACACTTCCATGACCCAGGAATGCAGCGTCCACTGTGGCACTGAAATTGACTTGCACTGCAGGTGCCCGAGAACGGCGTGGTGGGCACTGAAGGTGGAAAGTTAGGAAACCAAAAGCAATGGCTGTGAAATGAGAGTTGAAACCATGGCTAATGTAGCATGCCATCAAACAACAACCGCTAGGGCTGCGCTGGATTGTTCCGGCAGTCGGACATTCGATCAATTATCAATTATCCAGATATCGTATCAATTATCAAATATATCATTTTCAAAATCGAGAGCATTCATGAAAACCAATAAAAAGAGGCTCATTTGCTTACAACGCACCGGTGGCATTCTAAATGTGTACTTCACGCAGTGACAAGTAAACTGAAAATTTGGTGCAATGCAATGCAATGTTGCATTCGAGCCCATCTTAAGTCCCTGTAAGTCCATCACAAGTCATTCAGTCTTTTACCCAATTCGCGAGCTGTTAAAATGAGCTGTGACAAAAGCATTCCTTTGTCATTGTTCACCCTGTTACTTATGACTGGCCTTGTGACTGGACTTGTGAAGGAAGTTGTAAAAGGACTTGTGTTGGACTCGATAAACACTGCCCGCAACTTCCAACTGGTTCCTTATATCAACGGGTTGCGTGCGCTCAGGTACCCGGGTTCAATCCTCAGGACGAATTATGCAGCACCCTTACCGGCTGTCGTGGCGCAGTCGTCCTCGTCGGATCCGTCGCGACAGTCGTCATCTTCGTCGCACACCCAGCTGTTTGGGATGCATCGCTGGTTGGCGCAGGTGAAGTGGTCAGCATCGCAAGTTGGGTAGGCTGCAGAAAAGAAAACAATCCAAAAAGACAGCTTGTCAGAACTCTAATGGCCCCCAACACCTTTGATCACTCCTGCAGCTCACTTCTTGGTTTTACTTTTGACCACCTGTCGGTGTCAACGATTTCATACAAGACTTGTACCAGGCACAGATGACAAGATACCACAATCGCAGTGCTTCACTAAGTTAGAATTTACTGATGGTGGCCCTTGGTTGACATTTGTTCAAGGTTTGATGTGACGTTTCTTTATTGCATGACCACTTTGTTTTTATAAACTCCGACACAAGTGGACTATTGGCTTCTTGAGGGCTCCCCACACTCTCCATGGACTAGACTGAGGCTCTGTGTATGCACAAACGGAATCACTTGAGTACTTAGAAGTTAACCCCTGGCAGAGATGGCTTGAAGGAAGGCTATGAACTGCAGAAATGGCTTGAAGGAAGACTACGCCCAGCAGAGACGGCTTGAAGAAAGACTACAAGCACTCCAGAGACTACTATTTTACTTTGTATTTAAACAATTATCTTGCTTCATTCATAGTTCATCACCGTTTTCAGAAGGAGACAAAGTGGCCCCAAATCTTTATTCTTGCCTGGATTACAAGGCAATTAATGCATTGATCGTGACACCCAAAGAAATAAAATGCTGTACTAAATGTGTCCCTGCTTACTTCATTCGGCAAAAAAGGCCCTCCGTACATAAGCAGTCAGCATCCAATGTGGAAAAAGTCCCTAGAGCAGAATTCACGCAACAAGGTTCCCTCACCTCCAGGCTCTGAGGCAATTTACCAAAACAAAGTTGGAATGGAAGGACTTACTACAATCATGCTCGTCCGACATGTCGCCGCAGTCGTTGTCAAAGTCGCAAACCCATCTTGAGGGGATGCAGTGGCCATTGTTGCAGGTGAACTGATCATCTCTGCAACCTTCGTAGGCTACAGAAAAAGAAAACACAACACAAATTGTTACATTTCATGAGTTTCGCCCGGCAAATAAGGAAACACAACACAACTTGTTACATTACATGAGTTTCGCCCGGCAAATAAGGAAACACAACACAGCATTTCATAAGTTTTTCATCAGGAACCAAAGTTTTTCATCAGGAACCCAAGTTTCAACTAAATACGTGCTTTTGGCATTTGTGTAGTACAGGAAAAGTTCTTGCGACATCTATGTTTCAATCAACGTCGCCAAAAAAGACAGGAAGGCTTGGGCCATCCAGCTGACCATTAGGGACCAGGCCCTGGGGTGTAGTCACACCGCTGGTAATCAACTGCCTATTCGCCTTTCCAGCAATGTGGAGTTAATGTGGGAAGTCAAGAAGATTGTGCAGTTTAATGAGTAAAATGTTCCTCTTAATCTTTAAAAACCCCAAATTCCTTCCCTGAATGAGGGGAAAACCTTCTGAGGACTGCTGCAAAACTACACAAAGTCTTCACTATGTACACTGTGAGGACTTCTTTCATTTTCTCTCTTAATCTTTTCAAACCCCCAAGTTCCTTTCCTGTATTCAACATGTGAGGAAAACCTTCAGCAAAGTAGTTGACTCCACTCAAGCCTGACTCGGGTTCCAAATTGTTAAAGACTCAACATGGCCATGAGCTGACTCAATTCAACTTCTTTCAGTTATGACTAATTCAGTTATTCTGTGACTCATTGAATGACTCACCACATTTATCACATCACTGCCTCTTTGAGTAATTTTGCACAGCTTTAGCGGACTTGCGAGTGAAAGATGTACGGATGCATGCAGTGCATTTTTCTCTCTGTCACACTCTTTTAAAACCTAAAGATGACTTACGGCAGTCCAATTCGTCCGTCATATCTCCACAGTCGTTGTCATGGTCACACCTCCACGACATGGGTATGCAGTTGCCGCTGCCGCAGGTGAACTGGTCGTGCTGGCATGTGTGACCTGCAACGTTTCACCGATAAAATTACCGGCTAAACTTCCCTCTAATACCGTACCTCCAAAACATCGGTTCGCTCTTTCTCATGTAAACTAAAACTGAATTACTGGAAACGAGGCCTGATGAGTCACTCTGTGGGATCCGGTCAGAGATGAATCTTCACAGACACTGAGAAACTGTGCCCAATTTATTAGCTGCATCCCAAAACCCCCTGCCTTTTTTTTTAACATGACTGAAAATTACATGCATTGGCAACATGCAGGCTTATGGTGTTGTCAAGGTTGAACCAACTTACCCGTAGTTCAAACAGACATTCAGAATGCAAACGTTGATTTTGAAATCAGGGGAGAGGGCATTTTGCTTATGAATATGCATGAAGCATCCCAATGCATACCTGAGGGTGGTTTGCAGGTGCCGTCCGGTTGCATGGCCTCCCCGTTCTCGCAACGGCAGACCTCGCCGATGTCTGATGTGGACTTGGGGAAGCCGTCGGCACACAGGCAGCGGCGGGTCAGTTCCCCCGTGGAGCTGGCCACGGCGATGCACAGGTGGCTGCAGCCACCGTTGTTGACTTTACAGGGGTTCTGACCTGTAGGGGATGGGAGCATGCCAGGGGAAGAGGGAATGCTTTAGGGGTGCAAACAGGACCTGGGGGTGTGGCTCCAGTGCTGAAACCCCAGGCTGTGCTTGATCCCTTTGGCCGGTAATGGCCTTGCCAGATGAAGTCCCACCCACCCACTTGGAGTTTGTCACACTGCAGTTGGACAGTCCTGCACCGCGTTAAGGGGTCAGTTTCTTTGGTTCGGCGAATTAGGACCAACTTGCTGGGCAATTCTGTTTCCCCAAAATCTGCGTGATGAGGCGTGTGCGTTGAATGTAACATTCTTTCAACATCCCACTTTTTCCAAAAGGTTACCTAGCAAGTACGTTGTGGAGCATTTGGGAAGATGCTAAGATCCAAAATCCCAGTGAGGCACCTTGTTGGGAAGCATTCGGCAAGACCTTAAGATCCATTATGCCAGTGAGGATACCAAGAATATACCTTGTTGAGAGGCATTCTGGAAGATCTTCAGGTCCATCACACCAGTGAGGTTACCCAGAACGGTCGTTCGGCTCCCTCCAACATACTTGTCGGCCTTCAAAATGGACTCCAACTGCCAGTCATCCCAGTATATGTCATCCTAAAAGAAAGAAATTAAAAAAACTCAATTAACCGCGGACACGTTCTTGTGTTGTCTTGGAGACCTTTTTAAAACCCTCGCAAGACCCCACGGGGCTACCACACGACCAACACATGACCTCCAGGCCGAATGAAAGTCACAAGCTATTCAAATGAACGGCAACAAAGGCTTTCCTCTGTCAATGTTAACCCTGTTACTTGTGCCTGATCTTGTGAATGGTTGTGTGTCTGGTCTGGTGAATGGTGTTGCGTCTCGTCTTGTGAATGGTTTTGTGTCTGATCTTTTGTCTTGCCTTATGAATGGTTTTGTGTCTGGTTTTGTGAAAACATTGAAAACACTGACACACTTTGTCGTAGACCTGCAGTAAACCCTATAAAAGACCAGCACTTATACCCAGTTACAGTAACACCCATAGAGGCACAATTATCGTCACCATTTCAATATCTAAAAGGCTATCCGCCTGAGCTGAAGTGCACCCCCACTCGGCAAAAGAAAGACAAGTGGTTACAAGCAGGTTCTTGCACAAGTTCTGCGTGTACGCAAAGACCATACATGATGCAATAAATTAGTTATGCGTACCCAGCATGCTCCACGTCAAACGCGCCTGTACTTGCGCGCCTCATGGCATGCCTATGTGGTGAGTATCAAAAACAGACGCCCTCTTTTGTTCCGGACAGGATACCAGCACCCAGAATTGTATTCGAGTCCTTTCACAAGTCCAGTCACAAGTCCTTTCACGAGGCTAGTCATAAACAGGGTGAACAATGACAAAGGAATGCTTCTGTCACCGCCCAGTTGAATAGCTAATGAATTGGCTCAAGACTGAATGACGTGTAACAGACTCGTGACAGACTTACAGGGACTTGTGATGGACTCCACTACAACACTGCCAGCCATCATTGAAAAATCAGAGATCAGAACACCACCTTTTCCGAGCCCGACAGCAAAGCAAGCAGCCACATAGAAACGGCTAGTTACATGCACATGTACACGCACGCACCCTTACATACGTATACTTGTGGGGTATTTCCTTTGTTCTCGTGTACAAAACTCCCACTCAACACGGAAAAAATTTCAAATCACTGCCATTTCAACCAAATTCAGTTTCCTGGCTTGAAATTTCGACCGTATGTTCCTTATATAAAACATTTCAATTTGCGACAGATGAATGGCACTTGAACATTCCTCCTTTTTTTAGTAAATCTGAAATATCTATTTCGTGAAATTCGTGTGGGGTACCACTTTCGTACCCCACAAGGATCCAAACTGGCCTTGTGGGGTACCTTCCATTGTTCCGGTACCCCACAAGGCACCATGTACAAGCGCATGTACATGTGTGACGCCTGCCATTTCGACAGCAACTAGTGCCTTCTTCCGAGTGTACCTTGTAGACCCCGATGGCGTACGGGTGTGGCACCCCCTCGCTCAGCAGCACCCGGCGGTATGTGCCATCCATGTTGGCCGTCTCGATGCGGTCCAGGTAGGCGTCCGTCCAGTAGATCTTCTGGAGCTGGTCGTCGATGGTGATGCCGTTGGGCCAGTGGACGTTGGTGTTGATGATTGCCTGGGCGTTTAAGCCGTCCATGTCGGCCCGCATGATGTAGGGATGCTCCCCCCAGTCGGTCCAGTACATCTTCCTGAGGGCCAAATCCAAACCAAATCTACCATTATAAATCTGTTTCAGGCTCGTTCATTTTCGTCGCCGTCTTTGTCTTTGGGAGGGATTCTGCCAGAATGGAAACATCAAGCCCTCTGACTTCTAAGATTACCAACATTTCTCTGTTGCTGTCTGTTTTCTTAAAAAACATGCAAACCCACGAAAGGCTGCTGATGCATCATACTCAGGGTGGGGTTTGCAGCAACCGTAACTTCCTGACAAGGTTTAGAAATCTACACTGTTTCTCTGCCAGAACATACGAACACCTAGAAGGCTAACGACACGCGCTGTCGGGCTGGGATCGACACGCACCCTTTCTTGGGATCCAGTGCGATGGCGCGGGGCTTGTCCAGGTTCTTGGTCTCGTTGACCAGCATCCGGCGGAAGCGTCCGTCCTGCCGAGCCACCTCGATCTTCCTGTTGCCCGAGTCCACCCAGTAGATGTTCCGGGCGATCCAGTCAAACGCCAGGCCCTCCACCGTCTGGAGTCCCTTGTCAGCGATCAAGGTGTAGTTGCCATCCTCCAGGCTGTATCTCTGTACACCGTAACGATATCAATGTACATCTGAGAAAAATACTACTCCATTTTTACACGAGGTGGTTTCCCCTTTGATTTTAATAATACAAAGACACCCTTCGAAGAAGAAAGATTTCAGTTGTGTCTAAACCAGTAGCCTGAGGCTTGATATGACATGACTGTGGAAAGTGCCAGCAGTTACCACCACTGACTTGTGCGTAACATCAAGCCTCGGTCCAAACCAAAACCCGGACACAGCCATGTGCTTGGGAGATACCCACTGGGTATAAAATGTGACCTGTCACGACAAAATGAGAGTAAATTTGCATTCCACTCTTCCTTATTTTGAGGGTTCAAAGTAATATTGAAGCAGAGGTCAATTTGGGGGTTTGCAATATTTGGAAAGAGTAACCCGTCTCCTATTGAATTCCAAATATTTGTAGAATCACATATTTCAACATGTCATTTTCTCGGCAATTTTGACAAAAGCATTGTTCGTGCCTGGTCAGAAATGTTGAAACAATGTTGGACACAAAGACGCAAAGCTGCCAGAATAATGCCACATTGTTAACTTACACCTTTAGTACCCTAAGTGTTCTGTACAAACCATTGGAAAGCTCTCTTTCGGCTGAATTCAACGACACCAATATCTGAGGTTTTGAAAATTTCGACTTTCAGCTCATTTTGTGTTGACAGGTCACAAATAAACAGGTTATTCCCCCGCCCACCTTAGGCACGCTTAAAATCTGCATGGGAGCCCAGTGTCACAACGGCAGTGGCTCCGAACTGGTGACTGGGTTTCATACATTCACTTACATGGATAGTATCCTCCACAATGTCGGCCCAGTACAGCACGTTGTTATGCCAGTCAAAGTCCAGGGCGATGGCGGCCTGCAGCGACACGTCCAGGTTCAGCCGCTCGTCCCGGCCGGAGTTGAGGAGGTAGCGGTGGATCTCCGTCCGGCGGGCGTAGAGAATGAATTCGGGCATCTCTGCAGGGCGAGACGGGGGGGACACAGGTTGAAAGCATGGGGCTGGATTATCCATTAGGCGCACTGCGCACTAGGCTATGAAATGCGCGCGCTGCAGTCACATCGCTTCCAGTAAAATGAACACTCCCCGCCAGCATGGCTCTCTTCAACCAATGAGGGGATGCTTCTGCTCAAGGCAGACACTGACACAATCCAGCCCCAGTACACATGCCTGTTACCGCTGGCCACAGCCATGCAATCCAGACACACCACGATTTGGTCCCCGGGGTACCATCCAGAATTTCCACAGACAAATATGCCCAGTATTCCTCCAACAATTAGCTCAATGGTGCATGCTGCAAGCTACACGCCGTGGGGCTGTTTGTTTCACACGGATCCAGATCGCGTGGGTTTGCCGACACCGGAACCGGCCTAACGGGTCAAAACCAAGCTCCATGTGAAACAAACTGGCCTCCAGAGTTGGGTGAACGTATTTTTCTAATTCGGTGCTCTGATTTTTTTAAAGACAAATTTTAGAGACAAGCAGAAAAAAAAACGACGACAAAAGTATTTTCTGTGGTCTCAAGAAAAACAAATAAGGGTCTTCAAGTCAGAAAAAGAAAACAAAACATTTTTACCCCCCAAAAATGAAAAGAAAAACAGAAGTACATGTATCCCCTACCATTAGTGCTGGCCGCTAAGGGCCAATAATAATATTATTACCAAAGTTATCACAATTGGAATCGGGGACTTTGGCGTCAGTTTTTTACATTTTAAATTGTTCGTCTGCAGATCTGATTTTTTAACTTTTTTCCCCCAGTTCTGAATCTGAAGCTGACCTTTGACCGGACAGGAGACCTGATCTGCCTCATATCTGTACTCGTCTCCGCCGTGGCACGTGTCGCCTTCCACCTTGCGGTAACTGCAGTTCAAAAGGTACAAAAAGATTCCAACTTGATTTCAAACATCTGCAAGGCAATGTTTAGGCACTGGAAAATGGCAGAACACTCCAACCAAAGTAGCAGGTAATAATTATGTAATGTCAAGTTCTTATACTGCAAACGTGCTCAGCCTCTGTGGACTATTTCGAGCATCTGTGTGTGCACAATACCAGTGAGAATCACTCGAGCGTGTGGACAATTCTGTGCGTTGTGCCGTGTGACATTTAGTGAACATCACACAACCTACGTACAGAATTTGCCCGACCTATTTAAACGCCATCAGCATTTCGACAAGGGGAATCCCTCTGTTTAGACGTCGCCCGGCACGAAGAGGTTAAACCTGTTGTCCGTCTACAGGTACATGTATCTCTAATCCGAGTCTCTAAAACAAACAGGATCTTTAATATTGTGAAAGTATCTTGATCTCTAAAAAAAAGTAGTATGAAAGCTGGTTTTCGTACCCCTTCGTGCGGCGGTAGAAAGTCCCCTCCGGGCACGGCTTGGGAATCTGGTGGGGATCGTTAGGGTCCTCGGGATCCCGGATACAACTGTTCTCCCAGTCGTGGCTCTCGATGTAGCCAAAGTCACTGCGGAGGCATCAAAACATGAGGGATCACCAACACCCAAAATAAATGCCACCATATCAATACTTGCATGCGACGTACACAGGCCTTTCTCAGAGAGAGGACTTTAGAAACTGGAAAACAGTTCACATCAACCCTAAATAATGGATCCGAAACAGTCACTGAACTGACAGGCAGAGGCCAGTGATTTTGATATCAATTGCCCTGTACTGATTTGTTACAAGCCAAGCAGTCCATTTATTTTCCCCAGCATAATCGTGAACAAATAAATCAAGTTTTCTCAGAAGTTAATCGCCTGTGGAGGAAAACTCATTTTTCAATAACATAAAAATCGATGCAAAGGGACTGACGGTCTGGCTACTCACCACTCAAAGTCCTCTCTGTCGCACGTGCAATTCTGGACGGAGATGGGCCGGTCGTAGTCCCGCCCGTTGTAGCACACCGCGTGGGCAATGCGCCGCTCAAAGATCATCTTCCGCCCCAGCAGACAGTGAGAGTCGGGATACTCGTCGCCGGGAGACCACTGCTTGTAGTCACTGTCCGTGCAGTCGGCGCCTGGGAACCGCACAAACAAAATTAAGACATTGTGACCCTTTGGTCCCTTTTTCTTTTCCTATCCTCAACACTGCTGTCGCCTGGTCACGTGGGACTACAGTGGAAGCTAAGAAAATAACCAGGCAGTTTGATTACAGGTTTTGCCCTCGCGCCACAGGAGTATTTGGAAATGCTGTAAATACTCGGCACTTGTCCAAGATCTTCGATAGGGACTAGAACCCATGACCTCCTGTTTACTAGTGTGGATGTCTTAACCGCTCGACCACCAAGCTTACCGCGCGCGGCTGGCCAGTCTGAGTTAGACAACCAGGCACTGATTTCATCAAGCTCCTCATAGAATCAGATTTTTTTTTTACCTAGTGCCTTCCTCAAGTCCACCTGGACGATCAGCCAGCTATGCCTCTGGGTGAGCGACCCAAAAATGGTGAAGGTGGTGGTCTTTTCCCCGGGCTCCGTCATCATGCCGTACACCACAATTTTGGTGTTGTCGTCTTCGGTGGATTCCGTTGTCCACGATTCACCCTCCGACACGGAATACCTAACAAATTCAACCGCAAACAAATCATTTTGAAACACTCGTCGACGGTATAAATGTTAGCCGAAAATTCTGACTGTCGCCACGGGAAATATGCATCACGGGCAACTTTTGATACACGAGCAAACATTAGACACATTGATTCAGGAGAGCCTTTTCAGCAGCATTTGCACAATCTTTCAAACTGCAGCCTCGTAATTTTCACCATTCAAAGGTACACAGAGGGAACACTAGTTGCTACCACAAAACTTCATCCTGACAGGAATAGTTATCCAGTAAACTGATTTCAGACAGATTCTAGGCTAATTTTGGGCCATGCAGGGGCGTCTGGATATTTGAATCCATTACTTGATTAAAAAAAACAGGCTCTCCACTACAAGCCATTGCTCTGTCCTGGGCCACTGTTTTGTTACGGGCCTTTGTTCTGTTCTTAGTGATTAGGGCAGGACTTAACCTAGCCAGGTTGTGCAGAGGTCTGAAATTTAGTGATTAGGGGGGAGGCTTAATCTGGCTAGGCCCTGCAGAGGTCTGACTTATTTAATTTGAAGGGCCACATACGTCTGGAGTCGTTGACCTCAAAAAGGTGGGGACAAGCAAATGGTGGCTTTAATAAGAGACTTAGGCCCTTACTTGACTGCATTGGTGGATCCGTACTGCGTAATTGCCATGACCACGCCTCCATGATCCCCGAAGGCATAAAAGAACGGCCCGCTCAACATCTGGAATAAATTACAGAAAATGCAGCTTACTTCACCCTGCTACGAGTGCCACTTATACAAACCATCATTCCAACCCTCCCTAAAATCTTAACCGTCCCAAGCATTATGGTCATTTTTGGGTGGCCATTCATTTGGTGGCAGCATTCACGGAGCTTGTGAAAGGAACAAAATAACCTTCATCGGTGAATTGCATCTCAAACGTGGACAGTTTGTCAACATTTCATGGAACTGCCGTCAAAATGATTTCAGTCATTCCTTGACAGACACCTGAAGACTCGGCAAGGGGAAGAAATGTGCTACAACAATATCGGAGCAGAGTTGGACGGCGGATTCCCGACGTTCTCGGCATTGAAACAATGTAAAACATGAGGTGACTGACTACGGTGCCCGGGCACTTGAAAGGCTCAACCATAAACGAGCTGGGGGGCACCCCCTCAACATTTCTTCCGCTATCACCACAGTACATGTTTTTTTCCCAGGAGTTGAGCCTTTAGGATTTTTTACAGTAATTCTTTGCAGTCACTTTAACACCATTTTTGAAAAAATCAAACACACTGTTCTCGCGCATTTTCCCAACATGGGTCAGATGAAAATCCAAAATTTTCCAATGCGGTGCTCAATGCACACCTACTGGCATGCATGTAGCCATGAACTTCGAATGACCGTAACACCACCACCATACGTCTGATTGAGTTCAAACTTCACATTTGTAATTATGCGGAGTGTCTCAACATGCATATTAAATTTCCGAAAAATCGGGCGTGGCACAGCCGAGTTCTTGGGGGGGACAGAATTCCCCCCCCCCACCGACCCTGACATGGACCAAAATAACCCGGCTCTTTTAGAGTTACCCCTTAACCCCGACTGGACCTTTTCCATGAAATATGCCAGGAGGGCAGGTGCATCCGCATTACTACCACTGGCTGGTAATCTATGAGGTAGCAAATCTCAAATCTCCATGCAGCAAAACTCTGAGCCCATACGCGCCGTTTCTATGCCAGTGTGGTTTGACATGAGTGCCAAATATAAAGACAAGGAACTGTTACTGTCCAGCCTCAGGACACTGAAGACTTCACTTTGTTTCGAGAAAAAAGTGCTGAAGTATCGGACAAAGGCAGTTATGGTTTTGATTGCCCTTCAACGCGCCAGGTTATGGTTACAGCTGCTCTCCAACACTGCTGTAAGTGTTGGCGGCCGTGCACGCTAACTAGTGATGTTAGCGCACGCCCCTGCCTAATCCGCATATTTTTATGGGAAGGTCCATTGGCCAAAATCAAACATCACGTTCAGTTGTATTTTGACTGACAGCTTTAACCCTAACTCTCCTCAATCCTCCAAAATCCTTCGGGCAGTTTTGGAGGAATGCGGGTGAATGGCAAAAGTGCTTGGCTGATTGCGAAGGATGCAATCAGTGAAGGCCGTGGGTTAGACCTTGTGTTGTTCTTGCTCATTCGTACACAAATTCAGCCCGATATTTCTTTTGAATCAACAGTGCTGCTCAAGAATGCCATTCGCACTGCCTCAACATAATGACAGGAATTGCTGGAGGATTTTGAAGGATTGGGGCAATAGCCACACCTCCAAGTAACATTTTCTAGAAATTTTGGAGGATTCTGAAGGATGGAGGAGGGTCCCTAGCAAAAAGGGCCTCATCAGGAGTTGGGGTTAAAGTCTTGGCACCTTTGCTTGATGTGGGACCTGGTACCCTGCCAGAAGTACAAAAGAGTACACCATCGGCTCACTACACAGTGCTGAATTTTGGCAGATTCACAAAGGTTACTCAATAACACGGCTAGAGGTTAGGGTTTATGATAACAACTATTAATGTTGATGGATTATGTGCCATTTTGGACTAGTGCTCTGCTTCGGTGCCAAGTGCATTTCCCTGGTTAGCGTCACCTCAAAACAGATTGGTCTCTGCCCCAGCAGGCCTGCACGTACCTCGTACCACGTCGCCCCAGCGGACCCCGACCGGTACACGTTGAAGTCGGCGTCGGCACCCAGGCTGCTGCCCAACTTGCCCATGGCTATGATCATGCCGGGCGCCGACTGCTTGGAGAGGATGGGGTTGAAGCGGGTGCCGGGGTAGAGCTGGCTGACCCTCTGGGTCACGTGCAGGGAGCACTTAGGCTACAAACGAGAGGAAGTCCAAAACTTTAAGAGTCAGGGGTGAGAATGGAGGAAAACAAAAAAATCCACAAAATAATCACTAGAGGTTTTGAAGGTCCTTGAGTGGTGTAGGATGCTTGCCTAAGTGCACCCCTTGAAATTCCCACTGTTTGGGTTCTCCACGTCAATTGCTTTACGTAAAAACACTGTGACGGTAAACCAACATTTTCCAGACTTTGAAAGAGTTCGTTGAAAAAAATCCTAAAATCTGGAAAATCCTGATGAAAAAATCCTGAAATAAGGAAAAGTCCTGACAAATTTCCACCAGCAGTACTGTAGTCTAGACCATGACAGCAGATGTGCTAAGCATTTCCAGCCAGATGGCATGCAAATTAAACTAGTCTTCTAGAAGGGAACCTGACAATATGGTACATCAGTTCAGCACATCAAGGCGGATGGTGTGGAAATTACACCGTTAGTGTAATCGAGACCATCACAAAGACATTTCACCTGACCAATCTAGTTTTGAGGGTTCTAAATATGTGACCTGCTCTGGTATTAACCACTTCATGCCGGGGCATTTTTCAATGTTGATGATGCTGGGCCGGCATGACTATCATTTTTTACGTTTTCAAAATCCTTAAAAAATTCATCATTTCATTTAACAGTCATTTATAGCTGCACCAAGTAATCTTTAGGCACTACTCGAAGTTGACAGGTGACCTTCATTGATGCCCGAGTATTTCAGCCAGGCCAGCAGCCTTGTAAACAGAGCCCAGATTGTGCGGTGTTGTATAACTGTCTTTTGTTCACAAACTTGGTTCAGTGCACTGCTGACCTCTTTTCAATAGGGGCCAGATTAGCGGTGCTGTGTGGCTCATCGCTGTGGTGGTGGAGCGCTTTTGTCCCCGGTGGTAATCCGCTCGCTCTCAATGCCCCAAACCCTGGTAAACTGTTTCAAAACAAGGCTGGATTATCACCGCTTTTGAGAGTGAAAAATGTCGGTAATGCCCAGCAGCCTGGTTTTTTGTTCGGAGTACGGTCTTTGTTACAGGGCCCTGTTTCCATTGTCTGAGTTCAGGTTTATTGACGTCTATTATATCAATATTTGCACAATTCATACAAGAAACCTAACTGTTGCTATGAGTATCAAGAGACTTTCTTCTTGGCTGATTTCTTTTTCCACTACCCGTTTTCAAAGGACTTTATCTCTGATAGTAATTCTGTTAACGTGTATAATATGCAAAAATCAATATACATGTACATATATAAAATACACCAAATTGAAGCTTATGATGTAACCAATTCAAAAGCGTATGTGACTCATTTTGCAAAAAAAATGTCCCACAATACCCATTTTTGTGGAGCCGGTCACATATTCACAGACTACCTCATCCTGTCACTGCTGAGAGGTCCTTACAGAAAAACTGCATTGGCAGATCCTCACTGAAAAATGTAGTATTTTAATCATCATATTGGGCAACAAAATTTGCTGAAATTTCTTGGCCCCAGAAAACTTATTTAATAAATAAAAGTAAAATAAATATTGTCCGTTTCTATACAACAGTTCCCTCCATTCTCAGAGTAAGGCCGTAGGAAAATTTTTTGAGCTTTCACTTTTCCTACAATGACCTTTCAGCACTGGCCCGATGACCAGTGCTTGATCTAGACAATATTCAGTAGTCATATTTGATGATTCTCAGCACATCCTTGATTCAGACGCCGACTCCACTCACCGGTACGCAGTTGCCCTCGAACTCCGGGGGCAGGAGGGGGTTCCACTCCCCACCCTTGTCGTAGGTGATGAGGCTGACCATGTTCTCCTCGGTGAACTGGCCGTTGGTGGTGTTGAACTTGTTGGCGATGTAGATGCCGCGCAGCCCGTCCACCCGGTGCAGCTCCACGAACGGATCGTCGGCGTAGCGGCTGGAGTTGGGGGTGGGAAAACATAAAATTCTCTTGTTTCACAAGATGCGCTCAAAGGAGGTTTCCATATGGTACAAAAGAACTGCCCTGCAAGATGGCTACCATGCAAAGCCTCTATAGTTTAAAATTTCCCTTTGCTTACTGGAGTATAATACACTTAATGCCTACACAAGAGGGGTTCCAGGGGGTGCCAACGAGGGGTGATGCCCCCCCACGAGCCCTTTTTTTGTAATAATGAAAGGAAAATCTTTTTTGTCTTGTTCATTTCCTGTCACTGAAAGGCATCTAGAAAGCCTCAGAAATGTACATGTAGCCTCACCCCTGCGAGAAGCCATGACACATTACACAGACAAATGTCCAAATTCTGTGGGCCCCTCCGAACAAGTTTGCAACCCTCACAAAGCATCAGCCCCTGCTCTTGTTGTACCCCTTGTACCGTACTGAATGCTCCAAGGGCCTGTTTGTTTCAAACGAATCCTGGTCTTGATTAGTGATCCAAAAGCCGGTTCCGCGACATCAATCGGGCAGGCTCCGGTGTCAGTGAACCGGCGCGAGGATCAGCAATCCCGATCCAGATCTGTGTAAAACAGACACCCCCCTCCCCCCAGCCGTACCTCAGCCAGGTGTCTTTGCCGGGGCCCTCCGGGCTGAAGTAGACAATGTCCTCCAGCGACAAGGAGTAGGAGGTGCCCTGCACCTCGCTGATGTACAGGTTGGTCTTGTTCAGGTCGTGGTTGACGCAGACAAAGACCTGGTCCTCGTCGGCGTCGGCGATGTAGAAATCCTAATCCGAAGGGGGATGAAAAAGCCACGTAGTCAAAGTCAGCAGGAGGCCTCTGTACTCACATGGGAGGGGGGGTTCAATGCTAATTGTTTTCACGCCGGGCCGCGGGGATTACCAACAGCAAAACAGACCAAGTACGGGAGAGGTATAAAAAACCGGTCCTGTTTCGTGGAGGTGCGAGGATGGGTATTAATAACCCTCATCACATCATCTGATACAGAAGGTTAGAGGAAAGGCTTGAGTGACGGGAGGATTTTCACCTTGAGTTGCTGATTTCAATCAAATCACATGTGACTCCTTTGCGCAGAATTTCTGCGTCCCTAAATTGGGTACAATTTCATGGATGAAAGGACCACTTGCTACAAAACGCTGCATTTTTTGGCTGAAGTAACGGGTACACAAAGTACTGCCAGCACCTTACAAGCTGTATTTTGTGCATCCACATGAGGTCAGGGTCATTTACCAAATTACACCACTCGTCAATTTTGAGGTCTCGTTAACTTGGAACGCACAGGTCTTGTGTTGACCAACCCCCCAAACTATGAGAAACCAAAGCCTAAAAGGGAATCTTGATGACTAAAAAACCAAACTTACCCTTCTCGGGAGCCAGGAGGGGAAGTCTGCGTACATGAAAGATCCCCTGTTGTGGGACACCATCAGATCCAGGTAAGGCCTGGTGTCGCTGTCCGTACTTCGTTCACCTCCGAACTGTCACCACAAAACAAAGTCCGTTTTAATTAATCCCTTGACGCCGGGACTTTTTTCTGAAAGCCGACTCCGAGAATTCCAGCCCTGCTTGGCCACGAAGGCCACCTGCCAAACTGCAAATACTCGGTTTGTGGCCCTGCGTGCTTCGCACGCTTCGATTTACACAGTGAAAAGGCTGATTGTTTGGTGGCATGCTGCTCTATTCACGCTTCCACATTCCCGTTACCTCTTTTCAAAGTGGGGACTATTGTGAAGCTAGTGATTATGATGCAAATTCGGCCTTTTCATTTCTTGGCAACACACAAAGGCCAATCACCATATATAATACAAAGAGCCAGGGTCTGCCTTCTTCCACCGTGTTCGCTCAAGCGTGGGCCGAGAATAATCACTGAAAAGTGGGCTGAGGATCTAAATTTTTACGGCGGCTCTTACCGCTTCCCGGTGCGAAGGGGTTAACAGGCCGTACTCAGGTGTTGAATTGAAATGAAACTGAGGAAAACGCTTTTCATTTGGGGAACCTGCGAGTAAGACTAACAGCGCTTAATAATTCGACTGAGAAAAAAAAATCACCAAAACTGACTTACAGCTTTTTGTCTGGCAGGTAATTTGCATGACTAATAATCACTCACTGGAAATCATAGAACCTGTGCTACACTTACAAAATCAAATGGCAGGCGTGAAAGGGGCACAAAAGCCTGGTCCCTGAATTTGCAGCATGACCTACAAAGGCCGCTAACAAAGATCATTTTTGCCTTACAGCGACTCAACAAAGTTCATGCAGTATTAAACCTCATTTGAGTTGCCCATACAGAAATGAAACGAACATTAATTTCTCACTTCAACTTGCACTTGGGGAACACGAGAGTAAAAAACCAAAGGCTCATCAAAACCAATTCCAGCTATGTACACTGATGAATCACTTAAACAGGGGTGTGAGTGATCACTTAAAATTAAAGCTGGAAACAGCTAGCAAAAAGCTGAAGTATAAGAAGTCAGCACACTTTTTTACAGAGCAGGTGTACAAAAAAAAGCTTAAATTGAGGGTCAACATCCGACCAAAAAATGCTGAAATTCGCTAAAAACTGAATCCTTACACCTGTTTAAATTTGCAAATAATGTTATCAAAATGTAACAAAACGTAACAACAGTGAGGCTTGAAACTCATCTGGCACCATCTCACTCAACAAATCACACTGCATGAGACACGGTGGATTCAGGGAACATGATCAAAAAATCGCTTTACCATAAAAAAACTCCGTTAAAAGAAATGTAACTCACCGGTATGAATGCATTTGTGGTCGCAAACATGTACTCATCCCGCACCTCGAAGTCCACCACGTTGGTGATGACGGTCTGGTCCTCCCAGTCCCAGTCAAAGTAGTGCTCTGACTTGAGCACTGTGGAGGTGCCGGTGGGCTCCAGCCTCTCCACGAACAGCGTGTCCGGCCTGTCCACCCCTGGCACACCCCTACGGTGCGCAACGAACATGTGGAGAGACAGAGAGAGAGATAGCCATGTTTCATGCGTGCATTCCGTTGTTTTTCAGTTGTTAATTAATGAAGTGAGGCAACGCGTGTGCATCGGTCCGGGGGGTCGTGGGTCCTGCGCCCACATTGGTTGAGGTTCTATCCTCTGGTACGGAAGTCTAGTCAATCACACACTTGATGATACTCAATCGTTACTGATTTCCAGCTAACCCAAATTTCCAAGGTCAAACAAAATCCAAGGTGTAACAAAATCCCAGCACCTAGTCAACAATCTCTCAAATAATTACTTGATATGCTGCATGCACTCAAGACTGTTCAATTGGCGAAAATGTCTACTAGAGAGCTGAAAAACCGTGTACTCAAGCCACGAACTTGCCTCCCTTGCCCGTCGACATGGTCGGGTCAAGACGACAGTAAATTGGCGGAGTGCCCAAAGACTACTCATCCATATTCATGAGGTCCCTACATGAAGAAACTTTGGGGAGGTACACTCATTTTCCCCCCCTCTGTGAGAACCTTTTTTCAAGCTGAATTCTTATGGATGATTTCCTTGACCGTTCCTCTAGCCAT
The DNA here is from genome assembly GCF_054643075.1 of Acanthaster planci. Classification (NCBI taxonomy): domain Eukaryota; kingdom Metazoa; phylum Echinodermata; class Asteroidea; order Valvatida; family Acanthasteridae; genus Acanthaster; species Acanthaster planci. The sequence goes on along the minus strand of NC_141786.1, from coordinate 16,002,088 downwards.
TGCAACAAGGGAGCCCTAGAACTGACCTCCCCCCCCAACTGCTGCTAAAACAGTCTTTCAGATCTATAATAATAATGAAAAAGAAAAGTTCTTATAGAAACAAAAGTCTCTCGGTGCTAAAAGTCATCTGCTCCGAGCGCAACAAAGGAGGGCGGTTTTTTTTGGTACTCGCCGCTTAAGCGTGAGGTTTATAAAGGAGACAAAAGGCACGTTTGACGCAGAGCGCACTGAGAACGCGGAAGGAAATTATTCCTTAATGTATGGTCTTTGCGTATACACAGCACAAGTGCAAGAACCCGCTTGGGAAAACTTAGAACCATCTGTCTTTCTTTTGACGCTTGGAAGTACACTTCAACTCGGGGCGGATTACCCCGGCACATTGGGTTCACACCATCTGGACTTTCCCGAAACCATCTCAGCCCCATGGGGAGTATGCTAGCCTGAATGCTGCCTTATCAGGCGAAAACGGCTGAACATGACCACATCTGCCCTCACAGGTACCCATTTACTCATTCAGAATGATGGATACACGTAGATTGTGTGGATGTACATGGATACTAGTCCACATAACATCTTTGCACCCTGCGCTATGAAGACTTCTTTTGTTTTCAGTTCTACACAAGCCGTGTGTAAACAAACTCATTTTACATGCAACCGAGTAGCACCGGGGTGTGACATGAGAGACAGGCACATTAAAAGGGGAGAAGACAACTTCCACAAAGCTTCAAAGGAAGGGGGAGGGTGTAAAAACTCTCTCTACATGGTGATACATTCAGATTTTTGGCCCCAACAAGTTCTCCACTGACCAGAGTGTCTCCTCTAGTCCGCCTGTCGTAAAATTTGGACCAGGCAGTTTTTTTCTTTGTTGAAAATTTACCATCCCTCATTTCTAAAATCGTTTGCACTGGTGAACGAGTCTTCAAATTTACTTCCAAGACATCAGGGTGCAGTGGCTGGGCCAACAGAGGGTGCTATTTCCTTAGCAACAGAGGCTCCTTTGGTACCACCAGCCCATTTCAGGTTCACAAACAACTAGGAAAGGCAAACGTTGCAGTCACGTCGCCACCTACAGAATGAACACTCCTGACCAACCCCGCTCTTTCCAACCAATGAGGGTGTGCTCCTGCTCAAGGCGGGTGTGGCCTGAGATGCCACCAAATGGACGTCGGTTTCATTGTTTGTCCTAGGAGAGGAGGGGGAAGCTTCTAACCTTGCCTGGGAAGAGAGAGGGGCAGATGGTGCAGTCCTAGATGTACATGTAAACCTTGCTACTTACCACCAGAATGACTTGACGTCGCTTTGCACCAGCAGCCAGGTGGCACCAAAGTTCTCCGATTTCCACAACTGCACAATGCAAAGCGCAAATAAGATACTGTCATTTGCTCCAACACACAAATACAAGTGGGCCCATCAAAAAACTCATCCAGCTGTCAATCCCAAGCCTGTCGTCAGTCAATCATAGGCCCTCCTTAACCCTAACCCTCCCAAATCCTTTTCTGCAAAGTGGAGGAATTTGGAGGATTCAGGGTGTATGGCAAAAGTACATGGCTGATTTCGAAGGATGCCCTACGTGAAGGTCGTGGATTATGTTGTTTATGCTTAGTCAAGCACAAGTTCAGCCCGATATTTCTTTTGAATCAACTGCACAGCTCAAGAATGCCATTCGCACTGCCTCAACATAATGACAGGAATTGCCGGAGGATTTTGAAGGATTTGGGCAGTTAGGCACATCTCCAACTGACATTTTCAAGAACTTTTGGAGGATATTGGAGGATTTGGGCTGAATGCAATTTTTTCATGTTGAAAACTGAAGGATTTCGGAGGATTCAGGATGGTTCCTTGTAAAAAGGCCTAGGGGGTTAGGGTTAAGGTGTTCATAAGTCCATCATAAGTTATCATAAGTCTATCACATGTCTTTCTTGAGTCCATAAGATCGCACTTCGCAATTCCATCACAAGGCCGTTTTCAGTCAATCGTATGTCCACCTTAAGGTGTTCACAAGTCCTTCAGAAGTCATCACAGGTCTATCGCAAGTCTGTCATGAGTCAATCATAACCCAACTTTATGGTATTCGCAAGTCCCTATTCAGTCATCATAAGTCTATCACAAGTTCTCAACAACTCCACAGAGTGGTGTTAACGAACACAAGTCCCCATCAGTCAATCACAAGTCAAATGCAGGTCATTCACGAGTTGCTCGCAGGTCTATCCTTACACCGCGGCAACTGGATCAAAGCAAGCAATGGTTTAGCCGGCCAGTATACCTGCATTCGCCACAGGAATTGCCGTTTTCGTGACATACATGTACGAAGTTTGGGTTTTGTTTGATAGGCATCTACTGGTAGATACTCACTCTCTTGTCGTGGTCGTCGTCGTCCATTCCCAGGACAAAGTCTGGGTCGGTCTGGTGCATGGAGATGGTGGTCATCTTGACCGGCGTGTGGAAGTGCTGCCAAGTCCGGCCGGCGTCCACGGTCCGAAAGACCACCGAGTGTACCGTGTCCACAAAGAGATACTGCAGACCAACACGGGCGTGGGCAAACAACAGGAAAAGGGCGTGGGCAAACAACAGGAAAAGGGCGTGGGCAAACAACAGGAAAAGGGCGTGGGCAAACAACAGGAAAAGGGCGTGGGCAAACAACAGGAAATGGGCGTGGGCAAACAACAGGAAAAGGGCGTGGGCAAACAACAGGAAAAGGCGTGGGCAAACAACAGGAAAAGGGCGTGGGCAAACAACAGGAAAAGGGCGTGGGCAAACAACAGGAAATGGGCGTGGGCAAACAACAGGAAATGGGCGTGGGCAAACAACAGGAAAAGGGCGTGGGCAAACAACAGGAAAAGGGCGTGGGCAAACAACAGGAAATGGGGGTGGGCAAACAACAGGAAAAGGCGTGGGCAAACAACAGGAAAAGGGCGTGGGCAAACAACAGGAAAAGGGCGTGGGCAAACAACAGGAAATGGGGGTGGGCAAACAACAGGAAATGGGGGTGGGCAAACAACAGGAAAAGGCGTGGGCAAACAACAGGAAATGGGGGTGGGCAAACAACAGGAAAAGGCGTGGGCAAACAACAGGAAAAGGGCGTGGGCAAACAACAGGAAAAGGCGTGGGCAAACAACAGGAAAATAATCAAAGGAAAAAGAAAAAATCAAGCTCAACAAATGTTGTTTATTGGCAGGCTTCCTGAATCCAAACGAATCAATTGGCTAAGGCTGCCAGTGGGAGTGACACATGCGAATAAACATAAATGTGGCTGCCACCATCTGGCAGTTGTTCCAATAGGCACCAGTATAATTTTAAGCCATAGCCGTAACTACCTGTACTTGACATACGTGTACCCGGAATGAGGCATTCTCTCAAGCTTTTTAAGCAGATACTAAATTGTGTAGGGTGAAAAGTGGAGTCAATTTCATAGAGCTGCTTATGCACAAAATTTGCTTAAGCGTGAAAAAACCTTGCTTGATACAGGTAAATCAGGTTACCAGCCCAAACTCCATGTGATGTACATTTGTATATTGTTTTGGAATGGTAATCACCTGTCTTTTGGTTAGCATGACAATCACTTAGATTTTGAGCTGATAACCTTTGTTTTTTAAGCAAGGTACTTTTGTGCTTAAGCAGCTCTATGAAATTGGCCCCTGCAGGGCTAATCAAAGCTTTCTCACAGCCCTCTGCCATCTAATGTCCAACCTTGTTGGCCAGTGCATAAAGCACTACATGTACATGTATGTGCATACAGACATTCAGTAGTCATTACATGAACACACGTGTGCGTCTTTTAAGATCTAATCAAATCAAATGCAGGATTTTATTGTCACTGTCAGCTTTACACATGTGATTGTAGTTTGAGACCATCTGAATGTCAGCCAGAGTGCACTAAAGCAATGTCAGTCACGCAGTCACATGATCAGTGGACCAATGAAAATGTAGCATTCAAAGACAGCCGCATGGAGCAGCTGAGTGAATACGTCACGCGCACAATTTGGGGTGTAAAAGGCTTTGGCACAAGAACCAACAACGTGTGAACCAACATGCGCGCACTCTCCGGTCACGTGCATTGCATATCCCGGTTCAAAACGACTTCACATATCCGTACTCTGTAACAAACAAGAAGATCGTTCAGACTTTACCCGTGCGTTATCCGTTGGGATGTGGTAGAACCGGTCAAAGACGGCCTCCTGGCCATCGTCCAGTGCGAAGTTCGTCTTCTTATCAAATGTCTGGCCGTAGTTGTAGGAGAAATAGACGCCTGAGGTGGACGAAGGCGTCAGGTCAATGTCACGGGTCAAGCAGACGATCATGTCGCTCCCCTCCCCAGCCCAGTGAACGATAAGCTCCGGGTGATTGTCATCCAGGTCATACTGTATAAAAGGACAAGAAACGTGAATCTTATGCAGGGTCCACTTTTGCACACAGCTGAGCATAACCCAAGGCAAGGGATGAAAAATGTCATGCTGCATGTCTTACATTTTACACATTAAGCGGCAAGTGCTCAGTATACCAATTACTGACTCTCTGCGATAACAATAGCAACCCCGCAGGCAGGATCGAAGGCATGACGAGGAGGCCTCAACCATGCCAGTCAGTAAATGTACATGTGACGTTAGAAGTTACATTGTAGAACACATGACCCATGTACATGTACACCGGATCATGTATGTGTACATGTACATACATGTACATATACACTGTACATACCAGTATGGTACCTAATGACACAATGGCCAAAATGTGCATGTCAACTCTGAAAAACTGCATTGGGTTTCTAAGGGCCTGTTTTTTTTTCACATGGATCCAGATCGCGATCGATGATACCGGTACTTGGTTGGTTCACAAACAGAAGAATCCGCCCAATGGATGCAGTAAACCAGCGCTGGGATCACTAATCGGGGCCCAGATCTGCACGGAACAAACAGGCCCAAAATACAGCGGTTCATGACCAGACCTGCCAACCTTTAGAATCGCAAAAGTGTATTTGGAGGTTCCAAAATGAGTATTTTCCAATAAAAATGTGTATTTTCCCAAACGAACAGGAAAGAAAAGCTTACAAGTACCTTGGTGATAAAAACGTACAGTCGTATTTTCATCAATTTTTCATACAAAATACGCTAAAGTCGTACTAGTTGGCAGGTACATGTACATGTATGCATGACTCTATCACCTGCCACGCACTGTCTGCCCTGCATGTACAATGTACAAGTATACAGTCCCCTTGGAAACACTGTGTTCAGTTTGTTTTTCTTTGAAGTTGTAGAGAATGGCCTTTATGGCTCCCTGTATAAACAGGCCCCAAGGTTTGATATGTCACATGAAGCAATTTATGTATGGTGCTCTAGCCATGTCACCTCTATCAACAGGTTGACTAATAGAACAGGCCCCTAGAATAACACACTGTGCATGTATGCAGGGTTCATTGTTGGCATATGCTGAATATGCAAGCACATACGGTAATCCTGGGCAAGTGGCAGCATGTACATGTACCAGTAAATGTGCATTCAGCCAGAAACTGATCCCTGACTCAAATTTGCCAGCTCTTATATTAAAATTGTACCGGTACTCATTAAAAATGTCAATATTCACAAGCTCTATAAGGAATAACTGACTGGTGCATACTGGTGCATACTGGTACCGGTGCATGTACATTAAATGGTCTGGATACTGTCCTCTACGTACCAGTACATGTACATTGTACACGTCACCTCAGACACATGGTACATGTACATGTTACACATACCGTACATGCACCGGCAGCATATTACCAGTACATGTGCATGTACCCATTACATGTACATAAATGGTCTGGATACTGTCTTCTATTTATGTACCAGTACATGTACAATGTACATTGTACACGTCGCCTCAGATACCAGGTACTTGTACTTGTACATGTACATACGCACAGGTACGATATGTACCAGTACATGCACCATAATTATGTGAAAACTGGTAACCATCTATAAAATATTGTCATTTTTGGCTAGTAAAGCAACAATGTACAAGTACATGTGTAATACATACCAGTACATGTAGGGTACCGGTACATATACATGCACATATGTATGTACCAGCATGTCCGAATGTCACTGCTCCATATGAACCATTATGTGCGGATTACAATAAATCAATACACAGTTTCTCAAATATACATGTATGTACATGTACCAGTACTTACTAGTACAGGTACATGTACGTGTACTTCCTTGACTGCTAATAGTACATGTAAGGTTATCCCCATGGAGGTGGGTTAGCAAGTGTCTGTCCCCATTACGTGGGTAATACCCCTTGTAGGGCGTGAAGGGTGTAGATATGACAACATGTACATTGTACAACAGAAAGTTACCCTATCTTGGCCGCTTTTTCAGAAAAGGTACCGTACATGTTGCTGCCCTACATGTACATGTATCTGTCCATGTAAAGGCCTTCACGTGTAAATCTTCACCAAGCACTTTGAATTTTGAGGCGAAGGTCACACTCCTGCCGGTACCACCTGGTACTGTAGAAACACCCAAATACAAAGTGGGCATTGGGGGAAAGACCTTAACCCCCAAGGGTGTATGTAAAAATCGTATTGAAATTGGAGGATTTGGGACTGTTAGGGTTAATATCTATCATGAATAATTAATGACAATCATTGAATATTCGCTTGCAATTTCTAGCAGACACGATATCGCATCTGAAAGATTACCATGGCAACAGTGAGTCATTAATACTTAACAAAAGATGTGTCTGTCAGGCACGAAATGAATGATACATTAGCCACTCCACAATGGCACAGCCTGCCAATGGAGATAATGCCAACTTGGCCCTCTTTGTGTAGACTTGAAAGCATAACAAACAGATCCACGCGCAGGTTGTGTGCACCAAAATGTGCCGACAACAAAAGAGTCCACACAAGCTGGTTCTCCCCTCTCTCTAAAAAAAAGGTTGAGAAGCCAGGTTATCAGTAGCAAGAGAGAAGAGGAACAGTTCGGGAAACCATCGGCAAAGAATCACAATTCAAGACAAATTATCAGTAATTTTATCCAGCTAAATTTATGTGTAAACTAAGCTACATGTACATGTATACATGTAGAAATCATGGATGCACACAATGTTAACGTACACGTAGCGAAAGTACATGTATACTGCTTGGCAACTGGGAATGAGGTTGATCAATTTACAGAAATGGCTACTCTCTTATTGCAGATCTGGAACTACACCAGGCTGTGCTAGGTTCTGCTTGAATGAAACTAATTTGCCGCGTTGGGTTCCTGGTACGGGTACCAACCTACAAAAATTGCTCATTAAAAATACACTGGTACTACTTGTATGATGTATGTACACAACCAGTACTCTTGTGAAAATGTAATACACAACTGGTTTTCAATGGATCAAATTACCCCACGTACGAGCTTCCTCTCCAATTGAAAGCAACCAACAACATCCTCTGGCAGTTCATAAATTACAGGTTTGTCCACTGTCCACATGTACATTTCCTCATGTACAGTACATGTACCTGTACACTGTCCACATGTACAATGTACAGTACGTGTAAGCACCGGAACATGGTCCCGGTACCACTGGCAGCAGAAGTAGGGGGCTGGAGGGGTCCTTTTTTGACTGGGGTATGTATACATGTAAACCCGCCCCTCCCCCGACACACACACTTTTTGCAGGTACTAGACTTCGGTACATGTACGTGTACAATGGGTTGTGGCTTACATGTACAGGTATTAAATCGGCCTATTAATGGCCGATTGTTTCACAGTTGTCCCCCCCCCCACTTTGAAAAACCGTTGCACCACTGCTGTGCGGAAACCATACATTTTATTAATACAGCCTTACAGGGGTACTGCACATGTGCCTGGTACCAATACACATGTACGTACCGGGTAGGCCTACACGCTGGATACTGGTATCAATATGTACACTTTCCTCTATCCTGTAGATTCCTCGAAAACCCCCAAAGATCCAACTGCCTTTGTTCAAGCAGGGAGAAATGAAAGACAGTGTCTTTTAACCCTAACAGTCCTAAATCCTCTAATTTCAATACAATTTTTACATATGTACACCCTTGGGGGTTAGGGTTAATTTGAATATTTCTCCACAGAGTGGTACAAAGCCCAGATTCATGTGCCTCATTAACTGCCGACAAATTCACTGTCCTTACTTCATCCCAACCTATCAATCCATAATATTCAAATGTACCGTATAATTCACTTTTGTTGCATGGCATCATACAAATTTAATATTGATTGATTGATTGATATTCAAGGGTGGTACATACATGTACATTCCATGTGCATGTACGCACATGTGGGTGTTTATTTAAATATGGATACCAGCTAAGAAATTTGACCTTGCTGTGAATCTTGTTCAATAACTTTGTATTGAAAGTAGCTCATAAAGTTTGAACTATATGAAGTTATTAAGCATATATTGATAAAGAAACCTTAACCCTTGTTTAAAAAAACAACAATAAGAAAACTGGTCATGGGGTCCCCAAAAGAGGTTGTTTCCCTGTCTTTTTTGCTGTTTACCTGATATTCGTTGTACATGACCAATCTGTATTATTCTCATGCTAAAATTTGTTTCTTTTGCATTAATCTAGAATATAATACACAGACTTTATAAATCATTTGAGTCTGCAAAAGTTCTTTGTCGGATCAACAGCTAGGGGCTTTCGTATTTTTTGTTTACAACGTAACTTTTTCATTCCTTGAATGTTACGCGTGAAACCAACTGTATTAAGACTGATAATACTGATAAGGAATGAGGAATTTATTACATCGGAGCCGTTTCCGACTCAAATTCTGTGATCTTTTCCGAGCCGCGGCGCCTTGTCGGCAGATTTCGTTTCTTCCGATTTCGTTACGTGTTGAACATTTGCGATGCACTGTTTGTATTCCCTGTTCGTTCCTTTTATGAATGAAAGTCAGTGGGTGCGTACCCGGATGTGCCCATGCTGCAGGCGAAGTCATGCTTTCGTCAGTCTGCGCTTTTCAGGACTGGGTCTTGGAATCCTTCTTCGTTTCATGCGTTACGTGTGGTACATTCTGTACATGATGCTATATCTGTACACGCACACCTGCATGCCATCGCGTTGAGCGAGCACCCGTGTCAGGCGTGATCTTCCGCAAGCCACGTCTCCTAGCCGTGCTTTCAACAAACATGACAAATGTGAGGTGGTCAGTAAACGGTTTTGTAAACTACTGTATGACGTTGTATTTCATGCACCCGATACACAATTTTCTGTTGAGAATAACAAGGTTTGGTGCACAATTTTGACACGGCCTATCTGAGGCCCAAAAGCAAAGAAAGACCGGCATAGAAGCATGCCGAAACTGCGCTGTTCCTTTCTCCACGCACTGCCCAACCGGATCTGATCATTTCTGTTCAAATACGAAATGGAAACATTTTTAAGAATACCTCCAGTGATCAGGTGATTATGACACTAGCACAAATAATTCTCTGTTAATAGTGTCGTATTTTGGAAAGGAAATGCGGGCCTATTTGCTGAAAAGTTTGGGAAAGCAATCGTTAGGCACATCGCCCACGTAGTTGCTCCAACACGCTGAGTGACATGACAACGACCACTCGGCCTGGAACAAACCATTCAATTGTTGCCCACAATTTACCATATTCATTGGTAAAAAGGGATAAGTAAACCATTTAGGAACATTTTATTAAAGTTTTGTTCTCCGACTGACCCCATGGCATAATGGTTCAGCCAAATCACCACAAATTGTTCACGCACTTTTTTACCCCGCAATTCGATGTAAAACTTTAGATTCTTCATTACGGTATTTTATTAATTTATCGTTAATTTCATAAATTCGTAATTCAATTGGGATCATTTTCTTCTGTATTAAAGGTGATCGGTGAGGATTTACTGCTGTCATCAATTATGTTGCCCTTCAATTTGAGAGTTAGGTTCCAAGATGGCCTTACAAAAAAATCAAATTAAATCCAAGACCAATAAATCACGGTCTCAATTATGCATATCAGTTGAATGTCATGTAACTTCATTAGTAACATTCAATTTATACCCAACAGTTGTGTTCTCTTGTACAAAAACAGTACAGAAACAGGACGGTGCAGTATTTCAGGTGCGCAATGTTATAATTAGTAATTCTACCAAATTCTGGGAAGATTTGGCATTTTCCAAAAAACGAAACATGCTGCTGGGTTCAAAATTACCTTCAACAATTCACTGTACTTATATACTTGTATGGAAACTTTGTTGTTTTTACCAAGTAAAACAAAAAGTCCATTGCAGATGTATGTTTACTCCAGGTTTCACGTGTGACATGGAAACAAAAAATTGGGTTTCCATGTTACACGTGAAATGCCCCAATTGAGTACCTCCCCTATGCATTTCCAAGTTTGAAATGATGATCTTAGGAATGCACATTTTAAATTGATCTACTTTTAATTTATATGCTACATTTGCACAGACAGAGACTTATGCTTTATCAAAAGGTAAAAATCTCAGATACACACTACAAAAAAGAGCAAAATCCAACAAAATGTGTTAAAATTGTGCCGTGGTTTTTCCTGTAAAGGTCAAAAAGCTATCTCTAAAGCTGTCTATTGGTGTTTTCTTTCAGCATATCTACTGCTGTAAGCAGTTGCTGAAATTCAAAATGGAACTGTGGTTTCCTTGTTGCACATGAAACATCAAATACCATTCATAGGTTTATGCTGTACTTTCTGGGAATATGAACTTTGGCAACTACATGTACATGTATATGAACTATGAGAATATGAAGTATGAGACATGCTTTTGTCATCCATGTCTGTAAAATTACAATCAATCTGTTTTGAAAAATTGACCCCTACGTCACACTTTGGTACCCATATATAAATAAACACCCATGTATACAGTTTACATGTATTCCTTGCATGCACATACCAGTAATCTAAATTTTGAGTCCTTTCTTTAGCGCACGATTCTCAAGTCTTGTTTTAATCCTAATGGAAATTGTTGACAATTGCCGGTACCACGTACAACGCTGGCCCTCTTTCCAGTCATTTCTGTCACGTGTTTGCCCTGTTACCATGGCAGCAAGGCTCAAACATACAGTGCGTCATTAAGAGCAAATACGGCAAGGATGTCACTGTCAAATACAACTGTGTACATGTCGGCCTATCATATGATATTCAACTGGGGGGGGCACTTGATAACAAGAGTTCATGATTTTCAGTACAGGCTGCCCATGGCCAGTGGAAATATTTATCTTGTTACATGTACCACATGTACATGTATACTTGGGATACCGGTATATTGTACATTTTATACACACATACTTTTCACATCTATGCATCCATGTACAGTGTACCACGTGAAGGCGTCCTTGTTTTCAGGGTTGTTAAACATTAGGATTCTCTTTCAACAGAAATATATATCTAAAAATCATGCCGTCGCGATCGCACCATCGTATAAAGAAATGCTAAAAGGATGCTTTCTTACAGGAGGGCTCAAAGTGCCAGAAGCTTAAAAACCCGTTTTCCAGAAAAAGTAGGGGTCAAGTATTTATAAACTTCTAAACTCTGGCAAAGGCGGCACTCAGTCTTGACTCGAAAAAATAATGACTTCGAAATGCCGACATGTGCTGCTTGCTGACTTACGTGGCGTGCTGCCTTAATACCATCCATGTAATTCATTGCACCAGTTTAATTGCTTTGATCTGCCCTGGTTTATTTCTATCTCCGCTGTTGATTCAGGTAAGTTTGTCCTCGATTTTGATCATCGCTCCATCCGTACTGAGGATGATCCGTGCATGCCGTTTGTGCTGACATAATGCTAGCACGCACAGCACACATGTCGTGCACCAGCGCAGTGCGTGTGCACACAGGATCTTGGGGGGGGCGGCCGCGAGTAAAACTTCGTTCAATGGGGCGACCCCCAAAAAGGGACAGAGTGCATGCACGTGCACTAGACGGGGTACTGATACGAACATTGGGTAAACCCCTCTGTGGTCGTGCTTGTGCGCACGCAATGTACATGTAGGCCTACTCCACGTCAGTATCGACAACGAAGCTCCAGAAATCAATCATTTGTTTACAGCCCACTTTATACAGAGAATTTTTTTGTGGTTTTGTGGAAAAGGAAGCGAGAGAACATGCGGCCTTGAATGAAACGACGTCTTATGAAGGCCCACTTAAAAATTATCAATGGAAATGCATCAACACACGATCAGTACTTTTATCAAAAGGCCGACTTACGAGTTGCACGATGCCGACTTGACCGGAGTTTTCCGTAACCATTTAGCAAACAGTAAACATTTTAAAAGGATCCCCATTTCATTTAAATAAAAGGATAAACACTTTTTATTATATTTTAAACTCAGTTTACGCGGGTTAGGAATCCTTGAATTCTAATAAAAAGGGATAAAAAATCTAAGCAAACATTAAATCAGAGGCTGGATTCGGAAGGAAAAAATTGTCTGGCTAATTGTAATTAATTAAAAATGAACATTACAATTTTTTTACAGGGAATGCGACAAATAATAGCAGTATGATAAACGCCTTTTATTGAAGGGGGGATAGCATGGTGTACAAGAACTGAATAGCTTATAGGTCTACTCGTGACATGACTGGTTGTCAAAAATGTACAAGGTTTCAAAATAATTGGCCCTGGTGCCCCCTTGAGCTGACCTGGTGCCCTGTTGAAATTCAATGAAGGCAAGGCCAAAGTGGCCTGCCCTTTTTTCCCCAAGATCAAGGCCTGGGAAACGGGAAGCCTATGTACAGGAACACCTACATGTATTCATTCTTTCTGTGGAAAGAGTTCCATATAAAAACGGATGCCACTGGACACCATGTGCACAAACTCTATGAGACAGGTCTGAAGTGTTTTCTATGTACATGTACATGTAAACGACTTGTTTTTTTCCCCTCCTAAGCTAGATTTTTCTGGTTTTGCTTTTCAACAGCTAATACATGTACGTCACTGTAGGGAATAATTACTGGCGTCCATACGTACATTGCACTGGTATGGAACATTTCCCCTTTCATTTCAAGATCAGTCACAGTACTGTACCACATAATGTACATACGTGTACATGTAGGCCTACATGTGTCTTTACATCCAAAAACAGTACAGCACCATACTCTACAATACAAAACGTCACTGTAAGTTTAAGGCGATCATCAGTCACTTCTGGAGCCCTTTTTGAAGTCTTTCCACATTACTGCCTCCAGAACGGGCCAGGAAGTCTACATGCAGAAAATATTTGCAAGGAATCGCACGTACATGTACCTACATGTATTTCACAATACATGAATCACGGTACACAGTCACACTGGAAACCGTTTGTAATGAAAAGCATTTTTTACCCAGAGGGTATATATGTACCGCTAGAAGAACGGTCCGAAAACTTCTCATTTCCAAAAGCCTCAGATACCGGTATCGCGCACAAAACCTTTTTTCAAAGGCGGAAAAAGAAAGACTAATTACAGTACTTCGAGGAACTTGTATTGTTGCTACCCTAACAATGAAACTGAAAATGAAAAGGGAATGAGTAATCGATTGAAAAACTAGCTGTAAGCTGGCATTACTGGATGGAATGGAACAGGGACTGTGCTTCACCAAAAGTGGAACATGATTTTGCGAAAGAGGGAACATTGAGGGGAGTAGCAGGTAGGCCTATTTCCCTTCTCCCTCCTTCTCAAAGTGGGTACACAGCCCCCAAAAGGTAGTACGCTTCACACCTCAGAAAGTCACAGGCAACAACATTCAAGCCATGTACCGGTACATGTTGGATTCTGTTGGATTGAGCAGGCTTCACACTTTTCCTGTTGTTAGATTCTGTCAGGTTCAGAAGGGTACTAAAGAAAACCCAAACGGGATGAGGGTTACTGAATGCCGTTCTATACTGGGCACCAGCTACGCAAGTACAGTGTACATAAAATACAAAGACCCATTCTCCCATTGCTTGTTACGTAGGCATATGTACATGTACACGTACATGTACATGTAGTCTTCAGAATAAATTTGTATTTAAAGTGTGCAAATACTCGAACAAGTTTGCATGAAATCCTACTCCATTCAACGGACGAAAAGCAAGGTCAAGTGTGATCACCTGATGCTTCTAACGTTCACCAGTAAAGGAAAAAAAAGACAGGCTCGCAGGGGCCCCAAACATGAAAGGCAACAGGCCCACAACAAAAAAAGGTGAAAGTCTTCGTTTTACAACATAAAACAAAACAATGAACACAAAGTATACACAATGAAGAATGATGTGGTAGATATGAAAGAATTCCATGTGGACACCAGTAGTTTTTCCCTCCAGTGACAACTGTACAATGAAAATACTTCAGACCCCCAAAAAAGGTGATTCCAGAGACGACTTCATTTTTTTTTTTTTTCAACTGTGTTAAAAGCCCAACAATGCCGACCTACCGGAGCCCCTCAGATAGGCCACCAAAGAATGCTTTAAATACAGTGTAGCCTTCTATGATGATCCTGACGGCGGAAAAAATGTTGAGTGCCCTCTGGTTCCTTTCAGAACCCCACATATTCATAAAAGATGTATCCTTGAAGGCTTCATAGCTAATATTCACCATGAATAGCTTCAAAGTGCACAGTAAAGTGTATGGATTGGCCTACATGTACATGTACTTCATAAAACCTTCACATTTCTGGAGTTCCGGGTCCTCCCCCCTTCTTAAAAAAAGTCTGGCCCCCAAAAATACTGTTCTGGATTCCCAACTGGATGGAAGTACTGGTGTTGACAGAGCTTTCTGATGTTCAAAATGCAGGGGTTTGGATGGCAAACATCAAAGCAAGGCATTTGATGCACAACCCGATGGAAGAAGTGTACAGTCTGCAAAACATTAAAACCCCTACGATCCCGAACCAGCCAAGCTCTGACACCCGGGTTTGTTGGACTCTGTTGGTGCAGTGTGAGTTCTGCTCCAGTGTTTTAAATGTACACGTACATACGTACATGGTGGGATTAGAAGTCTTGAGTCCCCCAAGATGCACAGTTTACTACTGGTAAAGGTACTTTGTTGAGAACTGTCCATTTTCTTACACACTTCTACTCAAGCCTTGCTTTTTTTATGTTGCATTGCATGGTAGCTATTGGATAAAGACACACGTAAATTTACAAACCTCAAACTGTGAAGCTCACCACAAAAGTAAAAACTCGCAAAATTCCATGCAGGCAAACCAGTTTTGGACTTGGACTAAGTTCATGAATATTAATGATTCGTACCAGCCAATCAGAATCAGGTCCTCAAGCTCATTCAACCCACATTGATCAATCCTGTTCACTAATATCTGTTTAAACTGACAATCAAGCTCAATTTCTTCTTACAAATTTTGAAAACTATGTATTTATATGGAAATGTTGTATGAATATTTGAATATCTTTCAATATGGATGCCACAAGTGTTTCCCTGCAGTTCACGTACATGTATGTATCAGCCATCCGTAAGCAATGACCTTAAATCTCAAATTTAGCAGGGAAAATATTGAGTTATTTACGCAAAAAATAATTAGAAATTTTCAGACTCGTCTCATAGGATTTGTGCACAGAATCAAGTGATGTGCGTACAAGGAACTCTTTCCCAGCTACATGTACATGTAGGCCTAGACTTTGAAATGGATGAGATGTATTGGAGCGTATCAATGTCTTGAAACCTACATGTACATGTAGCATGGTCTAGTTTGGAAATCGCTGCACCTCTCAGCTTATGCGCTGATCCGGCAGACTGGGTTACTTTTCAGGAAACAGGAAACCAGGATGTAAACTCAAGCCCTCAGTAATCTACATTGTAACCTCAGCATGTATCATAACCTGGCAAAATGAACACTTGGCGGCAAACAAAGAAAATTAGACTAATTCATATTCCTGGAGAACTGCATAGGCCTAGGCCTACACACTTCTAAAATGCTTTTTTCAGTCAGCAGTTATATGCCTCTGTACAGAATGTACATGTAATTGTTCAGCGCACTCTTAAATGTGACACAATTTTTGGGGCAATTTTTTTATTAGTTTCTATTTTACCCGAGTTGATTTGCCAGGAAGAGTTCCATATGGTCACTAGTAATTGTTCCCTACAATGACGTAGCAGCCACCAGAAAGCAAAAACACACGCAGAAAAGTTTAATTTAGGAGGGAAAATACCTGTATCCAGCCGTTTTCTGAGAAAACACTTGGAATTTTTAAACCAGTCTCATAGGGTTCGCGCACAGAGTGTAAAATGGCGTCCATATGGAACTCTTTCTGATCTGCCTTTGAATGAAATTCAACTCGGGGACAGGCATGATACTATTGACAGGGCGAGTAGGCCTACGTTAGGCTAGGCTAGGGTCTGGGCTAGCTCTACTAAGTGGAGCGTTAGAATTCCTCTTTTACGATTTTGATTTTGGACGGGATCGTCATACTAACGATCCCGTCCAAAATCGTACAAGAGGAATACTAACGCTCTACTTAGTATAGACCCAACGAATACTCCTTCATCGTATACTGGGCCCTGTCCCGATTCATAGGGATTTCTTTTGAAAGGTTGGGTTGGCAAGGTAGTTCTTTCCTCGCCTTCCACCTCTGTGGTCCCAAGTTCGATTCCCAGCCCGGTCCACATGCGGGTTGGGTTTTCAGTCCCTATCTGACTCCAAAATATTCCTCTGGGGTTTTCCTCCCACCTCTAAAACTGCAACCGCTTCTCACTATCTCCCCTTTACTGATGTAACTCTCTTTGACACGACAAGAGAGTGACGAAACAGCCATCAGTTTTGTCCGAGTGGGATAAATTCGTGGGAATTGGAAAAAACTGGGAGTGGAAAAACGGCCAAAAAGGTAACTTTTTTCCTCCGAACGAAAAAACGGCGAATTTTCTGCAATTAGCCACCTAGCGGAAAGTTTACCCCATAAGTGGACGTATACCAGTGCAATTTCAGCTCATAAAATCAAGCGAACTGGCAGATGTTTAGTTATGCCCCCCGATATCCATGATATCCCGGATTAAACTTTTCGAAAGAAATCCCTATGAATCGTGACAGGGCCCAGTATACCATGGAGGAGTATTCGTCGGGGCCCGTTTACAGGTCTACACTTAGTAGACATGGTAGAGCTAGTAGACATGGCCTGGGCCCTGCAGGGGAGCTGCCATAAATTTACGCAAGAGCAAAAGTCAAAATTGTGCCGAACACAAACATGACAAAGTTCTATTATTACTAACAAAATGATGCTCCTTACTTTTAGCACTTGTAGGAACAGGGTACTAAAGGTAACGAACACCAGAAAAAAATTACGAAATTGTTTCCAAAAAATAAGGAAGCTAACCGCTGTCATGTTCACGTTGCTTGGTATGTCCCGCTTCTCTCTGTCGGCTGACCTGGCCTCCCGCACTGGCGAAGCAGGGTTCTTCTCTTCGGTCGACCGTCTTACCCTAGTGTACCCCTCCCCGAGGTCATCCTTTCCCTTCGTAGAGTGGAGATGAAGAGTTCTGGCCTTGGAGCCAAACCTGGTGGCTTCAAGTCCTGGCGAAATCAACGCCAAAACCAGAATTATCCTCAAAATGACGTTAGTGGGAGTCGCCATTTTGACTGGCTTGTTTATGTGACGTGACGTGCAAGAGCCCAGCAGTGTTTCACGTATCGTTCGAGATAATATTCCTACTCTTAGATAACATAGTACCCGATGAAAACACCCCAAAATCTAAACTTTTTCCTTTATTTACAAAAATTCACCATACATATGAAAACCCATGGGCACTGAATATTACAAAAATCTGAATCTGAACATAGTTTCTTGGAAATTTTGTAAAATATCACTCCGCGCTTTATGGCCTAAGTTTTTCTTTATTTTATTGCTACCGAGTGTGGATGTACCTGGCACGCATTACATGATGTACACAAGGCCACCCTCTGTGTATTGAAATTGACTTTTACGTACGGACAGGGAGCCAAACTTTTTTTGGCGTAACAAAATGACATCATTTTCTATTTTGGACAGTGCACTAAATCACGAGGACCGCTTTGTTGATAATTGATTATGAAAAGGCTGTCCCAACAATAGAAAATGTCCATATACAGCTTCTATGCGTGGTAAGCAACTACTATAGGCCTAACAACGTTTTCGTTTTGCCTCTGTAAATGCTAAGCACTACATGATTCGTGGAATCCCGGACATTTGTACATCACAGACGGAAATCAGTAGCGGTGATGGCTGGAAACTATATGCGACCCTTTGCACCGCGGGATACAATCCAGGGAGAAGGGCAACACACAACAGGACACGCATCCCCCAAAACTACGGCAGTTGCTCGGAAGGTTCGTGAGAAAGAACACCGCTATTAAAAAAATTTATAAAGGTTACATCAAGAAATTTCCTACCCCCCCCAAAAAAACACCCTGAAAATTAGTCCCTGTTTCCCAAAGAGGGAATAGTTGCCTCAATGCTGCGCCATGATGACGCGTGACACGAGGGGGAGGCGAAAACCCAGTTTTCCGGGGGCGGCAGTAGGGAGAGGGGGCTCAATTTCAGAAATTTCTTTATCATGTATCATTTTAGCTCTATCTTTCCGAAGGGTGAGCATAATTTGCAGGTTTGGGAAACTTGTCACCAAAACGATTATTTTTTTGCATCCAGCGGTGTAATTGGGTCGAGAGTCATTGGAAGGAGCAAAAATGGGAATGGATTTTGTGGGAACGATTCTAAATTAGGCCCACTCACTCTCATCAAGGAAATTCGGTCGTGCCTTTTCTAAACTGCAATCCCTTCGATTCCTGAAAAAAATATTAGCAAAATACATGCCTTCAAGTTCTAGAGCACTTGGGATGAGGCACACGATGTCTGCTGCTAAATTGAATAGTTTCCCTCGATCCCAGGCCACTAGTTTTTGACTCGAATCGAGTCAAGTCATGAGGCACATTGTCGAGCCAAGTCGAGTTTAGTCAAGTATTTAGCTCAAGTCACAATCTGAGTCACAAACATTTGAGCAAAATATGGGAAATTAAAACAAGAACTGAGTCATTTTAAGATCTTGGTTAGTAGGCTACTACATGTGGTCACACTATGTTACTCTTGATATTAACACATCACATGGAGCTTATAAACTGGTACTGCAAATACCTTTTCGCAAACTAATTTCCTTTTCTTTTGGGAATTTGAGTCTTATTAACTTTCACTCGAGTCTTGTCATCTGATGGTGGACTCGAGTCGAGTCATTTGCTCGCAGTGACTCGCGTGGAGTCATTTTTGCCCAGGCCTAGCCTACCCATCGAGACTATAGGCCTATGAGTGGCTAAAAATTGTGACTCGAGTCGGACTCAAGTCGAGTCGCTGACTAGAGTCATTACAACTCTGCTTGACTTCCCCGACTTGTGTCTTGCCTTCGAGTTTCTCTGTTGCCCGATTTATATTAAACAATGAAATGTCTTTTTGGACTTATTGCCGGGTTCTGATTGCTCTTACTGAGACAGAGTTCGTAAATTGATTCAAGGTCCGAAGTTATAAATTGAATATAGAAAAGTATGGAAGCACTTGTCCACTTGGAATGCCCGGGTTTTCAATACGACCACTTCACTGTCGTGTGCCAGGATTTTGTTGCCACCGAAAAGGTTGGTTGACGTATGATTATTTTTGAATGAAGTGAAAATACTTCCATTCAGTTCGTACAGTTTGATTCCCTGTTGGAAAACATGACGGATCAGGCGCAGATCCAGGGAAATTGGGGGTCGAACTCATTCACTCGTTCTGTGACCAAGGAAAAAAAAGTAAAAGGGGGAATATGATTGGAAAAAATAACTAAAGTAAATTACAAACACAAACAAACAAGCAAACAAACACCAAACGAGAATTCATCCTGCAGATTGTTCTTATGTAAACAAGGTGATTGTTGGAAATAGTTGGCTATGGTCCGCAAAAAATGAGACATTTAAAAAATCTCCGGCATGTCCCCAACTGGAAAAACTCCTGGATTCGCCCATGCGACAAACGGTGGTGGTGAACAGCGCCACCTAGTATCAGGTGGGATACATTATCATTGGATAATAATGAAATAATATTTTGCCACCTGGTGTTGAATGTGTCATCATAGAAATGGCCGCAGGAATACTTTTCCGTATTTACCTGCGCATACGGCTAACACAAAGCAACCTTTTCCCCAGAGGCAGCAGAAAATCATTTATAAACGTTTTCATACAGTCGTACTGTTGAGAAGCCAAAAACAGACAAAACGTTTTGAAAGCAGCTTTAAGTGACTTTTTCGATGACTCGTAGGCCTACAAGTTACTGAAAAGCATTTTTATTCAGGCAGCCGAAACTGGGCAGTTTGATTTCCTGCTTTTTGGAGATGCAGAGGCGGGGCTGGGATAATCAGTAGACTTTCAATCCCTTCAAGGCACCACCCCTTGGAAACCACAAAACAAGAAAATAAACCGCCATTTTTAATCGGGCCTCTACTTCTCTATAAAATGACATCAGCACGTGTGTGATCACATTTTGATTGATTTAAGCTTTTCCCCTTCTTAACTATCACTGAGCTCCTGTGGAGATTTTAACCCTAAATGAGCCAGGGCAGAATCCCCCTCCCCCCAAAAAACCTTTGCCGATATATCGCCATGGTGCATTTTTGGTGTTTTTAGAGAAACTCTTTGCAGTAAGTTTGACACCATTTCTGCAAAAATGGAACATACAGTTCTTGCACAGCGTGCATTTTTCAGAAACAGGTCAGAAAAAACTATATAGGCTTACGTGTACTAGCACGCATGTAACCATGAACTTCAAATGACCGTAAGAACAGCGTCACGTGGATGTCTGACCCAGTTCAAGCTTCACATTTGTAATGATAAGGAGTGTAATATGTATATTACGAAAGTACGAAAGCCCTTTTTGTGCAAATGAAGTACAAATTTTCAGCCTGACACTTATTCGCTTTAACGAATTGCTCATTCGTAATAACGAGTTGCTAATCGAAATAACGAATTGCTGAAGTAGTATGTGAGGGAGAGTTCTGGACCAGCTTTACCCTCCTTTACCTATCCAACCCCCTTCAACCGGCCCAATTCCCACCCTCCAGACCAACTCCCCGGGGCTCTTCTCAACCCTCAGGATTCCGCCCAACACCAGAGAACAGATCGCCGGGCGACGACATCGCACAAAAGGGGCCCGGCAGATTTCCCACAACCGAAAATTCTCAAAAACTTTTCTAAGATTCCTCTAGAAGTAAAATGGATCTAACTTTTGCCACCAAATTTGAATACGCTAAATTAGTCGCGACTAACGCGGCGTGGTTAACTGTAAACGGTTGTGAAACAGAGCGTGGTATAATCGAGCAAGCGAAACTGGACGTACAGAGACTAAGACATCACATTTGCTTGGTGAGACAAACCAAAAACGGAAATAAAGTTTATAAACCGAAGCAAATATTTATCCCCAGTGATTTACTTACCGTTTAAGATTACAAAATATATGTAAAATTTCTTTGAATAGAAACAAACATAAAAACAAAAATATCAAATAAAAAACAAACGTCAACTGTTTCTTTTGCAAAGACACGGTTCAATCTGTTAACGTGGTAGATGCGGTCGATTGTATTCATTGTTTAAATTCTGGTGGTTTATTCGAATGCATCGACTGTAACGAATGTCACGATTGTCACAAATGACACAACGGCAGTAAATGTACCCAGTGTCCGATGTGCATCAAATGTGGCGAATGTATAAATTGTGTATTTAGTTTTAATTCTTATGACTGTGAACATTCAAACGCCCTAAACAGCTGCGAAGCGTGTTTCGATTGTTATAATTGTATAGAATGTCTAAGATGGAAAGCTTGCGGTAAGCACCATGCAAAATCTCTTTTTTGAGTCTGTGTGGTTCTGATAAGAACCGGAGAGGCTCAACGTTTCGGACAGTGTGCTCTGTCCGTCGTCAGGAGACACTCCTGACTCTCCTGACGACGGACAGAGCACACTGTCCGAAACGTTGAGCCTTTCCGGTTCTTATCAGAACCACACAGACTCAAAAAGAGATTTTGCATGGTGCTTACCGCAAGCTTTCCATCTTAGTCGCCTGTCAACATGAATAGCTTGAAATCCCATCTGTATAGAATGTGTCGGCAGCGCTGTTACGACTGTGTTTGCTGCGTTAACTGCGTCGAATTAGAAGGAATGGATCACTTGGTGTTTGTCGATGGCCGGCACAAAAGAATAAGGCACAAACGAGAAGACGACTTACCGCCTAACACCTAACATCTAAACTGGATTCCAATTTATATAAAATTGGGTTAAAAATTGAATACGACGTTGACATAACAGATTTAAATTGAGTAGATATTTAACGTGAAAATTTATTGGAGTCGGCCGATTAACGTCGCTTAAAAAACTGAGAAAATTTCCAACTAAGATACAAAAATCAGAATCATGTTAACCCAAATTTACATCGTAACCGACGACCACGAGCGATTCGATGCCAATAACAGCGATCGTAATGTTGTATACGGTCCTTTTGATTCCAGCAAACTGATTATCAAACCCGTGATAAAAGAAGGCACTTATGTATCCCAATGCTATTCTCCCATTTATTATAATCACGGCGGTCAAGAAAATGTTTACTAATTATGATGACAGACACGATTTGTTGCGGCATAAATCCTCTCCATAAGTTCGGCACGCGGGATAAAACCAGTGCCTATAACATCGTAGGTCGCCAAATCTGTTATCAACTACAAAAGCCCATGATGTGTATACTCGATGATATAAGTTTGGCTGCTCATGAGTTTATCGAAGAGCAAGATAAAACGCGGGCTGCTGTAAAGTCGAAAGAACCGCCGATGACCATTAACGCTTACAAAGCCAGTCGCGATTTAGACTACTTAGCCAAACCAGGAAAAGTTACATGCGTGATTAAACCTGGGTACACCGACAAGAACCGGTGTACGTTAAAATGGATTCTTACTCTTCGTAATTTGACCTTCGAAGGAGACCTATTACGTCGTCAAATATTGAGAAATTTACAAATAAACGATGCGATGCGCAATCATTTACTTATCCCATAGACGTATATTGCGGAAGTCACGGTTCGCTCTCTTGCGGTTCAAGTGTTAGGTATACAGTATCAATTTAAGCGCCATGTTGAAAAATAAAAATGACGGCATTATTTCGAATAAATCGGCAATGCAAGCATTTAGAGGATTTGACGAAAAGAATTCAGAATCTGAATCGGAATCAGAATCTGAATCTGAAACACCTACGAAATTAAAGGCAGATTAAGGTACCTATGTTACTCAGGTGAGCAAGAAGGTGGTACCGTCAGAAGGGCAATCGATCCGATTCAGAGCATGGACGTTTATCAAGTGGACACCCACGAGTCAGTTTAAAAAGGTCCAAGGTAAAAAGGTGAAAACGGGGCCAACGTTGTATTACATGATAAACGGCCCCAAGCGGAGTTTCGTTAGAGAAGAGCTTCAAGTGGTGACTGCAGATACCGAATTACAGCCTGTTTAATAATGCCCGTAGGCTAAAGTTTTAACTACATTTGGTAAAATGTAACGCTTCGTGTCTAAAAGTGACAGACTGAGCTTATTTTGCATGACGGTAAATAACATTTGTTTGTGAGATCTGAAAAGCTGTTGTTTATTAGAATGTTGCGTTCGTTCGAATAGACAGTTTTTGTACGCGGCATGTGTTAGATTTTTTGAGTTACCGTTTTTGTAACTCCTTTCGCCTTCTTCAAATTTTGGTACTCTGTTAGAATAGAATACATTTTTGGTCTTATACAAATGGCTTCGGAATTAACTTTACCGCCAAATTCAGCTTTCATTTTGCCGATAACTTTTCATTTTTCGGGTCGTAAAGCGGGTGTGCAGGCGGGTAATTTGACAAATCGAACAACTCGCGCTTTTAACGTAGGTAACCGTGTAAATTGTCAGTTTGGATATGAACTAGCAGGCTGTCGGTGTCAGTGTACAAAAGACAAAGGCCCGAGCCAAAATCCGCTTTCAACGTGTTGTAATAGAAATTGCACATTAACGTTTTGGATAGATCTAACACGCTTACGCCGCAATAAATCGGCTTATTCAACTTGGTAATTATACGATACATTTCAGTGAACGAGACATCGTCCTCTTTAAATGGCGTAGTCGTTCTTTAATGCGGTTTAGAAGTTAGTTTGTCAGTTGAATCGATCGGCGTTTTGTAGGTCTCTCAGCAGATGTCAGTTGATGCGATATCGCACATTTTCCATCGTCTGGCCAAATACAGAGTTGTTCATCAGACTTGGCTAATTTTGTTGTTTCTTTTAACCCACTGAAATGTTCTGATGGGTAACGGTTGACTCATGGCCCAATCATACAAATTATTTGCATCGAGGTACATGATGTACGATGTCTGAATGTCTGGGTCATAGTCGGGTAAAGATGGATTGTTTGCTTTGGCAAAACGTTTCGCTCCCACGCTAGCGATGCTGCCTCTTTTAGCCCGTTCGAAAAAGAGATGCTTGTCGATATTTGTCAATAGCTCAAGTTCCACGAGTATTTCAAAAGCGCATCCCACGACAGGCCCGGCGACGTGTAATAATTGGCCGGGTCTAAACCGTAATTCATTTTGCAGACATTTCGAAAGTTTTCAAACACGCACGCGAGTAACAATGTGTCCGTTTCGTCGTTGAGATCGTGGTAATCTCAGAGATTTTGGCACCTAAACGTTTGCCATACATTTTGAGCTCGGTAATGTTCTTCTTCGCTCACAGTCTGCTGCTTCAACGAGCTATAAAACGCGTCTCGAGGAGGAAGGCTGGTTTCTTCAAATCGGTCAAAGGAGTTGATGTACTCGCATGGGTAAAAGCCTTTCTCTGACAGCAAGTCCGTGTTTGGGGGAAATATTTCACGGAGCAGGTTCAACTCTCCCTCACATACTACTGCTGATTCAAAATAACGAGTTACTTGAGCCTCCAGACGGTACTGTTTTGCGTTGATTCCCATGTGATTCGAGGCTTGCATGCTTCATACGTCTATGGGTGCACCCCTAAAAATAAATTCCCAACAATGAAATATCCATTTATTTCAACTCTCACAGGTGTCCAAGCTGGACAGCAAATGATGTTCGACATGTCGTCTTTCATTTTCCCTTCAATTCTTAGTGGGTTGACCAATGTATTTTTGAGAAATTTTCCCCCCAGCAGACCACCGGTAACCCTAAAATGAAGGGAAGTTCACTGCCAGGAAAAGTAGCCATTTTGGAAATTCATCCCCTTGTAAAACGGCTAAATAGTGCCACTTTCGGACCCGACTGCATCCAAGTTGCTCTGAGCCCTGAGGAGTCCGGGCCCGAGGTTCAGTGCCATATTTTCTTCAATTCCCTATTTCCATGACTCTCCGGACTCCCTAATATGGAATATTTCGAGTGTATAACTTTTATTAATGAGGTTTGCGGACATATTTATGGCCTATTCGCGTGGGTGCACCGCCTAGCTCCTGACATATCTCAGCTCGACGTGGCGATTTAAAGAGCGCCATCTAGGGGCTCTGTGGAACAACGCGTAATTCGTTATAATGAATGAGTAATTCGTTATTTCGAACTAGTAATTCGCCATTTCGAATTAGTCATTCGTTAAAATCAAAGTAGTGTCAGGCCAAAAACTGTACACTTGATTAGCACGATTGGGCTTTCGTAGTATATATGCCAAGTTTTAAAAATTCAGGATCGGCACAGCTGAATTTCTGGGGGCAGAATCCGCCCCCGGTTGAGAGATGAGTCCAAATAACTCGGATCTCAAACATGAGTGGTGCTATGAATGTGCTAGTTTTTTCAGCCAAATTCAGCTTTAGAATGACATTGGACTGTCGTTTTTATCATCCCCCAGTCCCCACGCGCGCACACACACACATATGCATGTTTACGTTACATACATACTATGGACATTCCTTTGTTTTTGTGCAGTTAAGAAACTCAGTGAAAATACTCGTTTTTCTTCAACCAGGAACAAGATTTTTGGCCTTTTTTGTTTTGTTTTGTTTTGATTTGTTTTGTGTTTTTGGTACAAGGTTTCTTGACTATTCCTCTTCCTTTTACCACAGATGACCCCTACCCCAAAATGCCTCTGAACCCCTTTTCCAGAGAGGGGGAAACTTTGTGTGGACATTGTCAATTAGCGTCTAATGTCATTCTTGCGTTAATGTACAGGCGTGGCCACCGACAAGACAGGTTCGTTTGTGAGAGTCCTACTATTGATTACTCCAAGGCTTTTGACCACATCAACCATCTTATTTTCATCCAGAAACTGATTGATATTGGCATTGATAGACACCTCGTGCGCTGGATGGCGGCGTTTCTAGTTGACAGAGTGCAACGCATCAAGTTGGGTCTGGTATTGTCTGGTTTTGTTCCCCAAACGGTGGCGTCCCGCGGGGGACTCTGTCAGGACCTAAAGACTTTTTGGTGCAGTTTAACGACGTGGCCATGCCCTGCCCGATCTACAAATATGTGGATGGTAGTACCGTCTTTGAGATTTGCAAGAAAGGCTCGGCATCAAAATTGCAGGAGTCGGCCAACATAACTTACCAGTGGTCAAGAGAGAATAGCCTGATGGTTAATGCCAAGAAGACTCAGGAACTGCTTATCCATGAGTCCTGTAAGGACAGGGCTCATGCCGATACCTTGCCAAATATTGTTATTGATGGTAGATCAGTTGAAAGAGTTAGTGAAGCTAAAGTACTTGGTGTAATTTTATCATCGGATTTGACATGGAACGCTCACATTGATTACATTGTGACCAAGGCCAGTAAGCGGTTGTACGTGCTGTATCAACTAAAACGTGCTGGTGTAGGCCAAAGAGACCTACTTACCATTTACCTGTCAGTCATAAGACTAGTTTTGGAATATGCTTGTCAGGTTTGTCATAGTAGCCTACCAAATTATTTGTCCAATAAAATTGAAATGGTTCAGAAAAGTGCTCTTAAGTCTATCTACCCAGGTCAAAGTTACGAGTCTATTCTCCTGAGGTTGAAACTCCAATCCCTGCACGCGAGGCGCATCAAATTATGTATGTCGTATTTTAACAAACTCAAAGAGGATAGTCATAAGTTACACCATCTTCTCCCGCCTCAGCGTCACATTAAACTATTCTCTGAGGTCTGCTATTAATTCCCGCTCCGACAAACACAGACAAACAGGTATAAGATGTCTTTCATACCATGGTGTTTATTTAATCAGTAGGATGCAAGGGCCAGTGTGTTACCACAGTTTGTATACCAAGTATTACACTCCAGGAGGGAGTCGGGGCAGGGCTGATTGGTTGTGTGTGACATCGTTTTGACTAATATTAGGCGTGGCGGTGTCTCATGTGGCTGTCTAGAGCCGTTTTGACTATTTTTTAATGTAGTAATATGTTTTTGAGGGTATTTTTTCATGTAAATATTGGTTTTATTGACAATATTTAACATTTTGACAGTTTTGTGTGTCCCGTCAGATTTGAATTTTAATGTTTGATAATTTTGATTTTGTTTATAGTTTGTGTTGCTGTTTTTAAAAGGACTTTTGATATATGTTGTTTATATAATATTACAATATAAATTGTAATGGATTCAACCTTTCTTAAATGGATGCCAATAAATAAATTGAGCTATCCTGTCCTGTCCTATCCTATGGGCCTCGAGCTGCACCAAGAGAGGGTGCTATTTTTTCAGCCATGGCGGCTCCATTGATTGGAACTAACTTCGCTGTTTTACGAACGACTAGGAAATGCACGCGTCAAGGTCGCATCGCTACCAGCAAAAATCACTCCCAACCAACGCGGCTCTTTTCAACTGATGAGGACGCTTCTGATCGGGGCGGATAGGCCAATCGGGCCTGCCGATGTGTTGCCATCATTTCAACTCCGTCTATTTTCATAAATATCGGTCATAGCCTCTTCGCAAAACGCCCATCTTGAAATGACCCTTAGACTCAGTATTCTCAAAAAAGTGCAATAAATGCACGGGACAACACGCACGAAAGCGTGAACCGTATGAAGTTATCTAACAAAATTCTGCCTCTGAAAATTGCAACGGCAAAGATGGATGCCTTCACGCCAACGCCAAGCTTTAACAATATTTCGTCACTGAAAAATCTGTTTGAAACTCAATTGGTACGCTTGTAAAGGCGGAACAGCCGTGACACTTGGGGCGGCATCTGTACCAGGCTCAAGGAGCGATGAGAAGGTCAGGAAAAGCCGTGTCTTGCATCCCATGCATCAGACAACCCGAGGCTGGTAATAAACGAGACTTTTAAAATGCCATCTACAAAGCATGCCGGTAATACATTTATCGCATGTCACACGGGTTTCCACGTTCACAATCGTTTTCGCCCAGGATCCCACTTAAATATGCTGAATCTGCTTCCCAATTCCTGTACCTATTATAATAAATTACCGGCAAGCTTCAAATATGGCATTTTGTTTTAAACAGAGTTGGATAATCGAATCGGGTGCCTCGGTTTATAGGATTAATGACAAGAACTGTAGCAGCCAGTCGTTTTAATGGGGCTGGTAGTCGGCAAGGACAGTTTTATTCTTGTAAATGACTTGAACATCAACAGAAACAACGGCATCCAAGAGGGCCACAAAAAGTGGCGTATTATACCTAGGCAAGTCATAGCAACGTTAAACAGCATAGTCTACGACATCTGAACACGTAGAGTGGAAGTCGACGACCAGAATTAGAGGCTATAACTGCAGCGGCACAACGCTCGTAGACACGAGGTGCGCGCGCGTTACACGCCTCGTCGACCAATAGGGTATCGTGATTTGCCAAGGCACGCGCGCGTGAAGTTGAAGTACGCGAGTGCAGTGCCGCCGCAACGTTGGGCTCAAATAGGATTATTCTATATGAAACTCAGAATGCATAATTCTACTGTCATTTTCTTAAACTCCAAGCTGCTCACAGTTGCCCTATCTTTGTAAATAAGTAAAAAGATATAATTATTCTGTCATTATTATTACAAGCCTGTGATGAAAAACAAAAATATCTATCAGTGTAATTAAATTCTATGATGATCATGAGGTTATACTATGCCTGTTACATATATATAAATATAACGTTTATTATAGAATAATTAGATATACTTGAAAAGCTGTCACGCGTACAAGGAATCACCATTTTTTGGTTTTAAATAGAATAAAATTGGAATAACTACTTACATCACGGGTTTTTCGTTATATAAAAATAGAATAATCTGACCTGATCCCTTAAGTGTAACGTCAAAGTTCACTTAAATATCAATTACATTCAGAGCACTTATCCTCACAGAACTTGCCCAATTCGAAAGAGGGCAACTAACAAGGGTTTTCAGCTTTTACCTGAAAGACGCAGCCTACAAGCCCTATTAACCATGGGGTAAGCTTCTCGTCCCAGTTACGTGTACGACACACTTATCGGCTTGTAGTTGGACTGGGTGTACACATTCTTTTGTCTGCTGTAGTATTCCCGCCTGCTCAAACGGGGAGGGGGGCATATTCCCTTATCTGTGGGATGAACTAAGAGGCGTGCCACACCCCAGGGTTCAAAAGTAGCAATAGACCGATCCATCAAGCCCCGCCCCGTTGTGATCTGACAAATCGCAGCCCTGATTAATGTCCGACATGCGTGCACCATAGTCCGACATGCGTGCAGAAAAGTCCGACACGCGTGCATGCGTGTATGATACGCACGGCTGAAACACGTAGTGTGATTCTGGAGAAGAGCACGTGCTAAGTGCCCACGTGTGCAGTGCTTACTGGTGCGGTCAATTAAATACAAAGATATGATAAAAAAACAAATAATTTCAAATGCATTTCACCTGCAGACATGGCTATAGGATGCAAAGTTCGTAATCGCAAGCAATACTTAGCCTGTGCGATTACAGTCTCAAAACACCTAAGAAAAGAATGACTTCAAGAAAACTATCAACGACGATACTGGAACCGTATAGGTACTAGATACGGTAGCAAGGCAAGGCAACCCTATACATCTCTATAGCATGGTTTTCCAAAAATAAAATCACCATCTTTTTAAACTGCATAGCATTTGACACTTGATTAAGAAGATAATTGCAAACATTTGTACATTAACTCACAACATCAATTCTATATTACAAACAGGCAGTAAAAATTAAATAGCATAATTATATTTGAAAATAACAGTAGGCACACATTATTCCGGGTATAAAAACTGCACTCTTGTGAAAATCAGTTAATATATTTTAATACTGTGTATTGTGAAAACCAGCAATTTGCATGATAATTAAAACAATGCCACATTATGTTGATAAGCCTGACATGATTTAATTTCATGCCCGTTTTGCAACTACTTTCCTGAAATTCTTTATTATTTCCTACATTGCACAAAAGCAATTATGGCACTAACTGAGCCGGGAAATCTGGCCCGCTTCGGGATTTTCTTCAATATCTTCGCAGTTTTGAGTTCCTTCTTTCCGTGCGCCGACGTCATCAACTTCAAAAGACCATAACATCACAACCCTTTGCAATCTTGAATCGAAACTTCACATTTCTACTGATGAGTGCTTTTTTGATGCCATTTAAGTTTCTAAGCGATGAGCTATATAAAATTAACAGAGCTGTTTGAGAGTTAACGATGATCAAACTTCAAAGCTTTTTTTCATCCAATAATCTTGCTCTTATAAGAATTCAATACGGCATTCACAATTCCGCGCCTCCAAGAGTTTGCAACGCGTTGGCCAATCACAATGCGCGAAATCTGTCGACCCAATGTGCGTTCGAAAATGGTCGGGCCAAATTTCGCGCGTTGCAAACTCTTGAAGGCGCCCTATTGTGAATCACCCGTATTATCCTCATTCCACATATTATATCAGCCGGCAAAGAAAAATATGGGCTTGTTTTATCAAAAGTCTGGTTCCACAATAACAATTAAACAAAAGTGTTGCAGAGGAGTGAACTTTAAGAGACAGTTAATAAGAAATTCATTAAAAGGACTGAGAGCTGAATTTCCCTTAAAAACTATCTGTTGCTGAAATAGCATTTAAAAATGTCAAGATTGCCTTTACTTACGATAAAAACTGTATTCTTGCTAGTTGGATTACAGAAAGAAAATCAGAACGGTATAAATATGCATTTCGCACACTTCAGCACTTTTTAAGTAAGCCATTGTGAACAAATTATCAAAATGGTGGTAAATAAATGCTGTTTAAGAATAGCTTCCGTGCGAATAAAGCTGGTCACTGTGACAATTAAGCCTCGCTTTAAAATTTTACATTGTTTTGCACTGACGCAAACACGCGTGCGTTTCCTTATAAACTTGTTCATTAATTCTTCACAGTTTCTAATTTCTAGCTATTGAAACTGAGGACGCGACGATAAAATGTGAAAAACATTCAAAGTTTAAGGAATTGCAATTCTCCCCCTGTCGCCAATAGTTTGTCTTTTTAATATAGATTCTGTGGGCAACTGGCAAAAATGTCCACTTTTGTTTTAACCTTAAGAGCCTATAGCGGGGGAATCTGCAGCCCCCTTAATTTTTCTTCTCTGTGGTCCTATCGCCCTAGCGCAATTCTTTAGGAGTTGAGCCTTCAGGAGTTTTTGGAGTACCTCTTCGCGGTCATTTTGAAACCAATTTTGTGAAAATTTGACAAATCGTTCTTGCTCAGCATGCATTTTTCCTAGACAGGTCAGCCAATTTTTTTTTTCTACTGCAGTGCTCAACGCGGCCTGGCACGCAAGTAGCTATAAAAACTGCATATCTGACGGAGCTCAAACTTCACAGTTGTAATGATAAGGAGTGTTTTTATATGCTTTGCCAAGTAAAAACAAATCAAGCAAGGCACAGCTGAGTGGGGGGGGTTGGAATCCCCGGCTGTGAGATGGTTCAAAATAACTTGAACATGGCCCTATATCAAAACATTGATTGCGAATGCGACTCTGGGAATGTTGAACTGAAAACTCAAAGCTACTTCATGGACACATAACTGTAATTTCGTGGTATCTGTGGTTATGTGCTTCCCCCCCGTGTCCTAGAAGAGATATAGCTGCCAATGCAGTCACAGTTTGGACAGCAAGGGGCCATGGGAAATGTGATGCTGATTGACACAGATCTTCCATACGGAGCACTAACATTAACACTTTTTATTCTCTTGATAGGCCTACTTCCTACATTTGATCATCTTATCACACAATTCGTGACATAAAACCAACCGTGGTTAACAATTTCACTTGCCTAAAAATGCATGGCTACTTTTTCACAAAATACTGTCATCAGTGGAAATTACATTTGACCCGTGTATTCTAGTTTCTGATTGGTTTGTCTGCCACCACGTGATCAATTCCTAACCAATCAAAACAGCTCAATCGTCTGAGGTATTCAGGAAGTACACATTAACACTTTGATGCGTCCCGTAAATAAACGAAGTACCAATCTGAAGTTCTTTTTCTGGGCTCCTTCCAAGAAGCAAAAATTTCTCCTCATTATTGCATATACTTGTTATAATACTTAGTCCGTCATCACGAGACCTCACCTCCACGTTTGACATACCACCTCTGTTTGAGCACGATCAAGCACCTTCGAATTTTACTGTCTTTCTTTGTCATTCTTTTTTTCTGTGACTTCTAACGGTCGTCTCCTTGCATGGCCTTTTCGTACCTTGTGATTCCATGGCGTAAACAAAAGGAAAGGCAAGATACTTTAATTATCCTGGGATTGTTGTAACTATTCATGTTGTTGCTGAAAACACACACCAAAAAAACTCCCGGTCACCTGGAGTATTCTTTCATAAAACCTGCTCAGCGACTAAAGTTTGGTTCGAGAAGTAACATCTTGTGTGCGCGTGCAGATCGGACACTGGCAGGAACGGTCCCGGTTTTTCTTAGTAACAACACTGTTATGGAAATACAAATATGGATTCATTTTTATAAAACTGGTTTTCAGGAATGTATCCAATCTTGTGGGATTACCAAATACTTTGAAGAGTTTCATCTCAAAATCAATAAAATGGATACATGCATATTGCATCAATGGATGATTATTTGGTCTTCAAAACAATAAGGAAATTTGATCAATGTACATTAACCCTAACCCTCCTGAATCCTTCACCTGTTGGAGGATTGAGGAGGGTTAGGGTTAATCATATCTCTGAAAATACATGTACATATCGGAATTCAACAGACAAGGTGTCAATTAGCAGATATTTCAATGAATTATACCGGTCACCTTGACTCATATTTTTCAAGACCAGTGGATATAGAATTTTGGGATGAAACTCTTTACTTGATAATGCCTTCAGACTGGTGAAAGATGATGAAAAGATGGGTGTCAGCCTACTTCATGAAAATCAAACTATCAAATAACTGCTCACAAAATGCTACCTATCAGGTAACTTTGTGTAGCAATAGACTAGCCCCCGTCATTTCAACCTAGATGCTGTCTGACTTTAAACTTCAACACGAGAAAGCAGAAAATCCTCACGACGACGAAAAAGCCAAACATGATCAGGAAGTGCCAGTAGACCCTGGACTCTTCGCCGATGTCCAGGGCTTCCAGGACCTCCCGACTGGTCCGGAACATGCAGGTGGTGTTCGCCGGGCAGCCCAGCTCGCCGCGGTCCATGCCGTAGACGATCAGCATCGTCCCCTCGAAGCTGTAGCGGACATAGGAGATGTAGGAGATCCACTGCAGGTAGGAAGGGATGGTGTCAAAGGTGACGAAGTACCCTGAGAAGAGCAAGATGGGGATGCTGGAGATGGGCCCGGCAAAGACAGCCACCTGAAACACAAGAGAGGGAGACCCTGCACTTTTAGGGCAAAGACAGTGTCACTTTGGAGTTACCCCACAGACAGATTCGATCCTGGCCCTTGTGACATTCCTGGCCATGCAAAGCACACGACTTTAAGCTAACGGTTTCATGGAGACCATAATTTAACAAGGCAAAAGGCACCCTTGCCTTGGACAGCAAGAATACTCAACGTAGTGACACAAGAATGGAAATTTCTTTGCGTCTGCAACCGCACATAAACGCAACCACACCAAGCACTTCCATTATAAAACAGTGCTTATGGTTAGTAAAATGTTTGTCTTTTTCCAAGATGGGGGATGCCAGATAAACTTAAAAGCCAGCAAAAGAGAAAGGATGTAGCTTTATTTGGGTTTTCTTTCTCACCTGTAAAGACGTAGACCCTGCTCCAATCAGCAGCCCCAATGATTGCGAGCATAACGATGTCATGGTTGCCATGGCAATGAAGAGGATAAATCGGCCTGCCTCGGGGGGTTGGTCGGTCATCCAGTAGACTATCGTACAGTAGAAAATTGGTAACACAAACTGCAAGAATAAGAAGTTGTGAAGAACTAAAAAAAGAAGGTACAACATTTCAAATTAATCCAGATGAATTATCCTGAATGACTGATATTCCATACTGAACATTATCCACTGAAAACAATATGATCCTGTTCAAAATTGAGATCACTGCATCTGGGCCACAATTTTACAATTGGCTCTCACGAACTGAATCAACAAATGATAGTCTGATAGTAACCACGTGCATATGTCATGTCAACGCTCGCTTGCACTTCTAATGGCGATTTTCAAAGAATGCATTCTGCAGACGCGTTTCTGGCTTCCTTTCATTGTTTTCAGCAAAACGACGGCTTGCCAGGAGTAATGACGTAGTTTAGTCCCGTAACCGTCCATGAACTATGTACGCTTTTCAAAAATGATTTCACTGGTTACTTTTTGGATCTAGCTACAAATGATGGACTGAACCTTTAAAGCAAACCTATTTTCCTGCTCATGCTAATCCATGGGCATCAATCACTGCGGCTGGGGGGGACATGTTCCCACCCCCCACTCTCCAAAGTGGGAGATATCATATCATTTACCCCGCCCATTTTCTTCTGGACCCTTAGTGAAATAAGTAAGCCTACGTTTGATTCATATTCCAGATTACTTAGAGCTGTTTATGCCAAATATCTTTCCTCTTATGGGTGAAAAAGTGGGAATTGATTAACAAAATGGTTCCCAACTTGCATAAAATTCTCACAGTAAAATTGATTTCAATTATGAAATAAATCTTGCAAAAGCCTTAACTTTAATCAGAAATTGCCTCAGATGACACCGCAGAGCATCCTGACCCCAAGGTTTTCTACCACCACGCCTTTTAGTAGGTCATCATGCTTTGCACCCTCATTAGTTAATATATGTCCCCTCCACCTCCGAAAAAGCGATTGACGCCCAGGTGAGCAAGGCAAAAGCAATGCATCAATGTGAAAAGGAGGTACAGCCAACCTACCTGGAATGGCATATCTGCAATGGTCTTGGCCAAGTAATATGCCTTGATGCTGTACCAGTAGTTGAGGTTTTCCCGGACGAAGACGCCCATCTCTAGTGGGACTGGAGAACACCGATAAATCAATTTATCAAACAAACGGAGTAAGTAAAAATAGGCAGACAGAACGGATGGGACTATCAGTGTGCATAATTCTGCTTTCAACATGAGGGTGTTGCAAAAATAGAATGTCCTGTTTAGATTAGATTATTATTACAAGATCCAAAAATTACTGTGTCAAGACAATGGTGAGACAATTCATCGATGATCTCATGAAGTGACAAAAATCTCCTTGGCACAAGGGCAAAAAAGAGACTGAACACAGCTCCCGTCGAGTCAAGATGCGACTGTGCGCATGCGCGTGATTGAACATGAACACCTTGGCGTAAGTTGAATGTAACAAAATGTAACGATATTTTTCTTGATGCGCATAATCTCACGGGCGACAAAAACTGTGTATAACGTAGTAGGGGAAAAAGTAAAAGGTTAAAAGTCTTATGACGTGTAAACAACTTTTGTGGATGGGGCTTTTTATCAGCTAGGAGGCACATCAAAAGAACAAAAGATGATTTTGATGCAGATGAGGGCCCTCCTGCTTGCCAAGGGCTGGCACCCCCCCTCCCCACTTAGATGGGCCTTACAGTGAGTGTACCGAGGGGTATGGTTGCAGTGGTGTAGCTAGGATTTTACTTGTGGGCGGGCACAAAGGGGGCACAAGCATCTCGGAGGGCACCAGCTTTCAGAGGTGTGGTTTTTTGGGAGCAGGTTTTTGTTAGCCTTGTTCAATATCCATTCATCTGTTTTTTTCAGTGGGGGGGGGGCACCTGGGGGGCACCAGGAATTTGGGGGGGAACGTGCCCCCCAGGTCCCCCCCTACGCCACTGGGTGTTGGCTCTGAGAACTGTGATGATAAAAAAAACAAGTCTCGCCACCAACTTAAAAGGAGACCTTTTCCCCCCCTGGCTCATTTCAGCAGCAGTGTCTTCCTAACAGACACTGCTTCCATGGTGTACCCACAAGCATGCCTCTCGGTACTCTGCTGTGCAAACTCAAGACTTCCAATAAAAGACCTCCCACCCTCTGCAGAGTGCAGATTACATCGGGCATAATCATTTTTCTCTCATCGCTTACATGAAAGAACTGTTGGCATGAGTGCCGTGAACATTAGGAAAAGGATTGACAAGAAGAGGAAGCCTGTGTTGTTGAAGGCCTTGCTGCCGTCGTTCCCGATCTCAAGGTAGAGAAGCCCGATCAAGAGACCGCAGGCGATGTGGGAGAAGATGCGTATATGGGTCAATAACTGCGGCAAGACACAGAAAAAAAAGTTGCGTCCTTCAGGGTTGTTTCAAAATGCAGTTAAATGACTTCAGACTTGGCCAAGGGCCAACATGTGGGCGTGTGGACTCAAAATGGGGGCTGAGGGGCAAGAGGAGGGGGAAACCTGCCCTCCCTGGAAACACACAAGAAAGAAAAGTGAAGGAAATGGAGGAAGAAAGGTATAACAGCAGATGAAGATCACGAAGTTGCTTAAAACTACCCAAAAAATTGGACTCCTTCATTGCGGAGTGCTTTAATGAGTTCTTCCCCCTCTGATAAACATTTCAGTGGTGCCAGCGGTAGCATTTTTGGGCTTTTACAAGCAACCAGTTCTACTTAAAGTGATAACTGGTGGGAATAAATTTTATTCAATTTATGATACAATGTTACATTAAAAAACTTTAATACTTTTTGTGCCTTTTCTGTGTGATTTCACCTGGTCTCTTATAATTGTAAGGAACGCTCTCTTGAAGAGGACACTGAACTGCGTCAGAAAGCTGGTGGCAAAATGTCCCCCGTCGAGGTCAAGGTCATCGCAAGTCTGTTTGAGGGTAAAAAAAAGCTCAGAGGTTGACCCGCTGTAACAATGAACTGTTTCCATAAAACTTGATTTTCAATTTTACTGCGACTGATAGACTAAAACCAACGGATTGCAAAATACAGAGAAAATTAACTCATTGGTTGCACCATGAAGTGACATATTGGGTGTACAAAGTACATGGACGGTATGCCACTTTGTGGGGCACCAAAGCAACCCTATTCGTCACTTTGTGGTGAAACCGAGGAACTAAAGGACGAATGGAATTTTAATGTCTCCTGCACAAGAAATGAACTTGGCACTACATATGTGCACATGTTCTTCAGGGGTATACATCTTAAAACTGTTTCAAATACCATGAGAAGACATGTTTTCACTAAACCAATGTTTTGAAAGGTTGAAAGCATGTTTGCATGGGTGCAAATTCAATCAGAAATGGGGTCTAAGTCTGTCTTTTTGGAGTAAAAATTGAACAGAAGCACAAATATCCAGAATATTTCAAGCAAGAAACCCCTATAAACAGAGTAATAACCAGGCGCGATTCTACAGGAGGGGGGCTCTGGCCTCCCTAAAAAATGCCAAAAATGGAAAATAAAATAAAACAGAGCAGTAGCAAAAGTTAACAGGTGACGTCACATGCAAAGGGTCTAGCCACCCCCAAAAGAAATTGGCTCTAGAAACTCTCCTGGTCTTAACCAAGTCAATATTTTCCAAGTCAAGTCCCAGTCAACTGTTTACAAGTCAAGTCAACATCAAGTCATTCACAGATCAAATCTCAAGTCCATTTTATCAAAGTCAGGTCCAAAGTTAAAGTTTCATGCTTCAAGTCTAAAGCAAAATTTCTTTCCAAGTCGAATCCTAAGTCCAATTTTCAAATAGTTAGGTCCCAAGTTAAGTCAAGTCCTGAGTAAAACAAAAAGCGACTTGAGTCACTGACACTGCAGATGCGTACGAGCGCGCTCATGGGATCAAAACAACTCTGTACCCTCACCACGACTGAATGCGTTGAGACACCATTCGCCTCTTTAAAGATGGCTTTGGTTGTTACCCTGTTGGATTGCGGAGCATTGGAAGGCGTGTGACCATTTGTGATACTGCCCTCGCCCTTTGACGCGGTGAAGGTGGCCATGCCAATGCCTGCTGTCGTCACTGATGCGGCATCGCCATTGGAGTGAGCATGGCCTGTCAGGCTGTTGCTGCTGTTGAGGCTATTGGAGCTGGTGCTGTGCAGTGGGGGCTCTAGATTCAGGAACTCCTCACATTTACCATCGGTTACCAGCTTAGACAGGTCGCCAATCATGTTGCCATACTCTCCAGATGCTATCTCAATAACTATCATTTAACCAATCATAAAGCAGAGGATCTAGTCAGTTTCCTTATACAGTTTAATTTCAAAGAAGATGCATCCTTTTGAGTGATTCCTGTTCACCATTTCCCAAGTTGCATTGTGGCATGATTCCTGGCTTTATAGTGTTTGGAATTTTATGACTTCCGACTATCACCCACAAAGATTTCAACAAATGGGAAGAACCAGCAAAATAGGGCTGGGTAGCTCGGTTGGCAGAGTGTCAACATGGTCTCTGGAGATTGCAGATCCGAATCCCACCCCAGGGCAATTTCTTTGCTCATCTTTATAATCAATGATCATCAAACAAGATAAAACATGGCTGCATTAGAAAAAAAGACTTTTTATGGTGAATGATAACATTCAAATAATGAGTGTTGTAATCGAGATAACTGCAGACCACACACAAGACCTGTCACTGGTAAGCTGGTGGTAAGAGGGAGGACATTGACAAAAGAATTCTGGCTGGAGGTGATGTGTTGGTCTCATGTTGGGTGCTGCAGGGTTAAGCGACCATCTTTAGAGAGGACACAGCAAGCCCTTCTCCAGGTTATGCTGCAATTCGCATAGTCTGAATTACAGGGATGAGATTGACCAATGATGCAAATAGCTGAAAACAGCTGAAAAAAGGCATCAAGAAGCTGAACCGTGAAAATCTCCTTTACTTTTGTACACAGCCAGTGAGGAACAAAAAGCTGAAATCCAAAACCCCCCCAAAAAATCAGCTGAAAAGCTGAGAAATCTCACCCCTGGAATTAGTGCATTTTGTTGCTAGAGTTGTATCTCTAAACTCCAGCAGATGATTTCACGAATCTTTACGTAGTAGCGTAATATCACTTGTGCCACATTTTGTTACGTGCATTGCACAAGTCACAAGTGATTTCATGAAACTTACGCATTGGGTAAGGCCACAACTTGCACAACAAATTATGCCGCTGTGTCACTTACATTGCATTTTAATCCGTATGTTGTGCAACAAGTCACTGTTGAGGAGCGATTTTACAAAAACACACTGCTTAAGTCCCTGCCTTGCACAACAAATTATGGCGTTACTTAAACAATCATTATAGACGTCATTAATTGCGCCAAACAAAGTTAAACTGAATGATTTGACTGGCTTAATGTGTTCATTTAAGGCTCATCGTTGCTGAACTTAACCTTATAAGAAAAAGGTAAAAACTTTGTTTCAGAAGTAATGAAAAACTTGTTTGGCTGTGAGAGAACTTTGAGATTTTCTGTCCAGTTACAATGAAGATTTGACGGAAACGTTTTTGAAATTGCGGGCGGAGGTAATTCAATGACTGTTTGAAGAGTGCTGTAATATTGCAAAGGTTCAGTCGTCGCCCACAAAGTTTTATTAAATTTAATTCATGGGCAACGGTAAGGCTTACACATGGTTTAAAGTAAGGGAAAGTTTTGGGAAATCGGCTGCAGGTGTTACAAGTGTTCTGCAGAGAATGCTCTTTAAGGGTCATGCACATCTTCATTCGTTTCTTCGTTTTGCCAAAACGTTCCAACAATGAAGAGCAAAGCCTCATTATTTTCAGCACTCCGGTGAAGTAGCACTGTATAGCTACTAATCAATACATGTATTTCAAACTGGGACCACCGAAAATGTAGAACTGAAACTGTAGATTTTCTTCTGTTTACCATAGTCTGCAGGATTGTGGTACGGCGGGCACACTAGGCCTTGAGCTTTGAGGTAGGGTACTAGACCTTGCATACTCCCTCGGTAGATACACTGTCCCTCACCAAGCACGTACAGCTAAAAAAAAAAAAGAAAAATCAGATTCCAAAAGGAGTAAAAAAATTACACTTTTTCACTTTTCACTCAGTGTTCATCCTTTCTTCAATCCCTGTTCATTACAATTAGTTTTACTCTTCAAAGAAGTTCAATGGGATGCACTGTAAGCCAACAAACAAGAGACCTTGGACTTTATTCCGATGGCATTGCAGCAAATATGGCCATGACATATATCATCATCAGGAAACACTGCATCCACCGGTGTCCTGCTTTATCCTAGCTCTTCCAATTTCACAGCAGCTCGGGGGGGGGAGAGCTGACACTTTTTCAAGGTACCTATTTTCGAAATTATTGGTTGGAGCCTTTTCGTTGATTGTCAGTGTGTTATCGGAAGTCAAAACTTCCACATTACAGATCAATTTCTACATAACCAACAGTTGGTGCTCAAACATGTTCCTGACTGACGACTTGTGGAAAACCAGCAAATGACTGATCCAGTAAGCCACGCCCACTATGAAATGCCACACTAGGGCTGAATAGCTCAGGTGGTAGAGCACTGGCACGGTGTTCCAGAGGTCGCAGGTTCAAATCCTGCTCCTATCAATTTCTTTGTTCATCTTTATAATCATTTATAAGCACCTAGTCAGTTTCCCTATATAGTTTCTTTCACAACAATGAGAGTGGCAGAAAGTAGCTGGCTTCCTTCCAACACTCTTATGGCTGAATTGGGAACCAGCGCATAACTTTAATATGTAAGTAGTACAGTGTAGTTCAGAATGGCCAACAAGCTATCGAGACTCTTTCACGTGGAGTTCAGTGACTGTATCAGAACTCGATCTCTGGTGTGGAGACTTTCATATCTACGAAGTCTGATGCCAAACCACAACAAAAGGCGACACGTGAGTGCATGCCCGAGACTTACTTGGTCAAACATTTCGAACAGCCTGGCACTGGGCTGGTGGATTGTACAGATGACCGTCCGGCCACCCCGGGCCAACGATTTCAGGAGGGACAGACACTGGAAACTTGAGGAACTGTCAAGACCACTAGAGAGTGGGGGGAAAAGGCAATGAAGACATGAGTCACAATTAAGTAACAGATCAACTGGTGACACATACGGTAAACTCTGATAAGATATAAAAAATTGTGGGCCTGAGAGTACACTATGATTTTTGAAATCGATTATAAGGTACACTTAATCTGTAAAACATTCAAAGGTGCCGGTCTAAGGTGGAAAATGAAAACTTAACTTTGTGTTGAAATACACAACACATATTTTGTGTTGAAATAGGATTATGCCTTCCTATTTTAGTAACAGTTTGATTAATCAAACAGTAATTGTTTTACTCTGATTTTTACATAAAGCTTCATCGACAAGGAGTCCAATAATTTAGTTGTACCTTTTTGTTCACTTTTTAGAAAAGGTTTCTGGCTTGGAAGTTAGCACCAGGGTCAGAAAAACTGGCCTTTAAATATGATTTTGCCACCTTTTACAAACTTAAAGAGATCTGAGTCTTGTCAGACATAGAGAATATTGTGGGCGGCATTTCATCAAGCACGTTCAACGTACTAGATCTCAATTCACCCCTTATTTCCTAACAAAGCTCCCACACACTGCCATGCAAAAATAAAATGGTTTTAATTTTTCTTTTGCTACCTTGTTGGTTCATCAAAGAACAGCACCGGGGGATTGTTGACCAGTTCCAAGGCGATGGCCAGCCGTTTGACCTGACCTCCTGACAGCTTCGAGACCCTGGTGTGGACACTCTCCATCAGACCCAGTAGGCTTAGAATCTCCTCCACCTGGGAGTGGAAAGAAGTGCAGATTCTGTAAGACTTGATCATGCTCAATTACTTCCCTTTGACCAATGAAGGAGCAATGATCTTATGCTCCATAACCGCTCATCCTTTTGGTTCATGAACTCAAAGACACAAACTACACACAGACGCGTGGTCAACAACATTGGTTATGCAAACACAGTAACACTGATGACTTTTACACAAACATGCAACCATGAAGCAGGTATATATTTTTTGTAACAGAGAAATACACTTTGAATTGGTTTACACAAATTGACTCCCTCCAGAAAATAAGGAAGTCGAACCTATTAATTTGGGAAATTTAGGAAAAAGTTTCATTTATGGAAACAAAAATATACTGAATGTGCACAGCTGTACTCGGTTACAGTCCCTGAAAACCCCCAATACCCGAGTCTGTTAAATTTTGAGCAAGAGGAGTGTATACGTACATCAATGCCACCAAGTGTCACTTTGTAGTGTTTGTGATGACAGGTGAAACAAGCAAACTGTTTCCTGCACGGTCTACTCCACATGATAGGGTACCGGCTCAATCAGTGAGTGGCATTAAACGCCATTAATTGAGTGGTAACTCACTTGTGGACAACATACTTGTGCGACACGCTGACTCAACCAATGAGACTTGCCAAAATGCTCAAGTTTAAGGATGAACGTGTGAGCACGGTGTCACCGCTCTGACAAAGCCTGCATGGATTAGTCCATGTACATGACCTTCAAGTTGCCAAACTTTCTCAGTCTGCAAAAGCTTGTAATCTTGTCTAGATGCTTCAGCTTAATATGGGTAATATTATGTGATTACTGTGTATACAATGCAAGACATAATTCAGCAAAGGTGAAAAATGTCATTGGCATGCAAATTACATGCTATAAACTTTAAGCCAATTAGATTTCATAAAAATCTTCCAGGTCAGAACAACTTCCTTTAATATGCAGACCTCTCTCTTAACAATTATGTCATCATCTACCATTCTTTAATTCACTGACCACTTTTAATCCGAACTTAATTTGAATTGTATTAATTTCACTGCTAGTGCACCAATTTCATTGTAATTTTTGCAAACCAAAATATTTAAGGCTGCTGATTTATTTAACAGATTTTTGGTCACTATTTTCAGGACAATTAATATTGATCTGATCTGACCTTCACAGACTTACGTTGCTGAGTAATTCTTTCTTGGAGCACTGAGAAAAAGTTTATAGACTCAAACGAGCTACCCCAAATCCAAAATACAATGTTGGATTTGGTACTGTGTACAGTGTGCAACTATATATATGCTTTTGCAATGTAAGGTTGAGGTCCTGTGGCCTGTTCTTGACACTGGTTTCGTGTTCTCGCACTCGAACGGTGGGAACACGACTCAAGAACATTGCTCCCACAACAGGATCACACACCACCTCCTCGTCAGGGTTTTACATGAACACACAGAAAAACTTGTGACATTTGATTTTTCAAAACCTGCAAAAACTATCAAGATGGTTAGAAAGCTGGAGACAGTGGAAAGTTTAGCAAAATTAACATTAATAATTTTCCATAAGAGAAATGAATTTTTTTTAATGGAAAAGAAGTTAGCCCAGTTATCCAAACATTAACTCCCGAAGAATGCACAAGGATACCGCCATTTTGCATGTTGCTTGCTAGAAATAACTATTAGCGATAACCGATTGTGTGTTCCTGGCGTTTGAGCGGCCGACCCACGAATAACAAATCGAGCTGTTCGTGAACGAGAACAAGCTGCCCTAACTCAGCTAAAGATTTGAAACTCGGGGCCTAAATGTTCTTTATCTGATTTATTTGTGATTGTAAGTGATGAGGACATTTTTACGTACCTGTTCTTTGGTACTTCTCCTTTCTCTCTTTACAATGAATCCTCTGGTTTTGTCCCAGGTCTAAACAGCAGAATGTAGATTCCCTTTTAAGATACAGTACATGTACGTGTACTTTTCAAAGTTCACTTGTGGACAAGTCGTTTTCTGTAAAACGATGGGGCTGATTTACGGCTGTGAAATGAAGCTGTCCCGTTATGATTTCTTGAAATATGATGAATATGCACACTAGATTTCAATTCGCTTATGGCAAATGGTCTTATGCGAGGTTTTATGTTGCTGATTTACCACTGCG
The DNA here is from genome assembly GCF_054643075.1 of Acanthaster planci. Lineage (NCBI taxonomy): Eukaryota > Metazoa > Echinodermata > Asteroidea > Valvatida > Acanthasteridae > Acanthaster > Acanthaster planci. The sequence continues at coordinate 15,957,974 of NC_141786.1, read as the reverse complement.
AAATGAAGCTGTCCTGTTATGGTTTCTTGAAATATGATGAGCCTACATACTGGATTTTAATTCACTTATGGAACATGGTCTTACGTGGCGTTTTACGTTGCTGATTTATGGCTGTGAAACGAAGCTGTCCTTGATGATTTCTTGACATATGATGAATCTACACACTGGACTTTGGAACATGGTCTTACGTGAAGTTTAATGTTGCTGATTTACGGCTGTGAAATGAAGCTCTCATTGATGATTTCTTGGAATATGATGAATCTACACGTTTTCAGAGCTGGTGGTGTTGACGACATGCCGCATGTGGCACAGTATGTTCTTTGTAGGACAGAGAAACTGAGATTGACAGTTGTGCAAGCCCCGTGGGTGTGTCAATAAAACATGCCATACACTGGCAGAAGGGGAGGGGGGAACCAGGGGGTCAGTGCCCCCCCAGCCACTTTTTTGACTAGAGGCACCCACCCATATTTTACGAGTCCTATAAGGCCTGCTCTTTTGATGTCACAAAAGTGTTTTTCCAACAAGTGGCTGCTAAAACTATGGTTGGCTATCATCAGGATACATGTAAGTAAGAATAAGTTAAAGAACAATTCAGTGTGAAAAATCCTGCACAGCTATCAGAAAACATGATAACAATAAATACTTGACAATACAACCCTGTTTAAAATCAGTGAGACAAATCTCCATTATGAACAAATTGGCGATAAAATTCAAAACTGACCAAAAGGGGCTATTTCTTCAAATTCTCTGGCTGTCCATACTAATCGTAGGCAAAATGAGAGTGGTCTATAATGGGATGGCTGGGGCTACAGGGATCAGCCTATCAACTGCTGATGCCAGATAGTCTGGCAACTGCTCTCCTCAACTTTGAAAATCGTTCTGCTGCCAGTGATGATGGGCTTGCCGGACCTCTGACATGAGGAACCCCAGAAAGAACCTGTCCCCCCCCCATGTTCTCTAAGTGGAGTCTTGCTCCAGTTCCCCATATACCCCCTTACACAGTAATGATGTTATTATCGTGCACACTTTTAATGCACTTTGTGTGTTCAGATTTCACGGTGAAAATAACTACCTTGAAAATGATGAAAATCGATGAGAAAAGGGCTCCCTTGGACTGGCATGAAATCCGTAAGTGATTTAAGGTTATTGCTTCATGCATCAGCATACATGCATTCCGAGTGTGTGAATACTTTAAAACTTCATAGATACAGGTTCGGCTAATTGTGGGAAAAACGAGTTTTGAACTGGACTGACCGCACAGCTGTGGCTTAGCTAGGATTTTACAAGTGGGGGGCACAATGGGGGCACGGCACCAGCCTTCAGTGGTGAGTTTTTGGGGGCAAGCTTTTGTTAGCCTTGTTCAATATCCAATCATCAAATTTTTTAGGGGGGGGAACCTGGGGGAACATCAAGAATTGTGGGGGTCACATGCCCCTCCCCCCGGCTACGCCCCTGCTGCACTGTGAGTTCAGCTACCAAATGTGTGACCCACTATGTGAAAAAGGGTATTAAGGGACACTGTGCTATTTCATGCTAAGGGCATTTTATACGGAGAGGGTGATTTTTTACTTGGTTTATTGGCTTCTATTATATCAAAACTTTCTCAATTCAAACAAGAAACCTAATAGTTGCTATGAATATTTAAGAAACTTTCTTCTTGGCTGATTTCTTTTTCCACTTCCTGTGTTTAAAGGGCTTTATCTCTGAAAGCACCTCTGTAAATGTGCATGATGTGATTATGCAAAATAATATATCTCCAGACTGGAAAATGCCACAGGGTTCAAACCTACACTAAATTAAAGCTTATAAAGTAACAAATTCAAATGTGCGTGTCATGCATTTGAAAAAAGTCCCATAATACCCATGAGCCAGTTACATTTAGTGGAGGCTCTAATTAGTATAAACACGGACTCAGATCCACAAATTATCAAGGAACCCTCAGATTTGTCTACCTCAAATTCCAAAACTGACATCAGAAGTTACGCAAAAATCACCTTGACTCGTGTGTAGTTGATTACAGAAAGAAGTCACTTGTGAAAACACAGACAATGTATGTTTTCCAAAAGAAAATGGAAATTCCAATAATTGGAGTGGATTAATCATGCAATGCAAAAACGGCACGGTAACAGGAAAGTGGTTGGATGAAATGGACCACTCTGGCTCTGTCACATAGAAAGAAAAGATTTGACTGATAGGCTGAATTACAGGCGTAAGCTTTGGCCTAGAGCTAACCTTGTTAGGACTCTCTGGAGAACACAATTTCTCAGAAACATGTATTTAGTATTTTACACATACACATTCAGAACTCGTTAATGGGGGTGACAAGAAGATTTTCCTAAAAACAGCAATTTCATCTGAAGGAATCGGTCATCCGAGGAACACTTTACCCCTAATCCCCAGGGTGTATGTAAAATCATATTGAAATCGGATTGAGGACTGTTAGGGTTAACATACATACTTCCTCAAGAAATATTCTTTTTTTATTTTAGTCTGCAATGCTCGATCGGTATGAGTCATTCAGTCAACATCCGAGGCTGTTGGCACACTGGTGCAACTGGACTACGAGTGAACTTTGCACAGACAGATGAGGAGCCCATGGTAGCGTGATGAACCTGTCAGTCCCATAACCCAATTTTGCTTGGGCTCCCGAGATCAATCTTGAGAACATCCTGTCCGCCAACAGAGTAATTGTCTGAGCCTGATTCTGTCCTCTCTTCACTTTGGCAAATTGCTTGTGCTACTTGTTCAACTACATGTAAATAATGTGTCTATCATTAGAGCTTCAACAGAACACATGGGGCACTATCGAAACATGCCGTGCTAACAAGGTATTTCCTTAAACACTAGAAATCATCATTCAGTGTCATTTCTTTTACCCTCAAAATCATTAGATTATTACTTCATAACAGAAGTTTCAACTGCATATTGATAATGTACATGTATGTATCTTTGACCTTCGGGTAATCAGAACACACATGGCTCAATCGAAACATGCCATGCTTTTTCTTAAAACACTAGAATTCACCATTCAGTGTTTTCATAATTTTCTTACCCTCAAAATCAAGAGATTATTACTTCATAACAAAAGCTTCATGTTGATAATGTATGTATATTTGAGCTTTAGGTATTCAGAACACGTCGCACATTCATGTCCTCCTAAAAATATTCCCTTGTATGCTGGAATTTGCCCATCAAGGTCATCGTGCTTCTCTTACCCTTAAATTATTAGATCATTATTTGATCGGACGCTTTGAGAGTAAAATCTGCTGTTAAGCTTCACAGCTCGATGTTAATCAAAGAAATGACAAAAAAACAAACAGATATACACTGAATAGTTCGTCTGAATCTGGGAAAACTGCTTATAGAAGGAGCTAGCTCATGGCAACTATAAAAACTATTAACTGACTTTCAGGTTTCAATGCATGATGCAAATGAGCGAGTCTGTAGGGGAAAAGGTTACAAGACTTCCCAAAAATGATACTGGGTCTGCTTCACCAGTGTAATAGTCAATCTAGAGTATTATCACTTATGGGAATAGGTGACCTTTCCTTGAGCATACTGATTCATCAATTTTCCTCCAACTTCAATGTTAAATTCTCAAGTTGGCAACAATGAATTTTAAATCATATCATTACAAATGTGTTTTAGAATATCTGGTTGATGTCTTTGATGGTTTTTTTGCACAGCCCATAAAATATTTGCAAACAGAATTTTTCATTGGTGTTTTTGTTCCATATGCTCCAACATTTAAGAAAGGCAACCCTTAACATGGAAACAACCACAATCCGTCTTGATCGGTCAGATTGTAAAAGATTTGTGACATAATAGGCCATCCAAGAATGGTAACTCTAGACTGATATTGTAAAGCACTGTGTCCAGTGCTATCGAGTGGAAATATCCTATGCCATCTGTAAGTCACAGATCTTTATTTGTCAACAACTGCATAATGTGAACACGTTAAAACTTGCCATTTCATCAGAAATGTTGACAAGTTCTGTTGCAGGAAAATGAAGCTCAAATATTAGCCAAACAGTAATATATGTTGGTCTACATATAGTACAAAACTAACAGTGCCAGCCACGTTGAGGAACACAATAAAAACCAGGTTATTAACAGAAAATGAAATGCTGAATGTAACCCCCTGTATTTGTTCCCCACGATTTCGGAAATGCTCTATAGCTAGCTCTGTGCTTGCTCTGAACAATGACCCGCTGGCGATATTCTCTGGTATGAACAGGACTGAATATTTAGTCCATAAAATCCCCTGAAAGTTGCAGTCTTAAAATTTGATGAAAACACTGAGCTCAGGCCAGGTCTGCTTTTTGATGTGTTTGTGCAGAAAGGTACATGGAAATCAAGGTTCTTATGAGAAGATGGATGTCATGGTGCGGACTTTTTTATTTGTTGTAAAGAATCATCTTTGGACAAAATTACAATATAAATCCCTACAGTAGAGTGAAAAGCTGAAGACGCCAACCAACTGGCAGAATTTTTGTTTGTTCAACATGCAAATATCAGATTAGTATCAAACAAACGGTCTTATCATCTTCCCTTAAGCAATATGAGAGCAAAAACACATAATGCTCTTATCGTCTAAACTGAAACCGGGACATCAGTGGATTCAGGGAGGGGACTATGGGGCCGAGATTCCCCTCCCCCCGGAAAAAAATGAAGAAAAATATTTTCAGGGCTACTTCCCTTCCTCCCTATCCAGATCAGCCTTGAGCAGAAGTGCCCCCTTAATGGTTGAAAAGAGCCATATTGGCTGGCAGTGTTGATTTGGTCGGTATAGCAATGCCACCGTAGTGCATGCATTTCCTCGTCTTTCATAAACTAGCGAAGTTCAGTTCCGACTAAAGGAGCCTGATTGCTAAGAAAATTGTGCCCTCTTTGGTCCAGCTCGGGGCTCTAGCATGTCAATAACCACAAAAGTTAGCCTCACCAGTGAGCAAGGCTATAAAAAGTCAAATTTGTGGTTCCACCTTCACCATCCAATTTGGTTTTGCTCATCCATGGAGAAAGTGCCATTGCTTTGATGACAAACTGAAATTGAAATTTATCCATGCCTCGCAGCTTTTATACAGTCCTAGTTTTGGTCCTCCCCTTGTGAACAATAAAAAGTAAATAAAGTAAAATGGACAACCAAAAGTGAATCAGTTTCACTTCAGGGCTTTTGGGGAATTATTTTCCATGGACATACTGTTTAAGGACAGCAGTCAGTATGGTGCATACATGTATGTGATAGTCTTAAAGCAATGTACATGTAATATGGGTGAATGGTTTTTATCAATTTTACATTTTATAGACAGCTAGGGAGAGGGCTTATTTCTGTGGTTGACAACACCAGGCCCCTTTAAAGTAAGAGAAGTTCATGGTAATGCTGGGCGCACTGGGCGAACCAATCACACTAGTCTGCCTGCGTGGCAAACATGCGACGAGCCAAAAATACGAGTGGATGAACGATCATCAACTCTGGGTAGGAACACATACAAAGTCGCTGGGCATCTGCTGCATCAGTCACTTTGCCACAGCTTATCAAAAAACAAACTAATTTTGTTATACACGAAGCAAGTTTTGTTCATGGGCAACACTGCTTGACTAGAGTTCAGATTATGCCCATATGGCCAGGGGGCACACATCTATCCTTTCCGGAAATCTGGCAATTCCAGTCAGCATTTTCTTGAGCAGTTCCGTCCATGACACTCTCAAATTGTAATCTGATTTAGAGCTATAACATCGGAAATTGTCTGAAATGGGTGCTGAACACGGGTATGAACAGGTGGAACAATCTGCAATCTCAACTAATGCCAGGCAATGTCTGGCTCCCCTGCCATGCCTGGCTTTTTAAGTTCTAACATCCACTGGGAGTGACATTTTTTCTAGCATCCAGTTTTCTATCAAAGCATTTATTTTTCTGGCCAATGGGCTGGTGATGACTTATTAAATAACAAAAACATCAGAAGGATTTGTCATGCTGAGCCAAATCGAATAATATTTAAGAGGGTGCAATTAAGTACGAAAAGATGGACTCAAAAATGGTACGGCCCAAAAAACTTAAGTATGTAACGTTGGCTGTATTTGACTATTGATTATTCCGTCAGCATCAAATGGCCACCCTGATGTATGTTAATTTATGCAACATCCACTCTAGAGCAAGAGTCATGGCAAAGTAATTACACAGAGCAAGAAGTCTGCTTCTGCATTACACGGCAGTGAATTAAGGGTATGTAGGGCCTACAAGTAGAACAAATTTCATTTTGCACTATGTTATATTGATTTGGTGTGCAGCTACGCATAAGAGTTTACTGATCCAAAATAACAACAGCGGCAGAGATCGCTGGCATTATAAAGGGTGCTTTGTGTACATGTAGCTACATGTGTATATGCATGAGGCCAGCATCTTTTCATTTTCTGGAAATTGGCACGGTCTGAGGGCAAAAAAAGAAGGAAATAAAACCCTAAAGTTCCACTTTGCCCTTACAATTGACTCTCCAGGATAGGAGGAAAACTGTTTGAATTTAGCTCATATTTTTATTGAAACACTAAAAAAGTGCCTTCGGGAACAAAACAAAATTAATTTATTTTTTTAAATTTTTTTAAAAATGGCACTACTCTGCGTCAGTGGGTTCGTCATCTACAACAATAAAAGCTGGCCTAAATAGGTTTGTTGACACTTTCTTGTGCCCCACTCAAAATAACTGACACCGCTTTCCTTCTTTCTCCGTTTCCAATTTTATAGTCCCAAAACCACCACAGAATCTTAATTTGCCTGTTCAAATTGACAAACAAACAAAATCTGCCAAATGGCTGGCAGATGTACACGTACTGATCACTGCTCATAAATAAAGCACTGCTGAAGAAAATTCAATTGATAACAGGTGTCCAGCATTCTGTGTACATGTACATGAAAATTGCTGATTCCAGAATAGCGTGGATGCACATCACAGTCGATTTCCCCCATCCCATCCTCAGACTGACATGTCTCCTTTTACATAAGCACTCTGTGGCAATGGTGCTTGTGAGCAGTTTATATGTAGTGGGCATCCACAGAAACGCATACCTGTACAGAATGAATGGCATGTTTGGGAAAACGATATGACATGGTTTGAGGGTGGATTGTCCATGTTAGCTCCCCTAGATTACAGGTTATTCTATAAAATTGGGATCCAAAAGTATGGCATTTTTTGTGTCCCTGTTACACCTGATGTGTATAATTATATGATTTAGAAATATTACTGGAATTGAATTGCATTACTTAATTTCTCTTGGAAATAAAACAAAATGTGTTCTAAACTTTAACAAAATCGCACAACAGATGTGACAGGGACATGAAATACAGGACCCCAAATTCATAGAATGACCTTCTTGAAAGTAAGCAAACTAGTTTCCTCGGTAAAGGCCAATGGTAAACAGCAAATACAACAACTTGTACCAAATGATCAAGAAACGGACCACTAAAAGTTCAGCTCTCAATCATGAAATGTACCATGTATGGTAAATTAACGATAAACTGACTGTCTGGGGAGATCCAACAAATCGCGACTAAAAGTCACGTTTTCAATTACTTTGTTTCAGTGTACATACTTTACAAAGGGCAAAGATCTTTGTTTTATATGTCACACGGGCCTGTGTTCAATGTACATTTCGGGTGAAAAATGTTGCTGGTATCCAAGGATTCTGTTAAAAGCCTTTGACACATAGGTGGCTTTCATGAATTATAGAGCTTGGGTCAGGTCACATGTTGGTACACATATTCACCTACATTTTTGTACAAATCCCAAACTTCTTATAGCCTTCTGTGCTGATGACGTGTCACAGAGCTTACCGCAGTGCGAGGGATAGTGTGGCGGTCATTGGTATGGTGCACACAGCTGTCACATACCATGTTTTGGGGTTTGTCCATCACAAGGAAGTGAAAGGTGAAATCTTACCCTTTCCAGTTACGGCAGATAATTTCCTGGAAAATCTAAAATGATGGTTACAAAGAAACTACATGCGAACAGAGATGCCAGTAATCATGCTCATAACATGTCAGCAGTATATGGCGTACACGCACCGATGCCCCCTATTACGTCCTGTGCTGTGCTAAACACTAGCTGTGATACATCATCAGTACATGGGGCTATCATCAGCAACACCAAAAGATCGGCAATGTTCATATTCAATCAAGTAAAATCTGGTCCTTGATGCGCAGAACCTTGTATAGAGAGAGTATATAATGACATGACATAAGTGTCACCATTGCAAGAGACAAATTGGAACATGTCTGTACCTGTGCGCACATACTGTAATAACCAGCCATTTTGTTTCCAAAATCTGACGTTCATTTGCGCGACTGTCTCATCTATAGAAGAGTCATGTGATTTTCGACGGTCAGCTTTCAATAATACACAGATGTGCATGGACACGCGCATGTATTAAGGTTTATCAACATTATGGCATACATGAAATTGGCAATAGAAATACACAGATTCGAAAATGCATGCACCACAGACATGGTACGCTTCCTGAAATGCTTTTGCCTGTCATGTTACATTATGTCACGTGAAAAACGTCTATACAGCTCTGCTGATGAGCAGCCAGCCTTATAAACTTACGACAATCTTCTTGGCACCCCGGCCAATCTTCTCGGGCAGCTTGAGGTTGGCTGAGACCATCATGGCCTCCATGACACTGAGGTGGGGCAGGAGTTGGCAGTCCTGCATGATGTAGCAGGACATCTTGCGGAACTGGCCCAGGTTGCGTGCCTGGCCGTTCACCAGGAACGTGCCCTTCATGGACTGGGTTCTGGCCGAATCCGAAAGCATACAAAGGTGTTAATTTTCACGCGAGTCCAAGTGGAAGTGTATGGCTACCATTTTGATGATGTGTTGAAGAATCATCCTAAACCATGATTTTAGCCAATTTGAGATTTTGGGATACTTCTGAAATATTTAATGCGATGTCCTCTATAAATACAAAATTTTGAGACACAAAATTACATTGCTTGTTAAAAACATCGATTCCATAAAGCAACTGGGTATACTAGTAGCCACCTGTACAAATGGCATCTAGTGACAAAAAAAGAAAAGATTAAAAAATGTTTCACTGGGGAAATTCTAATAAAATGAGACCACAGGTAATGCTATTATAGATTTCCCATTTATGCCAAAAGGCTGTTGGAGTGCATTGGTACTTGACAGGATTGGCTATGTGAATTTTTCCGTTGATTCTTCAGGTTGGGTTCAATTTCACAGGTACCCGGCTACCTATTCAACAAGGCGACTTACTCCCGTCCTACATGTACCTGGTTGTAAATGCTCACCTCAACATCTTGAATATATTAATTACTACAAAATGAACGGGTGAAAATGCAAGTGATTTTCATTTAGTAAAGACTTTTCTATTGTGGCTGCCTTTGGCCACCTCTGGCTGCGCTATTGGCCACTGGTCACTAACTATACGGCTGCTGAAGTAATGAAGAGCACGTACTTGTATCCAGCTAAGGCATTCATGAAGGAGGACTTGCCCGCCCCGGAGGGCCCCATGATGGCAATCAGTTCCCCTGGTAAGAAACGACCCGAAAGACCCTTCAGGATGGTCTTGTTGCCTGCTGGATGAGACAACATGAGTTAGAGGAAAGTGATTACTCTGTGTATGCTGACCAGAAAATGTCAAGAAATAAGTCTCCTAGCTGTGACAGAAAACATTTGTGAGTCATTTTGAAAAAGAAGCACGATGCTGAAAGTTGACAGTGCTGTGTTGAAAATGAGCTGTGCTGTGAGAAATGTGGATGGAAAAAACTGATATTACAGTCTGGATATCTTCAGAGTTAAAACTTTCATCCTTTTATAACTGCACATGTAACAAGATATAAAGGTACAAGAAAACTGTGAATGAACCAAAATTTCAAACAGCGTGACAGTCAGGGTTGATTGACACATTTTTTGAGATATCACAACAACTTCAATTGCCAAATGTCCTCCAAACGCCATGAACGGTACGTTGACTTTTCTACCATATATTTGAGAGTATTAAACAGATGCTAAAGTTTGTCATCACAACTAAAGAAAATGGTTTGGAGTCCATGTTGAGGCAACTTTCCACAGACGCGTTTTCACTGTGTATTGAAGCTGCATGTGTAAGTTGTACAGTGTCAATTTAGATGTACATGTGTGGGAATGAAATGTGCTGAAAGGATGCATATGCAGAACAGACTATATGCTATAAGAAGGCACATATAGTCAAACCAGTGTTATACTGTGCTGGAAATTTCAAAATGCAAGAAAACACTCATAGCAGTCACTGTAAAAATGCTGGGCAATTTTTTTCCAACATTGGGTACCAAGAGAAATGCTAAGTGTTTGGCAAAACGATCAAAATGCTGGGTAAAAAAGTGGTGACGCAAATAACATTTTCTACAACCGTTGGGTAAAATGAGACAAGTTTGCCAATATTTCAGGAGAGAATCAATGTGGTTGGGTAATATCTTTTGGCCCAACAGTTAGGTGATTCACCTGGTACCCAACGTTGCGCCAAAAAATGCCCAGCATGTTTTACAGTGATAAGTTACTTTGATGGATATTTATATCCCATTCAAAATGGCGTCCTGCTGTCAAACTAAGCATGAATTGACTAAATGATCCATATACTCTGTCCTACTGCTTTGGAGAAGAGTATTGTATAGAAAATGAATTAGCATTATCACTGTGTCTATGTGTATGGCTGTATAAAAGCAAGCTTGTTGATCTTTGAATCAACCGATGTTTGTGCATGTAGATTCTGCCTCTGGGGTTGTTCCATGACGGCATTCTCTCACCTTTCCCTCGTCTGCATGACCACACACTCCCCTCCCTGACCGTGTAAGTGATGTTGCTGAACTCGATGTGGACGGCCTGCCGCGTGGGCAGGTGGGACAGCTTCTGCGCCTCATAGGTTCGGTTCTGCACCTTCTTGAGGTGTCCCGCATGCCAGTAGGCTCGCTCTGTGTCCAGGTCTGCGATGGAAAATGGGAAGTAGAAATAATGAGACGCTGTTGATTTTATAAAAGAAATACTGTGATATATTCAGGTGCAGATAGAATACATTGTTCTCACCATGGGGGCCCATACCAAGTTTGGCAAAGTGCATAGTTTTAATGGACTTGGAATAAGGGCCTACTTGAAAATGCACTTTTGAGTCTGATTGAATCAGGTTTTTTTTAATTTTTGTTTTATCATTCAAGTGGTATTTTACAGCACTCTATAGGTCTAACGAGCTTATCTGTGATTTCATTTTGGGCAGTAACCTCGAGGTTAGCCCCGCATTGAAAGCTCCTGGAATTGTGAACGTTCTGCTCTCGTAATTTGCCTTCTCTGTCAGCTGAACTGTTCCAATCCATCTATCGCCTCATGAAATTATTCTCATCATTACACTCTAAAGCATCCATTAGGAGAATGAATTAAGTACTGATGATGTCCAAGCCGAGGACCAGCAAAGCTAATGTTTATTCCCTTATTCTATTAGTGAAAACTCAATTATTAGCGGAATATCTGACCTACCTATCCTAATTCATCTTCCGCACAGAATATGTAATATATTCAAGGGTGAAACCATTGAATATCTCTGTGTAATTTTGCATGCCCTTTCTGAGGGGTGAGGCAAAATTTTTAAGGATTATTATATGCTTCTGGAAATGGACTACCTGTTTTTCCCAAAAATTGCCCTTTTCTAGTTTTCAAAAACAAAGCGAACATATGCTTTTTGTTGACAGTTTTATGTTGAACTGTTATGTGTGCTCCCCTTTGCACTCCACCGTATTTCATTGTCAATTCTGTATCTGTAATATCCTTTAAATGTAAAAATGCCTAAATAAATTTTGCTATTATTGAAATTTGGCCCCTCCCCGTTTCATTTTTTGGGGGAGGGGAGCACATGGCTCCTCAGTGGCCCCCTCCTGGAACTACTTATAATGTACTGTCCATGTACCAACCTGTACTTGTTTTTATTTCATATGAAGGGTTTATTTCCTGATTTCAGTGTCTCCAACTGCGAGTTGGCACCAAATAATTTAAACCACTTGGGCATTATGTACCTCAACACTGCATCATCAACATCCTCTACACTTCTGAATATCGCACCGTGCACCCTAAATGTCACGGCCACTGACCTGGGAGAATGATCCCACCTTACGCCACATTACAGCTCTTCTTGCCAGCTTAAGTACAGTTTGCATAATGCCATGGAAACACTCAGCATGTCTACTCTGTGACACATGTATATCCACATCCTCAATTAAACATTCACTTGTTTTCTTTGTGTGTGTGAATATGTAAGGCATAACTAGGTATTGGCAATGCAGAGGCGGATCGGGAGGGGGACGTACAACCCCCCTTGTTAAGCCGTGGACTAAATGGAACTACCATGACGGAAAATGAGTACCAAAATAAAATCCTTGACTGGGCTTGTGCCGTCCATCTATCCATCTCTAGTCACGTTTTCTTTTCATCAGAGAACGGTGCATGATGCTTTTTGGCCCCTATCCCTTCAGTACCCATCAACCCTCCCATTTCCTGAGAGCTGGAGATCTGCCCCTACAACGTAAGAACAATTTATTTTGTTTGGAAGGTTGCGACCGAGTTGCGGAACCAAAGAATTTTGTCCTTTTTCTTCCCCAAAGTATTGGTGTGTCAATTATGGAACAAGTACGTGTATGTACATTACGTTACAAGTACTAACACATGAATTCTAAGTTAGCATACAGTTCAATTGAGATGTTAAATACATGAGCACTTAATAACTTAGCAACATCAGCAAACTGCTTCCAAACTTGAGTGGCCTGAAATATTCACAGTTGAGATTATTAAGACATAAACTTGGTAAGAAGTTTTGTACAAAAAAAGCTCGGTATCCTCAACATTCTGCCATCTTCCTACTCAAACTTACGCTTTATTTCACACTCCCAATACATAAACTGCCTTTGTTCCAGAACTCTCAGGTTAAATACATACATGTTACAGACTGTCCTCTCATGTTAAATACATGTGAACTTAATAACTTAGCAACATCGGCAAACTGCTTCTCAACTAGAGTGACCTCAAACATTCAAGGTTGAAATTATTCAGACATCAATTTGGTCAGAGGTTCTGTACCAAAAGAAGCTCTGTATCCTTAACATTCTGCCACCTTCCCACTGAAACTCATGCTTTATTTCACACTCCTAATACATAATCTGCCTATGTTCCAGAACTTTATGTCAACCCACAGCAAGGATGGGTCCTGAACCCTGTTTTCTTGAGGGGATGAAACTGGTTTTTTTTCTTTCCTTTTTTGGGGGGGGTTCAAAGTATTCCTTTCTGGCTTTTCTGAGGGGTGATGAGGCAAAGTTTGGGGCTTTTTAATACATTCTGTTGGAAGTAGGGAAATGAAACAGTCCACATGATTGTCTTCCTCCGAATATGTTTCAAAAACAAAAATAGAAATGTGGCTCCAAGAAGGGCGTGGCTCCCGTGGTCTCTCCAATGCCTTCACCTAGCAGGCAAAGTCACTTTATCAGTTTAAATCCCTTCTAAGTCGATTAATATCTATTTTCATGGATTGTCTTAACGTGACGCCCTGTTTTAGATTTCACATTATGTAAGCTCTTAATTTTAATACCTGCTTCAAACATATCTTAACATTTTATTTTTTTTTAATTTTCCGGTTTTACTTTGTTGTCTGACTGGTTTTTATGTTTTGATAGTATTGTTGATTTGATTGATTTATTATTTTTAAAACTTGTACCTGCATTTATTCGACCAATCTCTTTTGAGTACATTTACTTGTCCTGGTATCCTCACCAGCTTATCCTCATATTCTTTGAATTGTATTTGTCATTCGCTGTGCTAATTGCTTGTCCTGTCTTGCCTCTACACACTTTTGAGGACATTTTTACAAGATGTGTTTAACAAGATGTACATGTAATGTCTTAACCTTCATTTTACACATTTTGTTCATACTATGTGGATTGGTTTTTTATTTCAATTTTTGTTGTGTCGGTGACAATTTTTCTTTGGACTTAATAAGGGAATAAATATATACTTGGTCGGTATTAAGGGAATGGACATGACTAATGCCTGAGCGGCAGGCGAGGGCATTGTCAGCATTCATTCTCCTGAACCATTAGCTTCAGACCAATCAAACACATACATGTACATGTATTTATTCCCTTGCATTAGAGAGTCAAAGAACACACAAATAATTTACAAGGATTTTATTCAAGAATTTTGCTTTAATTTTCCCAAACGCCGCCCGATTTTTGGTATATTCTCCTTATTTTACATGTACTTATTAATGGTATAAATAAGGATATACATGTACATGTATTGTAGTGGAAACTGACAAAAAATACTGATGCATTTTCACAGAGCGGCTCATATTTTGCTAATGTCTGGGAGTCAGTTTCTGTCGCACTTCTTTTCACTGCAATTTGGCTTTTTCTTACATGTTAGGTGTAATCTCTTCCTTAAACCTAACCCACCTCAATCCTCTGGGTGGTTTTGGAGGATTTTGGAGGATCGAGGATGATTGATGATTTGAACATTGGAGGATTTTGGACTTGGAGGATTGAGGATGAATGCTGATTTAAAAGCTGGAGGATTTTGGAGAATTGAGGATTCAGGTACCTTTTATTTTGTGCATACGCCCAAAAACTGGAGGATTTTGGAGGATTGAGATGAATGCAGTGTTTTGAAGTTGGGCAATTGGAGGATTTTGGAGGATTGAGGATATGCCCAAGTAAAAAGGCCCTAGTTGTTTAGGTTAATTAGCTTTGCTCTCAATCTGTGCAGGGAGTCATGCACGTGGGTAATAAATATACATGTACTTTTATATTACCTTCTCCACATAAACTTATCGCGCTATTTGTTTTTCTGAATTGTGACTCCCGAAATTGCATATTTTCATGATCTTTTTTCTTTTCTGACCCTGGCCTATTTTCCTTTGACCTAGCTTAGCATTTTGATTAGTTTTTTTTTCCAAAGTGGTTAGCTTAACCCTGACATCTGATTTCATTTTTCATTCTATTTTTTTGTACTTGAATGTTTATCAAATAACAATGACAATACATGCAAATGATGAGGGGCCGCTATGTAAGACTGCAGGCGCTATCATGCATAGGACAAGTATGCACAAAACTGTTGTCTATTTTTGGTATCTTCATTTGGCTAATTAACTGGGCAGGAGCCTGATTATGCATCACCATGGAAACAGTATAATTAGTCTTTTCTGTACTTGAAGATATTAAACCTTCCTTTATTTATGCATGGGGAGCTGGTCATCATCACTACATAAAGGCATTATGGCTAGGCAGTGGCTAGTCCTATCTGATGGAGTGTGTCCTTGGGCAAGACAGTTAGCAGCAAGGAATGTGAATAGGCCAGGTGTTGGTCAATCAACCTCTAATGTATTCACCAAAGGAAAAATAATTACGTAGTCTAAATGAATCAAAGCTGATCTGGGGTGGGTCCAGAATTTTCCAAAAGAGGGGGCATGAACTAAAAATGGTAGGGTCACGGCCATAAAATTAGGGAAGCAGAAGCAGAACTGTTGTTTTATATACATCTTTGTCACATTTATGGGGTTGGGTCTCTCCCTCTTCTTTTTTCTTTCTCCCCCCTCTTTTGTTCTTCACCCTCCCTATTTTTCTGCTCTTTTGTCTTATTTATTTATTTTGGGGGGTGAAAAAAGGGGGGGAGCATTCCCCTCCCCAGGATCCATCCCCACTGATGCTTTTATTATGCAAAAGCACCACAATAATTTGGGGTGTATGATGCAAGCTTTCTTGAGGTTCACCCAAGTGTGCATTAAATTTGGGCATATACATGTAAGAAAACCCATAGATTGATAGTGACACTTATAGTGCATGTCATATATGACTATAATGATATATATAAGCATAATAGTACCATAGTAATGGCTTCTAATAGACGTATAACATGACACCACACTTTGCTTCCACATGGAGCACATCCATCAAGCCCCCATAGGAAAGTACACATGTAAACAAAAGCGCGGGACGCCGCTCTATATGTTTTAGGTCTGTTCTTGATGCAAGATTCGTCTCCAGCCTCAGAGTCAAATTTCCCCTGCCATTAATGTAACGTGAGACAGGCCACCAGTCACTCATTTCGTCAAGCACCTTAACTGTGTTTTAAACAAATACACATATTGTAGCCTCAAATTAAAAGTGCAGCAAGGAAAACATTGATATGAGAAGTTCAATGAGTTCATTTTTGCACTTCTGACTGGTGAGATGGCCAATCTCTCCCCATCCCTCCATATAAGGAGCCAACCTCTTTTTAAATTTTAACAATAAGAGACCTAAGCAATTTTTTTTGTCTACTTTATTTCCATTCCTTCCAAACGGGTGCATGCATCCCCACCTCTTCAAAGGCCATAAAAGTTCATATAAAAACTCTCCAAATTTTTTAGCCTCCCCCGAAAAAGGGTCTCCCCCCCAAAAAAATAAAAGATTCTAGATTTAGCCTTCATCTGCTGTGGGCACTCTAATTTTTTCCTCATTTTGAGATGCCATCTCACTCCGAGTCATCATCAGCATACCAGGGGAGACCCTGGCCTACTAGGACAGCAATTGAACAGACCAGTTTCCTTTGAATAACACCTACATTGCTAGTGAGTGCTCTCCTAATGGGACGCCATCTTTGCAGGAAAATTATTACTGCATATTCAACACAATCAGGTGCTCAGTGTGAAAATGTTCTGCACTTGCAGGCGTGTTGATCCTAATACGAAGCATTGGCCATCCATAATGTTGATACAAGTTGCAATCTGTAGGAATTGACGTCATACATGCACATGTATGAGAGAGTCCTCCATGTTGGGGTTTTTCTGGATTTTGGAAAATTCAATATGATTCCTTATTTCCAAGTTCCTCCTTTTCCTGCTTGTAATACCCATCCATTATAATTATTCACCCATCATGCCCATTCTTTATAAATACCACAAGAGTTTGGTCTGTAAACGCAAAAGTTTGTCGACCCCTGATCAATGTCACGTGACCACTTTCCCGCACAATACCAATGTAAAGTTTTATCGTGTTAATAATTGACAAGGTGGAAGATTTACAATGTAAGTGGCAATTTATATCTTTGGCTGTCCTCACAAAGCAAACCGTTCCTGCAGCCGCTTCTGTCCTAATTCATTCGACAAAGATTTGCACAGGAATACGATTTTTCCCTGCAACAGTTGAAATTACAATGTTGAATATTGCCCCAGTCGATTTAGTTTTTGCATTTTTTGTTTTATTTTGTTTTGTTTTAGCAAAAATTGGTTAATGACCAATAATATGTGAAAAAGGAACAATGGTATGAAAACTGAAACCATGACTCTGTAAGGAGGTAACATGAGCAGGTAAACGGAGTGGCATATTCACAGACAAATCCTGGCAGGCTTTAGCCAGATCAAATAATTAGATGTTCAAATATTTGACTCAAAATTTGATCACATACATGTATTTGGTCTTCTGGCAAATGTTTGGTCAACCAAGCTTCTGGAGAATCATGTTTTGATAAAAACATTACTATCACAAGAACAAATTATCATTCTACGGCTTTTGCCAGCATAAAACCAATTATCAATAATTCAGTAAAGCTGTGGCACATGACACAATGCAGAGAAATACCTCTGTATGATTTCACTGTACTGTACCTACAAGTTACCAAATTTAAAAATATATGAAATACATGTAGGCCTTATGAGTCCTGGCACGGCTGTACATGTCCGCTCATTAGTCATTCTAGCGTGCACTCAGTGTACCCGCCAAGGGTTGGCCTTCCATTTTTTTTTTCATTTTCACAAGTGCAGAAAAAATGTTTGTATTCCTCCCTCTCTCCTGGAGAGTGGAAACTGTTAAGGAAAAGAAATGATGACATTTGAGCTGCATACCTATTGTCGTCATCATAATATTGCCGAAAAATAATATGGACGGCCGATGAAAAATTTTGATAGAAATGAATTGCCACTTATGATTTTTGTTTTTGTTTAGTGTGTTTCTGCTGACTTTGCCATCTCTGTACAGACCTGTGAATGTACTTAGGTCTGCACAGTCTCAGAAATGGGTCTACATGATCAAGGAAGGGTGCTGAGCCAATTTTTATAGGGCTACATAGGGCACAAGTGAAGACAATGAATGGAGTTGCCCCCTCACTGAAGAAGAGGTCTGGGGGCTTTTCATCCACAGCAAATGGAAGAGGAAAAGACACGAGAACCATCAGCAAAAGCTAGCTTTACCTGTACCGACTTTTTAACAACAGGAAAAGAAATACTATAATACATTTTAATGAGGGAACCATTTCTAAAAATGATAAATGACGTTTTTCTGGTGCATGTCCATGCTGACAATTTCCAGATCTTTCAAAATAAACAGAAACCAACAGAAGAGGTTTTGTTTCACCGCAGTATGACACTGTGCAATATTTTCAGCCTAGATAGGCCAACAAACTCTATCATTGGAAGTTTGTTGACCCAAACTGTATGAACATGTAGCTACATATATACCCCACCAGCATTCATGTGTGCCCATTTATAATTTTATAATATCAACACAAGGAAATGCCCTGGTACCATAATTTTTTCTGCCATTAGATTTTAATGATCCTTCCGGAGGGTGATTTAACACTACACAACATGGAGTCCTAAATATAAATGTACATGCATATATTTGTCTCTTTGCTTAGATAAATGATGTAATTGAGCCATCTGTTGTACTGTTTTTATTTCCCTATCTATTAATTTTGATCTAATGAATTAGCTTCAATGAATTATGTTGTTATTGGTGGTTTTACCTTCACTTCTTCATTTAAATATCACTCTATAGTATTTTGTTTTATTCCACTTTGTGTATAATTGGAGAGTTCAAAATAAATGTCCACGATTTCAATTTTAATTGAAAGGTGAGTTATGTGGGGAAACAAATGGCCAAATTCCCTTCTGCTTGGCACAGAGGTGTGTGTTATTTTTACAGAGTAAATGACCTACTCTACAGGTCATGACAGGTGGTAAAAGTTACCCATGTAACAAGGACACTGCCACAAATTGTGCCCCAACTGCATGGAATGACCCAGAGAACAATTCTATTTTGACCTCCTGAAGTCTATTGTACATTAGCCAGGTCCAGTCAGAAATATATGTCAAGAAACAAATTGCCTCAAATTTTGTTCAAAATTCGAGAAACTTGGAGATCTTGTAGTTATATGCAGCTATTTTTCGTGACATGGGGGTTAACCAATAAACCAGAGCTAGGGGGTCCTAAATTGGCTTTCAAAACTATATAATGACTAAATAACAATTTACTCATATTATCAGTCCCTATTTGGGAGGGAGAGGGTCCGAATTAAAAGATTATAATGTAATTTAAAAATTCATCTCTTCATGCTTTTGAAAATAACCAAAAGATTGGATAGATTTCACTATTTGCAGCCCTACAATCCCAAAATGGCAGCAAAATGATTTGCAAAGTGTTGGGGGGGCATGGGTGGAAATCTCTCCTCAATTGGGGGGGCATCAGTTTACACTTTTTTTGTGCACACTGTTTATTATCTTTTTCCATTTATGAAAACTCAAAAGGGAAAATCCTCGATCCATCAATTCCTTTAGTATTTTGTTTTGCTTAAAACATAGAGGGGTCATTCTTCACTGTATCCCCCCATACCAAGTTCATGGGGTCCCCCGTCCCCCCAGGATTTCCGCCCATGGGGGGTGGGGAAAGTTGTGAGACAACCAGGCACCAGCCATTTATAGGACTAGGCCTATCCATTAAGCCCCACCCAGTTGTGTTCAGGCTTAGAGTGGGGTGGCATGCCCCCGGGGTCCCCCACAGTGAGAAAAGTTTAGGCCATTAGCCCACTGCCTCCCTCCCCAGTCCACCGCCACTGAAGCCCCCAACCCCACATGAATGAAGCTAGTTGCACCAAAAAGAAAGCCTTCTCATTCCTCATAAGCTTTGGGGTCTTGGATCTCATGTTTATGGCTATACTACGCCATGACAAGGAAAATTCACATCTGTAGCTCTCAAAGCGTGGTTTGCATTGTTTTCTTCTAAGAATCAGAACTTCAAGCATAAATTGTATTCTCACTCCTACATGTAAGCAACATCTGCTGGTAGAATACTGGTACCAAGGGCACACAAAGTTGGGTGAGGGTACGTGTTCAGGGTAAATTTCAGTGACATTTTAACTAAAAGTTGGGTGAGGGTACGTGTTCTGGGTAAATTTCAGTGACATTTTAACTAACGTACATGTACCTGTAACAACCACAAAACATATGTCTTGGATTTGTCACTTTGGGCAATCATAGACGAAGGACACAGGAGTTGCAATTCTGGCACTTCAAAGTGTTCAATGATGGTCGCCGCCAAGTCAGACGAATAATAGGAAACATTGCAAAAATGCCTGATCACTGCCTGCATCGTAGCCGGACAAGCGGGGCCAGTAATATCCTAGCAATACTTGTAGTGTTTGCTTGCAATTAAATACAAATTATTGCTATGACCAGGAAATAGAGAGAGAAAAATCCCTGATATTAGACCTACTTTTGCCATCGTAAATAAACTTTTTTAATTTTGATACACTGTTCCATTACCCATGCAAAGTTTGTAATTTTTTTTCTACTCCCTCCAATACATTGGTGTTCAAAGACCTGGTAAAAAGTTGGCTAAGACTGGCCAACAAAAAGTTGCCTTTTACTGGAAAGCTAAGTTTATAAGTAACAAAAGGTGCTATTTCATCACAGTGAACTCTCGTAAAATACGCTTGTGTACAAAACACAAATTCTTGTAAACAACCTGGCTATTTAGTCCCAAAATAACTCCATAAAGAAGCACTAATTAAGGGCAATGACTGCACATATAAATTTAGGGCACACAGCATAATGCAAGTAACTGTGCAAGCATTAAATCTGATGTTGTCATGAGATCATACCAAGCACCAACAATAAATTGTATTTCAATTCAAATCTCCTTGCTGTTAATTTGCTTACGTTGTATGTGTATGTGGACCCCTGAAATATATCGCTGCTATAGCAGGTTTCTGCCAAGGGTTGCCAAAAAAACCCACCTTCTTTGTGAAACAGCTTTGAGAAAAATGCAATGACCCTTTCCTACGGACAAGATTTCCCCTCACAAATGAATACGTGATGTTGGGCACACGTACTGCTGTCTATTTGCTGGCTGTCCAATTTTTTATATGGTCCCTATGATGATAGGCACAGTATCTCCTGTGCCCATCTGCCCACACAGCCATGATCAGATCATACGCGTACGGCAAGTGGGATGTCAGGAAAAATACCTTCATGAAGTGGTTAAAAAGATTTAAAGGAAATTGAATCAACGGTTTTGCAGAATGGATCGAAGTCCGCTGAAAAGAATCCACCTGAGGCTGGTAGAAGCTGACACCACCATCAGGACTCAAAGTAACGCAAGCCAGGTAGACAAATGCTGTCTAGCAAAAATCGCTCCGGGGCTACCCAGTTCTGCTTGCTGTGAAAAATCCACTGAAAACAAATTTAGATCAACATACACGTTTGTGTATGGTGGTGTCAGTATCAAATACTGTAAGTGATGTGGTTTTTTTCTGGCATGACATATGCAAGTGCGATACAAGAGATCACACGAAGAGAGACCGATGGGCTGCATAAATAGTAAGTGCTGCATAGCACAGAGCTCATGGTGGAGTAACAAACGAGTGTATCCTTTTTTTTTTTTCCAAATTGTTTATTACTTTTTCTAACCTACACAGCTGCACAGCTGTATGGTTGTCACACTCAGTCACTGAATTAATGTGGTGTTTTATATAGAGTTTATAGCGGTGGTCCTGGTAAACTGTGAAAAAGTATTTCTGTTGAACAGCTGAGAGAAAATATACATGTATATAGGGGCTCGTAAAAATATAGGCATATGCATGTAGGCAAGTGAAATCGTCAGTTAAGATAACCCTACGTGTACATGTATATTGCAGCGGTGGTGGAACGATTTTCAAAGTGGGGGGGAGGCAGTTGTTAGACCATCAGGCATCAGCTATTAATAGGACGATGAATGCATCCCCATCCCATTATAGGCCCTGCAAAAAGGGGGGGCATACGTACGCCCCCAGTCGAAAAAGTGGGGGATCCAATGGCCCCCCAGGCCTCCCCCACCCCACATCTGCCACCAGTGCCTGTGGGCTACCCAGGGAAAAAGGTTAGTGCAAGTTACATGTAGGCCTCATCATCATGGGGTCAATATACATGCATGTAAGTACATGAATTGTAACACTGTTGTACTGCATGGTTTGTGCAGTCAAGAGTGAACCTTGTGTTGGGAATAAAAACCTGAACGTACATGTACGATTTCTTTTGCAAACCAATCAATTGACTAGATGGTGATGATTTTGGAATGTACTGCTCATGCCCGCGTAGCAGGTGTACGTGCTCCCGTCATGCCTTATTCATTATGTATTATGAGTAATGAGAGCTTTGCTGTTCAATGTGGCAGTGTGCGTGACAAAAGTAACCTGCTTTTGCTGGACGCCTACATATATAGTACATATGAGCCGAACGTGGGAGAAATTACATGGCTTAAGTGTAAGTCACAGGATTCTGGCTCAAAAATGATAAAAGAGTAGCCAAAATTTTACCTAAAGGTTGCAGTAACTTTGATTTTTAATTGGGTGCTATAAATACAACTCTCTTTATCACCAGCTACGTGTGATTTTTTTATCCAATTAAAATGGATTTTCTCAATTAGTGCATTCTTTACGTTTTTAACCTCACTTGATGTGTTCGTGTTTTCAGCTGATTAACAACAAACGTTTTACTGTTCAACAAATGTGTCAGAGTCTGCTTTGCAACAGCTTTGGGTGGACAAGCAAATTTAAAAAAAAAAGTAGGATTCTATTTTTCTAAAAAAGCATTTCTATTTTTTCCTGTATTGAGTCATTTATGACGCTTGTGAATACGTATAATATGAAATTAAGAAAATATCAAAAGGTAGCATTTTTATTGAATTCTTCCATTTGCAGTTCAACAATATGATTGGTTTCTTAAATAAAATATTAGGTAAAGAAATTACAAATTTTGGCTTTCTTGCATTGTGTTGCTTCAAACGAGAAACCTATTTTATCCCTATTTTTTAAAAAGTCAAAGGAGAAACTTACTTTATCCCTACTTTTTGAAGAGTAATTTAAAAACTAGTTTCCCTATTTTTAAAACTAGTAGAGAATCCTCTTTTATCACTATTTTATCGCTATTTTCTAGAGTGGCGAAATCCAAACAAAAAGATATTTTAAAATATATATTTTACATAGGAAAATAATCTACATGTACTTCTTTGCTATTTTTTTCCACTAGGGATGTGTCAAAGTCTGCTTTGCATAAGCTTTGGGTCGACAAGCAAGCGGTGTTATTCATGGTAATGCGTACACATGGGACACACATACATGTATGCTCAGAATTTCTAGGGTAAGCCTGCTGAATATGCCCAGACTATCAGTTCAGCATCTTGATAACTTCTTCTATATAAGCCATATGGATATACATGTATCTGATGTGCAGGAGTCTAGGGGATTTCATTCAAGTCCAGCCTGAGGCCAACTGTAAAAATCCGAAATCCTGCTTGGTGTATAGGGTTCAAGACTTGTGATCAAGAGATCAGAGGTTGGAATCCAGCTGCAAGGCTGTTGTGTCCTTGAGCAAGGCATTTCACCAGCAAATTGCCTCTCTCTATCCAGTAGTATAAATCAGTACCAGCAATCACTGGGTAAGCATCCTGCAAGTGCATGTATTCCATCAAGGGAGAACAGAAAGCTCTATTCCTTCTTCTAGATGTCTAAAGTCCTTCATCTTTCTCCCAGCTCAAGCTCTTTTAGGGTTCAGCTTTTAGACCGTAAACATTCCTGTACTCGTTTCAAAACATAACCAAGACATCACACAGGTATCTTTAATTATCCAAATCTGCATTTCAGACTTAAACTCTTAATTAAAGAATAACTCATTAATAAAAGTTTTAAAACCCAGAGGTCTTTATTTTTTTCCTACTGCATTATACACACTTTTGTGAAAAAATACACGCTTGAAGAAAATTGTTACCGTCATTCCAACACTCACCCAGGTGTTGATGTACAACATCGTTCCCATGCATGTGTACACAGACTTGTACAGGATTGTGTATTATTGTCTCTATTTTTACCCTGCAAACGATGTGACTTTTTGTCACTTCATGTAAACAGAGAAACACAGAGGCTAAGTATTTTGTTAGTTGCTTGTTTACAGTTGAAAGGAAAATAAACAACATTTTACTCTGAAACTCCGCTAATTTGTTCTTTAGATCTGGAAAAACTCCAGATTGAAAAATCTTCGATTTTCCGGGGTTTCCTCACTTCCTGAAAACACCCACGAAATGAGATATTGAATTTTAAAGGGTTCCATTCCTGTCTTCAGCGTTTAGATTGAAGGACGATAAAATGCAATCACCTGACATAATCACCTGACAGTTTGAGGGACCCCAAAAACAGTATAGGATCTTTGTGGTATATGTATTTGTGTTTAAAGGGCACCTCACTTCTTGTGTTCTAAGGCAACTTCTATGCTTCACAAACGCCTTGATGATAATTCCAGGACTTTTCCCGAGTTTAAAAGGGATTGTTCGGAACATCCTAAAATTGGGAAAATCCTGAGTAAAAATCATGAAATCAGGTAAAATCTTGACAAACCTCACCTGCATCCTTACACACATATAGGTCAAGCCCAAAGGCCCGGGCGTCGCAAGGTTGAAACACCCCTCCCCCACTGGCTTCTGAGTTCTACTCGATGATGGGTTGGTTTTTTGTAATAAATATTTTTGATGTAATAATGTTTGTACCATTCTACATTGTGCTCCAAAGCACATTATGAAAGGCCTTTATATAAAAATATGTGTTCACACTGCCACTTTTGGGTTGGATGACCTCCCCATTTCTGGTCAAATGGGCCTGTAGGTCAAATTCAAATCAAAGCCAAATCAAGTCAATAGCTGCAAGGATTCTGTGACTTGTCTAGTATGACTGCATATACTATTTCAAAACAAGTTTTTTTTGCTCACCGAAATACATTTTTAGAATGTACACGTATGAAAGGTCATTAGCCTTGCCCTGTCATGCAAAGTCCAAGTAAAGCTGCTGCAGGTGATGAGCAGCTCTAGTGTGCACATTAACACTACAATTATAAAGGACCCATCTACCAATCCAAATGAATCCATGGTTCATTCTTGATCTATTTCTAGTTTTTTCAAAGCTACCTAGGCTGGGTGCAAACCAGAAATGTAATCTCATCAGTCGCAGCTCCACAAATGAGCCGAATGACAGGGGATCAGCTGATGATGAGATCAGAAGTGCAAAAGACTGAATAAATCATGAGGGAGCGCCTGTGTCCCTTGTTCGAATTCATTTGGGATGGCCGACGTGTAGTTACCACATATATCTTGCCTGTCACTGTATAACTGTGGCCGGGGTTTTGCGCATTTGATCTAGCTGGGATACATATATACTGTCTCACAGTCTTATGAATTTTCATGCAATTTAATGCAACGCAGCGCAAACCATCAGTCCTGCATAATTGACTGACCACCTAATGCAATCGTAAAATCTTACTGATTCAGACTTTGCTTTTTTAAAGCAATTCTCTGCAACTGTAAATTATAAATGGAAACAATGAGCTTGTACAAGTAGCTGACGGTAGAATCACATGTATCAACGGAAAATGTCACAAAATGCAAAATTGAATGACTGCACGGCTATTAATCAATCATGCAGATCAACCAACCAAGCACAACATTATGATTCTATTTTGTACTTACCAACTTGGGATGCCTGGCTCAATTGCAAAACCACAGGCTTGTTAACCCTATGATGGAAGTCACAAGCACAGTCTTCCCCGCTGCCATTCAGCTTGCACACCAACGACCTCGCCTGACCCTGCACACAGCAGTGCCCGGCCTGGTTCGGCGAGGGCGTGCACGCTCCCGCAGTGGTCAGATTCTGGGCACCGTGGTGGTCCGCCGCCACCTGCGAGGCCACCCGCTCTAGCTCCCCGCGCAGAGTCAGGCCCTCGCGGGCCAGCGACCGCGTTTCATCCGACAGCAGCTGCATGTGCTCTGTGAGGGCCTGGACGGACTGCAGGATCGCAGCATCCGATTCCCAGCCGGGGGCTGCCACATCGTCTCCGGTCTCCATCTCCACATTTGTATCCGCCATCGACATGTCTGCACTGTCAATTCACACCAGGTACTTAACCATTACAACACTTGTGACATTGTATCACCTTGTATTTATGCACACGTCCAGATGTTTCAAAAGGGGCAGTTTACGGCTCAGTAATTTGGGGTGATAAAGTGACTAACTGGTTAAGGGTTAATTCTGTATGGGTGAGTTTGCAAAAATCATCTTCCACATGCAGATTGGGTATCTGACATAGGTCTAGTCACTGTCGTATACTGCCATATATGGATCCTCTCAAAATAAACAAACTGCATGGTTTCAAAGCTTAAATTCATCAAAGGTTCCTGTTGAGTAAACTTATGATTTTACCACGGAGAGTGCTGTACTTCTGTTGGCTATCTCTAATTCAGACATGGACTATAGATTGCATCACATATGCTGGGAGTGAAGTCAGTACCGTGAATTTGCATTGTGCCTGGTTCCGCTGTTCATTGGTCCAAACAAGTTGAAGCCCATAGTGCTGGTTGGTGGGATGTACATCTGGCTAATGGATAATCCATGAGCTGACTTGGTTTGCAGTTTCTGATTGGCCAGAGAATCACTTTGCATGCAAATCCTTCCCTTGTGGGGGTTGATGCTGACAGAAGTCTCCCCGGGTTTTATTATTCAAGAGGGTCCCTCTGCTGCTTCTCATTGGTCGGTAGCTTCATGCTGGGCATCAGTGATAGGTTGGAGAAAGCAGAGCAGGGTCAGCATAAATCAACGCCGACTGCAGATTGGCCAATTGAACCTCATCTGCCCTTGACTGGCAGGCCGAATTGGTGTTACCTTGATCCCCTGCATGGCAGTGAAAAAAAAATCATTTAATCAGTAAACAAAGAAACCAATATGGCTGGACCGCAGACCCCCTAGTGACTGCAAATTAAAGCCCCTGACAACAATAGATTCAGACAGTCTGCACACCCTACACAAAGAAACATGAGGTCCAAGTTTTGACACTGTTCACTCAGGGAACAATAGTCTAAGTCAACACGTGGTGTATCTCCTGATTTTGGACCATTCACACCAAGTACAATCATCTACAGCGAGCAAACAGAGCCATAAAAAGGCCTGATAATGGTATTATCTCTCCACTTCGATATTTTGGTACTAGAAGAGCACAATACATGCATTTTAATTGGCTGCACACGAAACTGTTGCCACAAAGCTAAAGCGTGTTGCTGCATAGGCAGACCACCTGACAGTTGACAGAGATGCAAATGCTCGTGCCACGTTTACACAGCCAAATAATAGGCCCATCATGCATTCTACATCCTGGGGAATCCTAGTGGGAAGGTTTGCAGGATTCTGTAGGATTGAAAAGGCATACATGTAGCTGGCAGAGTCACCAGGTACCTGATGCCTATAACAAGGTGGTGCCATCACAAGGAAGTCTTGATGTCACCAATAATTTAGAATTTCGGATATTTTGCTATCTTACTTTTAGCTGTTCATTTGAAATACATGGCAAAACAATTTCATAAGTGTGAATCCGTACAGATTACAACTTGTGACACTCCAAATTTTTTAATTGCAAACAGACACCAATTGCTGGATTGAAGGTGTGCACCCTTTTAAACACACATCTTTGCAAAAGATTTAAATCAAGGAAATTCACATCTTGTCAAACAAAATACAGTGAAATACTGTTAGAACTTGGGACTTCAGAAATTACCTTCTTGGAATAATTACCTTGTATTATTAGTAAATATGGGCTGGAGGCTATTAGTAAATATGGGCTGGAGACTGCTTGAGGGAAATACATGCATGTAACAAGCACATAAATTAAGGGAATATTGTTAAGGTCATACCTGGGTGTATTATTGCGTCAGAGTGTATCAAGGCCTATTTTCATGACCCTTCACCCAACTCAAACAATGTGCTTTCAGGGGCCCACTCTCAAGCACCAAAGGGTGCCCTTGCATGGTTCGGCGCATTTTGCAGAACTTTGCGCTCTCTCGAAGATTCAAGTGACATAAACTCATTCGTATAGAGCCATTGTCAGGAATTAACATACAATGACCAGATTGTTTGGTAATAAACTTCACCTTTCGCGGCCTTGCCCAAGGCTATATTGTTTAAAGGTGCTTTGTGGCAGAAAGGTAGCGAAGGAGTATGATATGTACTTATATTTTTCTTTTCCATGGGGGATGCACTTTGGTTAAAGGGGAAAAAAATCCAGGGGGGAGTTGGGCCTCATGAACTGATAATCCATTGAAAATAGAAGGGGTCAATTTTAGGATTTTTCGAGGAAAATGGTGTTTTTCATCCCCTTTCATTTTTGGGAGGCATTTCTGTCATTTGTTTGTTCTATTTTGCTTCTTTTTCATTTCGATTTTTTTTTCAAGGAGTCAGGTACCCCCCAAACACTTCGCAATGCCTGTGATTACTAAGCCCAAGGATGCACTGATGAGACATTTCTTTTTGTTAGGAGAATCTGGGATGAATTATGGTGTGTCTGACACAGTGTGTTGCTTTCTCTTGCCAGGTTGCTCTAGGATGCGGTGAAGAAACTACCTGTACTCGTACATTAGACAAATCTGGGACAGATTGTGGAAGGGTGGACTTCCCAAAGTAATTTGTTTTCACGTCCAAAGTTGCTCGGGGAACATACTGATGAAGAGGAAATTTTGTACACAAATCTAGTTTGGATGTGGAAGGGAGGACTTTGGCGAGTCCCATGATGCTTTGTTTTTAAATTGTAAAATACTGTACATCTACATGT
Source organism: Acanthaster planci (assembly GCF_054643075.1). NCBI lineage: Eukaryota > Metazoa > Echinodermata > Asteroidea > Valvatida > Acanthasteridae > Acanthaster > Acanthaster planci. Next base: position 15,929,030 of record NC_141786.1, on the reverse strand, counting down.
ACCTCAGAGATGTAATTAAAAGAAAATTCCTTTGTTACATTAGAAAAACCTGGGAAGAGACTGCGAAAAGGACTCCTCTGGCGAGTCCCAACGATATTTTGCTCCTTGAATAATTAACTTACCCCCAGGGTGTATGTAAAATCATATTGAAATTGGAGGATTTGGGACTGTTAGGGCTATTAATCATAATAGCATGAATATTTTGACTCTACTTACTAGTAGGATAGCTAATAAAAAGCTAACAGTCTTTTTGAACCAAAATGTTTGTGGTCACTATAGCACGTAGTGGCCATCTTAGGAAAGAAGAGCTTCATCTTCCTCAGTTTGGAAAAACCCAAGATCAACACCAAATTTCTTTACTTGCCTTATACACATACTTTGATGTTTTGTTTATAAACAATATTCGGAAAGAGTTCTGCATATGGATGCCACTTAATTGACACGTACCCTGTGCATACACACCATGAGACTGGTCTGAAAAATTCCAAGTGTTTTCTAAGTAAACGACTTAGTTTTTTCCCTACTAACTTGAACGTTTCTGGGCATGTTTTTGCTTTTTGACAGCTAATAGGTCACTGTAGGGAATAATTACTGGGGTCCGTATAGGGTACTCTTCCCCAACATATGTGTTCAGCTGTATATTGAAGTTCTTCGCATGTTAGACATGGCAATGGATCTTTGAGACAGGAAAGCGTTACCAAACTATTTCAGACAAAACTGTCTGTTTCAAAACTTAATGGTGGCCTAGATTTATTATTCAACATTTTCCAGCCAAATTCAGACCTTTCATAATTATTTATGGAATGCACTAGTCTAACAACGGGTTTCAAACTGAGGCTGCATCTGAATCTCTTGTCTAGAGCTAGGTCTAGGTCTTTGCTCCATTTGAAATGCGTGGAGACGCGCAGACAATAGACCTAGCCGTAGCTCTGGAAACCCGTTTCGGACACAGCCTGAAATCACATAGCTCTATTCTCAAAGACAAAATGAAGTGAAAAGAAGTCACCTGTTGTAATTAAAGTGAGACTTCAAATTAATTGGCTCTCTGTTCAGGGCTATACGAGCATAACCAGAGTTTAAATCGGTTCACTCATAACACTCGTAAATTTTGATTCAGGTCCAAATTATTTTACAATCCCTTTACCATTTCCTGATTTGTCTTGCTATAGCCATATATAGTGAACAAGTGAGAGGATTGCTATGTTCCTTCCTCCATGATGTGATCATGGCAATCATGGTAATTATCTTTCCATGTGAGATACCGAAAGTAATCAGAACTACATGTATGTTGCCCCTGCTAATGTAAAGGCCTAATTTCATGATTACACCAAGGAGCAAGGAATTGTACCTGGAGGCAGAAATTGCTTCGATCGGCCAAACCACTCAGTGGCGCAGTGGTCCTTCAGCAAACATACGAGAGACATGGAGGAACAAGGCAGAATTCCGAAGAAATGCAGCTTTTTTGGAAGATCGAGAAAATCTGACATCCACCTGTCACGCGCGGCTACATGTACAAGATGTAGCACCCGAGGAATTATCATGCAGGTCGACAAAATGCAAATATACAACGTGCACATTATCATCAGTCGCGCCGGCGCGCCTTGTCTGGTAAAAAGAGACACGTCCATTGTATTACAGGGGTGGATCAGTAGCAAAACGTAAGAGCTGGGGGATATCGCAATGAGGACAACATTTTAAAAACCAATTGTACACTTATTATTCATGTTGGCTAAAAGCATACTGCTTTCGTACGAAGATATGGTGAATAAGATTGTGATTTATGAATTGCGGAGTTTAGTTTTTGCAGTTATACCCTCAAACGGTGGGTGAATGTACTATAATGCTGGACGAAGCCGCAACCTATAATGACTTGACTCTGCATTTCTCTTTACATTTGTATGTGACCTCCAGTCGTAGACAAGCTATTCGGACTCGATCTAGGCTTCAAAGTTCTATAGCAGTTTTTTTCAATACAAGGAAGTAAAGGGCGTAGATAATTTTGTTGACAATCACAACTGCGCTTTTGAAAACTAAAAAGGCGAAACAATAATGCACAATACAAAGTATGGATTCATTTTCACAGGGCTACTGGCTTCCTGTGTGGGAATTTTCGAAATAGCAGGCTAAAACGATAAAATTGATTACTTCATTGTCTTCGTTTTTCTCGAACAGTGCTTGAGGTGGAACTGGCCACCGGCTGTAGCCCTACTGTGAAGCAATCAAGCAAATTTTACAAGGTTTCTTTAAGTCATAGACAAAACTATTTAGCCATCTGAATGAGCATTTTCAAGGGGAACCGGTATAAAGTTATTATAATTATTCATTTTTCTGAATACATATATAGGATGGGGAGTCGTAAAATGTTCCATGATTTAATATCACTATCAAGCTTCCGTTTGAGGAGCGGTGTAAAGTATATACCTTGCTTAAGGCCGGGGCCCGGGATCATGAATTTTGAGGTAGGCTGTAGCGCCGGCCTGCATGGGCTAGAACAGGACGTTTCCTTGTGAAAAAACAAGCCGACTTAATGGCGGAATGCTTTGCAGCACGTTTCTTTTTACCATTCTACCTCCATGTTTTTACTAAGCATCGACCCTGTCCGGCCCTGGACGGCGCGCAGGCCCTCGTTCAATAGAACTAACAGCGAAGCCACCGTGACTGCCTTTTCACTTCCAGTTTGCTTCTTGAAGCCTATGTTTCGGGGGGGGGGTTTCCTCGAAAAATGAGGGCAAAGTGTCAGTATTACTGTCCGTAGACATCTCTGACATCGCAAGTGCTCGTGTATAAAAAGATACACTCCGTCTTTATTATGAAAGATTTTGTTGCTATACTATAAACGCCAAATAAAATTTGGAACCTTCCCCCCTTTCAAGTTGAAAGGGGGAAGGTCCCAAGTTATCAAGCCGTGAAAGAGATTAGCCCTCACAATCCTGCCAGCATCAGCGGGAAGTGGGGAGGGGTACAAGTGAAACGGGGGGGGGAGACTAAAACAGAGATTTGGAAAATTTGATTGGTTGAAAAGGTTGCCAGACATGACCTGATTGGACAGAGACATTCACCCCCAGAACGTACCTACTGCAAGGACATTGCTTGGTGGCGCTATAATTATTTCGCGCCACCGCGCGCCGACGGCGGCGCCAGACATGACTTACACTGTTTATTGTTGTCGGTGGTGATCAAAATCGGCATTGTGTTCGCTGTCTGAAAAGTAACTATTCGCGGTACCGGTAAGGTTCTTTTGTTATTATTTTCCTGATCTTATATCTCTGTTCTGATGAAATTCTCTTGTGTGATATGGTTTGATTTGTCCTGAATGATTTTCTTTCCTGACTTTCTTTCTCTCGCCGTATGAGAATCGGGTAACTTTAGGCGCCTGGGTCATGATGGTGATGGTGGGTGGCATAGTACTAGGCCTGGGCCGGGTAGCTAGGCCTACCAATAAAATAATAATGACCCAGCATTAGGCCATATGCGTGGAGAACGTTTCGTTTTTGTCTTTCTCCAACGTGTACATGTAGCTTTAATTCCTCCGTGGTTGTACCGTTTATGGGAGGAATATTTTGTAGCATAAGGTTAAATTGGGAAAGAGTTCGATAGCTGTTCCGTGTCAAGACATATGTAATAAACGGACTGAGCGATAAGATACTACATGTACCAATGGGCTCTTCCAAAACTTTGGCAGCAGTTTAGATGTCTTGACATGGAAGAGCCATCGAGACGATGAGGGGTCAAGTGACATGATGTTCAACAACCTTATTTTAAAGATGGTGACTGTGAGAGCGAGCCCGTGAGATTGAATGGATCAAGGCAAAAAGACTGGAAAATACCTGAATAACATGAGGGAAATCATTCAATAAATGGTTTTTAGAAAGCGGAAAGGTCAAGAATCATGTTCGTGTGCAAAAGAAATTGCGCCCACGATGATAAGTGGGTGCGCCGAAAATGTTCATTTCGCCGACACGAAATTGCGCATACGGATGTGTGGCTAAGGATGGATGGGAGGGAGAGTCAGTGCTACACTAGTGGGGCTAGAGAAATGTCAGAAAATAATTGTTCCATTGTCTCAACAGCACCATGGAGTAGGCCTAGGCCTTATTGCATACACCGCCACAGGCACACATCCCCTAAAAATTCAATAGCTACGTGTCAATCGAATGATGAAGCCCATTTACAATGCAGTGGAATTTGTCAAGCTCCCGGGGAAGGGGATACAGAGGGCGTTATTTTCCCTTAAGTAACGTTCCTTGCAATGTCAAAGCATGTGGCTGTGTATATGTAGAGCATTTCAGTCATATTTTGAGAACGAAGCATGCACTGTCCGAGGTACACATGAACAGTACTCGCTGAACCCTCAGCCAAACACCAAAGGCGTAGTGTCAGGACCACTCGCTGTTGATCACTTCGCCCAATTACGGTACCACTTCGCACATTTGCCACTTAACATTTTACAAATCAAGATTTAGACACACAAAAGCATGTTCAAAGCATGGTTTCTGTTACAACGCTGCGAAGTTTTGCTGTAGTGTGGAGTGAGACCTCCCGAAGACGACACTAATTCTGTGAACGAAATCACTTAAATATTTCTGAAGTTGTTGACAATTTCAGGTCAGTTGTTGGATCATCAAGCTTGGGAATGTACTTTATGTTCTTGCAGGAGTCGCTCAGGCTCCTGGCCATTTGATGCGGTTCTCGTAATGTGCGTCGCGCCCGCCTTTGGCTTTGCATCGCCATCGGCCTTAACAGCAAAGAAAACCTGGACAGTCTCAAAATACACTATTTATACATGTATCTTAGTTTTACTGTGTAATCTTTCATCCTTTCTGGCATTCAGGATGAATTCTGGAAGGATTGGGATTTTTCATTGTTTTTCTGTATCTTCCTCTCCTTTCAATGTTGACAAAAGCTGCGGGAGAAATGACCCGTGAGAATTACTCAATTTCCATATAATCATTCAGTAAACACATCTTGTATTTATGTTTGAACAATGATGGATTGGTTATATGTTTTAATGACAGATCTAATGAGTTCCACAACTTGGGATCCTCATGCTGTACTGTTTTGATTGCAAGTTTTGTGAATACAGACATGACATGGACCGATGAAATTTGCTTCATTGTCTTGTAAAATGACAATGAATTTTATCATTTTTTTTAACATTGAACTTACACATACGTAAGTACGTTTAGTATTATTGATATTGGTTTATTAAAAAAATGCTCCTTGAAGCCTACTGACATTTAAAAGTTAACAAATAGATTAAAATACTGTGAATAGTATGAGGTTGGGGCACAATTTGTGATGGTGTCCATTGTTACAAGGATGGGTTCCATAGAAATGAACAGCTATTTCCCTGCATGCGGATTCCAAATTGACATTGTTATACATCTTGCAAGGCTGAATACAGAGGTGTGCTTGTTATTTTTACAGAGTAAATGACGTACTCTACAGGTCATGACAGGTGGTTAAAAGTTACTCATGTAACAAGGACACCGTCACAAATTGTGCCTCAGCCTCATGGAATGACCCACAAAACACATAAAGAGAGGGAGCTTTGAGAAAAAGGAAAGGCACAATATCTTTATTTTTATCTCATTCAAGCAGGTTTGAAGACGCCAGCATGGCCGAAGCATCGACCCCTCCTGAAACCACGGCCGATGATAGCCTGGCCCCCGCCGGCTCCGCGAGGGACTTTGAGCCATTGGTCTTGGACATGAAGAGTGCCTCCAGAGACAACTCCAACCTGCAAAGCAACAGCCCAGGTGAGTCGTCTCAGAGAGACTTGTCCAACTAAAGCCTGGTTTCCATATCGATGTAAGAAATGCAGAGAGCAATGCAGTCAAGACGCAAACTGCAGCGCAGACAAAATGAAAACATGTCAAACGGAAGTATCGCCAGTATTCCAGAGATACGCAAACCAGCCCCAGACCAATCGGCAAAGTTGAGCCCAGTTCAACTTTGCGGACTGTCTGCGCCGAGTCACTGAGTAGGCATGTATACAAACACGCATGCTGGCAAGACGGGAGGACAACGATGTTCCTCTCCCTTAAATGTACACATAGTACCACTCATTTTGTCCCTATTCTCCTTATTACTAACAATATGCAGCCTCAATCGTCAACTAAACACATGTAGCTGACCATTAACAAATTGCATCAAACTGGTGTATCAGTTTCGCTTCAAGAGACGACGCTATCACCTAAAAAAGGCATTTGGGACAAAAAACTTTCAGAGTTTCGGACCCCATATTGTTAAATTTTTTGGGTGGATTGGCGTCATGCAGCGTCTCTTCCACAACTGTCTGCATCTTGCTGTCTTGCATACCGTCAGGGTTCATTATGACTATATGGAAACCAGGCTTTACATGTACTTGTACTTTCTATTCAACTATCAAACTCTTGTTTCAGAGTTTTCCCTGTGTGACACAGACTTATTCCTTGTGCATCAGCTGGGAAAAAATTCCATATACGAACGGCACATATTTTTCCGCACAGTTACATGTATCTACATTGTACCTGTATTAACTATTTAAAAGCAACATACATTTATAACCTCAAAAACAAAGTATATGGCAGGTTCCTCAAAATATGGACCATCAGATAATGTTCAACTTTGGGGGTTCATTTTTCCTGAAGTGAGCAGCAGTGAATCAATTTCCAATGTTTGATGTAATGAGGGAAGTCATGGCTGATATCTGGAACAATTATGACCGTGTCAACCTTTCAACTTCATTGGAGTTAATTAATTAAAGTCTCGAACGTTAGCAATTTTGAGGGACATGAACTCCCTGTTAAAATCCGAGCCAATAGAATTTACTGAGGAGCGATAATCCCTGAGGTTATTTTACACAGATTTATATGTGGTGAAAGGTGATAACATTTACACATATCAAAACCATAATCACGAAATTAAAAAGTACCTTTCACAATTAATCGGGTCCCGAAGTCAGCAGTTGCGAATGTCATTCGATTCTGTAATTAGTGTCAAAAAATCGCTTGCAAAAAGCGAGTAAAATCCATATATCAATGTACAACACAAGCTTTAAAAAGAGTGCACAAAAGCACCGCCAAACCATCATCCTTTTACGACTGGACCGATCACATTTCCTTCAAGTATGTTCCCAAAAACTGCAGTCCAAAATACCGATCGTGGCGATTTTGCGGCTTCCATCAATCTCTCGCGGTGACGTTAGAGAAACATTTCGCTGCATCGTGGCCTGTGTGACCTTTGACATCAACCCAGATAGTGCGCCCCAGATTGTGAGCCTCTCCACGGAATGGCAACGCTCCACAATTTTTCTCTTCGGAATAATTTTTCTCAAAAGAAAATCTGTCATTCTGAATGACGTTCGCAAAAAATGACATTCGAGGCATAAAATATGATTCATGATGAAAATCTAATTATGCTCAGAGTTGTTAATTTTAATTTCATTATCAGCGGAGTTATCTCCAAAATAACTGGCAAAATGAAAAGCGTGCATGGAATTTTTTAGCACTACATGTGACAGCATTTTTGGCATTCTCGAACGTCATCAAAATTCTGTCAAATATGACGTTCGCAACGAACATATTGTACTCAATTTAAATTTTTGATGCATCCAAACTTAAATATAATTTTTGGTGGTCGAAAGATACCAGACCTAGCAAATATGTCAGTATAGCGGGAGTGGTTATAAACGGTAAGAGAATGAAGAGAGCCAAACTTTTCCGATCATTTTCTGTCAATTTTGTGCTCTTTTTTCGTGGCTTATATTTTTTAAAAATTATTTCTCAGGTGCTTTAAAATACCCGGTACATCAGTCGAAAAATATACTGAATTCTCCTTCTTGTTGAGAGAAGGTTTTAAATCAAGTCCTCTGGTGTAAACACTTCAACGTAAAACTTTAAATGAATTCAACTCCATTTGATTTGCACTGGTAGCCAACCAAATGTCCACCATAAGTACATACATGTATTATGCCTAATTATCCCCATATAATCATTTTTATAAATCTGAAGGTGCTAATTTGTATTTTACTTGATCAAAGTCACTCTTTTCGAAGTTTTGAAAAATGACATCTGGAGTTGCATTTTGGTCCAGTTTATGAAGAACATGCCATATCTTGAAATAGTTTGCAGTACATGTACCTGCTGCTACATGTACATCTGACTCAGACCAGTCAGCCGACCCTGGCAAGCTCAGGGGTCGAGTGGTTGATAAGACGTCCGCGCCAGTAAGCAGGAGGTCGTGGGTTGGCTCATAAAACTTACACAAGTCACCGGCACATTTCAATTTTTTGCTTTTTTACACAAGGCAACTTGGCAATTCCCTAAACCTTCGGCACTCCAAATTTTGCCAGCATTTTCGGTGTGGCCTTTTAAATCTCCTGCCGTGGGAACGTGAAAGGTCCAAAGCAACGGAACGACATGTTATAGTGTGCCAAACGTACATGTACCTGTACACTGGTAAAACTGCACTAGTGTGCACATTCATTGTACATGCGTAGGTTACAATCTATAAGCTTGTTTTAGATGCATGTACACTGTATATACATGTATGTGTACCGTATGTACATGTAAACATGCAAAAGACCCCCTCCCCCAAGGAAGTTGTTTAAGGATTTGCTGAAAAAAGGGTAAAAAATGAAGCGGAGTGCAATCTCATGTACAAAGTTGTAGGAATTTGAACCTTGAGAAAAGAGCTCTATTTTCATGATTTTGCAATTCGGTGGAAGTACGGTATTATAATTTTTTGTCGCCTTATTTGGAAGAACAGGTTCATAGTTTTATTAGTTTAAATGTCACAAAATGAAGGCCGACTTTGTAGCCTTCGCATACATGTACCAGAGATTGCACCGCCAAATATGACACAGAAATGAGGAGATGGTAAAATACATCTAATAAGCTTCAATTTGACGTGCGTCGACCCCAGTCAGTTTTAAATTGAAGAACTAAATTTATAGCATGAAGCTGTTCAGTTTGGTTGTTGGCTAGACTGCCCTCTAGCGATTCATTCATTCATCAGTTGGGAAGAGTTGCCCACAACCACAGGGATCAGGAGATTGTTGACATTGCAAGTTCCAGGACCCTGGATATTTGTAAAGCGAGAAGGTCAACCATTCCCCTCCGGGTCAACACACTCAAGTGCCATTGTCAGTGTATTTTGAGCATTGCCTGACATATTGCACGGTGTGTTATCACAGAGGCAGGAAACGGCAGACTGGGCACGGTGTCTGCTGGTTGTTTTTGGCTGTGCATTGTGCAATCAGCACCATGCTTGTTGCAACTCGTTTCCTGGATTTAATCCTGCCGACATACAGTGTACGGTACATGTACATGTAGTTTCCTCATATACTATTTGCTTACATGTACCTGTGGACAACATTGAAGTCCAAACTTCTCTCCAGGAAGTACCGTACAGCACTTATAAAGTAGCGGTATTGTTGTCGTGCCATTCACTGAGCTTTGCACAGATTTTAAGGGACCTCTTGCATTGGTAGGTACATGTACATGTACTTGTGTAAATGTTCATTAATGTAAAAACTGGTTATTTCCAGTGAGCATGAACAGGTTATGTGCTAGTACATGTGTGCTGATAATATTTTTGGTTTTGAAATCTCAGTAGGAATGTGTCAAGAGTCCTTTTGATTTAGATTTTATTTTTTTTGTCCAAATTCCCTCTTTGCACTGGTACACATGTACATTTACCGGTACATATACATGTACTGTATATATTTACAGACCTTTTTACAAAGTAGAAAATTTAAAAAATACATGTACTGTATGAAAATACATGCTTAAAGACTTCAGTAAGAATTAAGATTCCAGGTTACGTACAGTAGGCAAAGGATTATAACGAGTCAATTTAAACACCCTCCATGGTGATGTCCTAACTCAAATTTGACTTTAAAGATGCTGTACTGTACATGTACCAAAAAGCATGGGTACTTTACATGCACATGTAGGGAAAACAGTGATATCAGACTATGGATACGAATTTGTTTGTTGTCCGCTTATAATCATAATACAGGTGGTCTGGTTCCATGACACAACAGCATGTGTCTGCAAATTGTCTGTACAATCCAACCCTGGAGGAGAAAAAAAGCCGAGTCGCCTTGGCAATTCCAATATATCAGTCTGACCAGAGACAAGCTATATACATGTATTTTTTTTGTGGCCTTAATTTAATTAAGCTGAAATTTTATTTTCCTTTCTTTGGTACACTGTAGGCCTACTTCAAGGATTTTTAATGAATTTCTCCAGACAAATCTGCACTGGGTTACACGGGAGGTGGTGTACGCCTGCATGTCCCAGTACTCTGTATTTGTAGAATTCTGCCGGGAATGACCCATTTATTGTTTCAGTTTTAAATTTACAATTCCCGTCGTCCACTCGTAACGTCCTTCTCAAACACACTTTGGCTGAAGACTGAGACAGTTACAATTGGTTTGAAAAGATTTTTTTTCCATTCTTAATTGCATACCTTCTAAAAGGAAGCCTCATTTATCACGAAGTGGATTGCTGTTTAACCCTAACCCCCCAAGGTTTGCTGGCCCTAACCTTCCCCATTCACACAAAGTTAAACACCCAGATGGAACTTTGTGCACAGAGGCTGTTGAACTTTGTTTTTCTGAGGTATGCCAAACCCAATGCAAAAAGCCAGCTGTTATGGGCCTACGAGACCTATCCCCACAGAATTAAACACTTTACTACTGTTTAATTCTGTGTGGTCGGGGAAGGTGAGGGTTGATAGTTGTCAACAGAAATTGTAACACAGTGCATCGGACAATCACTTGATAACTCAGTGACGTGTGTGGGTCTACACCTCACTAGGGTCGGGTGTTGTAATATTGAAGGCATGTGTACTTTTATATACTTTTAATGTACATGTTATTTTTGTTTCAGATTTTATGTACATTTACCGGTACACTGTGTATGAAAATCTATGGCCTTTTTTATGTGAAGGGAACTTCCAATGTATTCAAAAGGATCACTTGGGGTCAGTAGATTGTCTGGATGTCCCTTCAGGGCCACCATAAACAATCTGTGTTATATGCAGGTGCCATTGTTGAGGTCGAGGTCATCTATAAAAAACAGGCAGGCCATCCCTTCATTGCTGAGGCCATGGACCTACTGGTACAGTGACCTATTCTCACCCACCACCCACAGACAGACCACATGTACATGTACCAGTACATGTACATATGTACAGTACTGTAGTTGGGACAAGGGCATCTGGGAACTGTCCTGTGAATGTTGAGGCACACATGTACCTAACCCTACTACCACTGCCGGCAAGTACAGTACGGATATGTAAATTTATTCTCTTGATAAGTCTGAAACCTTGAACAAATGTACAGGTACCCGGTACTCAGTACATGTATATAACAGGGGTTAACGTACATGTATGGTGCTATTGTCTGGTACCAGGAAGGGCATTACATATGTAGCATATGCAGATGGAATGAGGATTAAACCCGTCAACACAGTTTTGCAGAGGAGTGCCAGAGGAAGTTAACTGCATCTGATCAAGGTTTGGACTGCTGTACTGAAGAACATACATGTACACATATGCACTCAGAAAGAACTGTTGGTGTGTGCTGTGCAGTGTTGTACGTATGCGTTTATTTTGTACAAATCCAGTGTCATTGATCCATCAAATGAGTTCCATGTATACTACCCGTACAGTGTACATGTACATAGTCATGCCTGCTACATGTACTTTACATGTACCTGTATGTTGTGCATGATACGACATGCCACAGACTTGACGACTGGTAAGTGTGTATCAATGCACAGGTACCGGCACATGTGCATATGTACATGTACCATGAGATTACTGGTTCATGCATAGGGTAGTGGTAGCTAGGCCTGTCAAATGTAGGGATTGCAATTATCACCGTTCCAGCCTTGACTAGTCATATTGCAGTTCAGTCCACTCTGCATTATGTCACAGTCACACGTGTACCGTACAATGTACCGGGTTCATAATGTATGTACATGTACGATGTAATCGTATGTGATTGATATGCAGTGCTGTACATTAAGTAGTATTAGGTACATGTAAGTGCTGTACATGTACACAGTACAATATTTTTGTGTGTACACATATGTATACCGGTACAATATTTTTGTGTACACATATATACCGGTACAATATTTTTGTGTACACGTATATACTGGTACAATATTTTTGTGTACAATATTTTTGTGTACACATACATGTACATGTATCCGGTACACCGGTACAATATTTTTGTGTACACATATACATGTATATACATGTACACGTATATATACCGGTACACTGTACATGTACATACTGTACATGTATACATATACATGTACAGTATGTACTCATACGTGTAAGCACATGGACCTGTACACGTGCATGTACCGGCATTGTTAGTTTTTATGCACACTACACTGTACTGTACCGGTACATGTACTGAACAGAATGAACATACGTTGTACAACAGCTGAGGTGCAGATCGCATCTCACCTGGAGACTGTCCCCAAATTTGGAGAAGTCCCTTTATTGGAGGCTGAACCTCCCAAAAGATAGATTGTCCTCAAGTTTTTCAAGTGGGCTTGTGGAGATCCTGGCATTGTCCTGGGGATCCTTAGCATTGCCATTGATTGGATACAGCGGAAAAAACACCCAAGGCTGCTGTTGGACAGAAAGGGTTGGAAAAAGATTATATGAGACCGATTTTTCTGAATATCAGTCCTTTACAATAATAGTTAATGGCCCGACATGGTGCAGAGTTCATAAAAAACAACTCAAATACATTATGAAGGGAAAATAGGGGAGAAAAAAATTGATAACAGCAAGCGGATTATTTTGACCCCAGCCCATTCGGGATAAAACGTGTCTCATTTTAAGGCAATATTCTGTCTTTCAGGGAACTGATTTTGTCTTCAAATAAAGGGACTTCTCCAAATTTACCAGTAGGGGCAGTCTCCAAGTTGTGATGTGCACCTCTAGTACTGTAAAACTTCTGGGATCACATACATTGACAGCATTTTGTTTTAAGTTTGGTCTGCTTTCAATTTCTGAGTGCATGGCACATGTATATATTGTACCCAGCATGGATACATGTAAATGTATTTGTTCATTCAGTATATACATACGTGCGGTATGCACATACACAAAATATAGTTCTTAACGTGTGGACCTTCTTATAAACTTCGCGTACCGTACATGTATCTTTTATTATGCTGGATCGGGGCCAAACTCAATGAAATGCCAGTCGTTAATCAAATTCTGAGCAAGTGAATCATCCTTAGGACTGCTTTTGTGCGGACAGCGAATGGTAACCTTCTGAGCAATAAGGTGCATACATGTGTAGGCCTACATTCCCATGGCAGCGCTTATTCCAGACCTTTAGTAAGAAATAGTTAGCAGGATACATGTACATTGTACCTGTACATGTACATTTCACATACATGGTAATTTTCCATATCTCAGCAAACCCGGCTTGTACTGAACATGTATGCATACATGTATGTACATGTACTGTACCACTACCTGTAAAGCCGCTCTATCATTACTGGAGGACAAGAAAACAACTCCACCACCCGGACCATTTAACCGTTTGCATGTACATGTACATGTACATGTGAGTATACATGTACATTGTGTCAAATTATTTTGCCATTTTGGTTGTCAGCTCAAAAGTCAATAACTGATGAAGAAGAAGTGAAAAATTTTATAACAAAATGGAAAGGCCTACTGTACCTGTACATGCATGTAAGGTTTGGCGACCCCTGAACTGTTTGAGCATGTGGGGAACCAGCATAATACATGTACGTGGTACGAAAGTATAGTGCGCCTTTGTACATGTACATGCACATTCATGTATCACACAGTTCACAGTGGTTTAACCATGGTTTGACATAGTACTGTTGACACTGGCTGACTGCCCTGTTTTTAATTCCTTAAATTATTTGCCCTAATCCGTAATGTCAACACCAGGGTCTCAGTGCTCAATAGAAAAATTTAGTGACAAAGTTGTTTTTCCCCGGTAGATAAAGATAAATGGGATGAATGGGCAACCTCTGGTCCCCTTATGTCATCCTTACAAAACACATTGTGCAATCATCGCGACGAAAACTGCACGCACTGTACAAGTACTGATAGTCTTAATCTTACGCCGGGCGTGCAAATGTTGCATGGTACCTATTGGATATGATGTCCTTGTTGTAGCAGTTTAATTTGTGTCTTCAGGAAATACATGTACACATGTACAGTGTTTTTGTGGCTTCAGTACTGTACTAGTAAATGTACCGTACATGTACATGACTTAAGACTTGAACTTTTCAGCATTATTTTCACTGTTACACTTACTTGTACATGAAGCTGCTGACAGTGATTGATTTGGGGAACTGGACAGTGGTAAGACGTACTCTACATGTACGTACACATACAGTACATGTACATGGATATTTATATGTATAAAATGTGGCATACATTGTACAATAGATTCATACACAGTACTGGTACCATGTGTATGTAGGATGTGACGTACCATTTCAAAACCAGACTGAAGGCTTCGTGGCCATCATCTGGAAAATGACACCACTTTGAACATGGCCCTTGCAAATGTCACAATTTTCTCTGCCTTAAACTATCCAGTATGGTACGAAGACCCCCTGCAGACAAAATCCAGGGGGGAGGGAGTTGACCCAATTCGGATCCTCGCCTAAAACATGAAACGTTACCCTCATGGAAAGGCTCCTTGGAAAAGAATAAACTATTACGGTTTATATGTTAAATTAAAGAACAAGAAAAATTTACTTTCTTTTTTATTTGTCTGATAGACAAGAGCCCGACCAAGATCGCCCCGTTCTCCCCGACGCGTCACATCAAGCCCTTCCCAAAGCACACGCCCACCACCATGGACGAGACTTATGCTGAGCTGGCCAAGAAGGTCTTCCGCAACAGCCGTTACGACGAGTCGCGCTGCCCCAACTACGAGTTCCCTGACGAGATCCCTATCGAGAGCGAGCAGGAGAAGAAGAAAGGGGTGGAGAAGCAGATCAGCTATGCCAGGTAACGACGGCTTGAACGGAGGCCAAGGGATGGTGTTAGGATTGTGATTAGGATGTCCAATCTTTTCTTTGACCGATTGTACAGGAGTAACCAGAGCTGGGGCTTCTCAGAATTTGTTCTTTATGAAAGGAATTTGTTATAAGAGTGTTCTTTATAGTGAGAGTCAACATTAAGACTATTTCAAGCCTATAGTACTCTGTTAAGTGGAGAAAACGGTCGTGAACCTTGTAACATTGCTTTGAGTGTCCTGAGCCAATCTACACCTACAGGGTTTGTTCTTACAAATCTCCAATTTCCCTGGCATAAAAGTGCCACGTTTGGATGGGACATCAGTCCATTTCAGGATACTCCTGTGAAATTCCTGCACGCTGTATAGCGATAGTCATGCTACAGGAAACTTGATGGATCAAGAGAAGCAGATAATGTTGAGTAAAGTGGCTTGCTTAGGGACGTACATGTACCTGTATAAATGAACCTATTGTGCATGGTCAGCTATTTAATTTAACCTACTGACTCTATTCAAATAAATGTTTACCACCAAGCCATGCTTCCCCATATCACGGATTCCGCCTGACAAAAGATCATGTTTGATTAACTGGTACACAATACAGAGAGAGGTGGAGGTAAACTGCCTTGCCTAAGAACAGATCATTAGGCTACCAGTAGCTACCAGTATCCACCTTGAGCAGATAGAAGCACCAGCTTATTGGTTGACAAGACCCATGCTGGTGGGGAGTGTTCATTTTTATTGGTAGCTGCTTGCGTGCGTCTCGTAGTCCTCAAACTAGCTAAGAGCAGTTCCCACTTAAGGAGCCCCTAGAGGCTCCCGTTGCTAGAAAAATCACGCCCTCTCTTGGTGCGCCACTCAGGGCCCAGTGGACTTGAACTCGTGTCCCTCAATACAAGTACGTGTACACTAAGCACAACCATCCCGGTTCCTCTTATCGCATTTTAACCCTAACAGCCCTGAATCCTCCAACTTTAATATGATTTTGCACACACCCTAGGGAGGTAGGGATAAAGTACTCTGCACATGTTGCTACCGGTAGCATACGTACAACTGTACCAGTACTGCCTTGATGCTTAGAGTCACTAGGGGCAAAACGCCTTGCCTAGGGACACAACACATTGCGACTGGTAGTTGCTATCAGTAGAACCCCCACCCCGTCATCCATTTTTCCACCTGACCATAAAATATTTCCCACGTCACAAGACATTCCATGGTTATTATGCACATTACATGTACATGTATTCATATGTATTGGTGCTGTGCATACAGTACAATGTACATGTATGCATGCATATTCAAACATGCAAATGCTCATAATTTACATTGCAGTTGATACATGTACATGTATGCACCGGTACCATACATGTACATGTGTAGTTAACCTGTCATGCCTCTGAAGCGGAAGTTCTCTTCACATTTTCTTCTTTCGAGGGAATCCATTTTTTTCATTTGACAAAACATGAAAACCTCTTTCCACCATGCCAAGATTTCATGAGTGGGAAAAGATTTTCACAGATTTTCCCACAAGAGGGAAAAGATTTTCACAGATTTTCCCACAAGAGGGAAAAGATTTTCACAGATTTTCCCACAAGAGGGAAAAGATTTTCACAGATTTTCCCACAAGAGGGAAAAGATTTTCACAGATTTTCCCACAAGAGGGAAAAGATTTTCACAGATTTTCCCACAAGCAAGAAAACATTCTCATTCTTTTCACCCAAGTGGCAATTTATTTTCACGTCTTGTGACACATGAGTGTGAATGTAAATGCAAATCCTTTTCAGAAAATTTCCCATTCAAGTTCACCATATTAACTTTCAGTTGTAAGCTTCTGGCAAGGCGGTTTAACATGATACATGTACATGTACTTGTATGTGAAGATTTTGAGCAAATACATGTACATGTATGGGAAAGATTGGAACTGGATGGACCTTTACCCCAAAATGCATAAAATGAATTGAATAAACTGTCACAGAATTTCCACCCCTCCTTAGAAATACAAAAATAAACCCCATGCACATGTAATATGCTGTATAAGGTTGTATGGGAGTTATTTATTAAGAGAGGCTTGCCGTTGTGCATGGATACTGCAGCAGTGGCTCATTCGCCATTTTCGCCTTCGAAGTTAATGTGCTGCCTTGCCTTGGATTATGACGGAATCCCACGATTGGTCGCTGGATGTCACTTCAGCTGTACCGGTACTGTCCGTGTACTTGACCAGAATGTATGTGTATACCCCACGCTGTGAACATAATTAAAGGTAAAGGTCCATCGAAGCCCCCTAAGTCACAATTAAGACGCTGCAGGGTTTGAGTTTGCCTTGGAAGGATAATTGTACAGTTTCAGTTCCCCCGACCCCCCGGATGACATGCACGGGGTACAGTAGTACCGTACATGTACATGTTCTTCCTGTCCAAGAAATGTGCACAGCTTACATACATCTCGCACATTTGCCGAGTCATTCCAACTTCATGTTTGGTGCAGAAAGGGTGGTTTTTATACCTGATGTACAGGTATACAAATGGATGCTTCTATTAGCCATTGAATGGAGACTGCATGCCCCCAGCTTGGTACATGTATAGTGCCCACATGCACAGAAATCGTCCATTTTCAGGTCCTCCATTCCAGCCTCTGGTAAGTTAGACTTTGTGTAGATTTATACATGTTCCGGTATGCTGGAGAGCAACCTGCCTGGACTGGCACTCCATCTATGAAGAGGACGTCAAAGAATATTGGTACATTGGCTACATGTACGTAGGTGCACCCAACTGGCTGGAAGCAAAGTCTTGCTTTCTTTCTTGGCGAGTGAAGTTGGCATGGTGGTTCTTTCCTCGCCTTCCACCTCCGCGGTCCGGGTTCAAATCCTGACTCAGTCCACATGTGGATTGGGTTATTAGTCCCTACCTGATTCCGTGGGTTTTAACCAAAACATTCCTCTGGGGTTTTCCTGTAACCTCTAAAACTGTAACTGGTTCTTGTAGTCTCCTCTCAACAGTTTTCTTCAGGCTTGTGAGCTACACTTACATGTACAACACCTAGGCCACTTTTGAGGAATCTTTGGTGTCATTACCGGAAATAAATAATAATAATAACGATAATGATAATAATAATTTGTCGAGGTTTTTACTCTTACTGGGACAGTCGTGAAGAACCTGAAAGCTTGTTTAAAGGTTGAGATGTTCACAGAAACAAAGTTGACATTTTCACCTTTCAAAGCAATGAAATCCGATAAATTGGCCTGGGCCAACAAACGACTCATTTTGCTTGGTCGCATCACCTTCATTGCCTTTTTTGATACACTCACAACTGCTTACAGACCATGCAAGTTAGTAACGTTATATTCTGACAATTTATAACGAGTGGTAGTTCACCAATCAGGTGAGAAGGATTCGTCTACTGAGGTGTTTGTTTTTTGTAACCATATTAGACTCTGCCCATTTTTCTTTTTGAATTCGATGATTTGCTGCTGCCCTGCCTTGCTGTCGGAGAGCTGGTGAGACAAAAATTCCACAGGCTTGCTTGGATGGGACTTTAACTGGTTGGGCCCATTACCGGTTCATGGCTCTTCACCCACAAAGCTTGCCAACCATGCATTGACTTGAACCCCAAGAAAGATACGTGCCCTTGATGAGACCTACATGTACAAGTTCATGTTCACTCGGTCAGCAAGATCTGGAAAGATGCTGACCGGTCACAATGCTGTAGGGCCAATTTCATAGAGCTGCTTAAGCACAGAATTTGCTTAAGCGCAAAAAGCCCTGCTTAAAAAACAAAGGTTACCAGCTCAAAATCTATGTGGTTGTCATGCTAATCAAAAGACCAGTAAAGACCATTCCAAAACAGCATACCAGGTACATCACATGGAGTTTTGGCTGGTAACCTGATTTGTCAAGCAAGGTTTTTTCACGCTTAAGCAAATTTTGTGCGTAAGCAGCTCAATGAAATTGGCCCATGGTGGTAGTGGTTGCCCAGAGTATGCTCTCAATGAGGCAAGATGTGATGTGACGTGCTGTGATGTGATGCACAGTTGCTCAGTCTTGTTAACGTTTGTCAAAAGCTCTCCCACGGCAAACATCGCTTATTTGAATTACGAAAAAATTCCAGCAGAAAACAAAATCCAGTGTAAACTTACTTTTGCATTTCATTGCAGGATTCTGTCTTCAGGCATCTTGGAATACATGTACTTAACTTAAAAAAAAAAGCTACTTGATTTTTTCCCGTTCCTTCTAACAGTGGCTTTTATCTTTCAGGAAGTTACAGTTATGAGTGTGTTGTGCTAACCCTGTGTAAATATTCTCTATTCTCTCTCTGTTTTTTCTCTTTCTTCTCTGCCCCTCCAAATTATCCAACCCTCCCCTCCCCTGCTCACATAACGGCTTTACCCATCTTGACCTTTTCATCGGGTGACCTTCTTGTGTGTGCGTTTGTCGCGTGCCTCGGTACCACGCGTGTGTAGCGCCAAAAAGCATCATCACCAGCAGGGCGATAAATTAGCCCATTTGAACCATCTCCATGACAACACTTTGAGCGCCAGAGAGGCCAGCGAGTGAGTGACTTCTATTTTTGGAACATGAATGTACATGTAGTGTGAAGTGTGGTGCTGTTCTGTTGTTTGTTGTTGATGTTGTCGAAGCGCCCTCTGTTGACATCATTCAGAAGTACCGGTCCTGGCAGCTGTCGAGAATGAAATAGCCCGACAGTATGTACTGATGACATACGGCCGAGCATTGTGGGATAGAATAGGGGTGATATAATATGGGCGATTCACAATAGTGGGCCACCAAGAGTTTGCAAGCATAACGCGCGAAATTTGTCGAGCCTTTCCAAACGCACATTGAGTCGACAAATTTGGCGCATTGTGATTGGCCAACACGTTGCAAACTCTTGGTGGCGCACTTTTGTGAAACGGCCGTATTGAGTTTGGGCCCCTTACAGAAAAAAAGGGCTAGCTTCTTGGCATGTTTCTGTGCATAGCGCTTTCATTATCTTCTTTGAAATTAAACTCCGAAGGTGAAATGTACCTTTTGTCATTGCAGTTAGGGCTAGTGATCAGACAGGAAAGTGGCACATTCTCAATTTCGATTGCTCGTGTTTATTGAGGCATACGTTGTGCATCTCTGGATAGCCAAATGAAATCAGAATTTAGGTACACAGATAAGGGCATCATCAAGCCAAGAGTGTCCTTTTTGTAACCACTTAAGGTACAAATACCGAGAAAATATTGCTGATCTGTAGTTCATCTGACACCCATCTTCCCCTTTCGTTGCACGAGCCCTTTCACTGCACAGATACCGGAACATGTATGCTGCCCAGAGTTTGTCACAGAACTGAGGCCAATGAATGTTGCATTGGTCAGCGTTGGGCAAGTTCAATTAAGGACCATAGTTAACCATGGTTTGACCAACTTTGATCGAACGCACACCAGTCGACGGTGGTTGAACTACGGTAGTCTAGATGCCAATTCAGGACTAGCCAACTGAGTTGGTCATGCCGTTGGTTGCCATAGCAGTTCAGTAGCATAGTGCAGAGAGGACCAGTTCTAAGAAAAAATGGCGGAAAAACAGTATGCCAGTAATAAACGATCCTTTTCACAGTTCTTGTATTATTTGGCCCTTGCTTCTCCCCACCAGCCTAAATGACCTGGTAACGGTTGACTAGAAATGTTCACGTTTCAACTTGGATGCACATGCACTAGGTGCGTCACGAACCAACCACACATTAACTACTGGTCCATGATCGAACTTGCTTGATTCATTGGGCAAGTTGCAAAGTTAAACCAAATGGTCTATGACATCAACTTTGTGCGATTACCCTACATGTACATGTATTTTTTTCTCATTTAGCTTTTATTTTACATGGAAGTTTAGTTAGAGCCTGAGCGTACTTGGACCTATAGTTTCTTTAAATGTTTGCATATTGTCGGTTGAGCATGCTGTACAATTCTTTTGTGTCTGCACATTTGCATATCATTTGCATATCTGTACATGTATCCCCCAAAACAGGTTTCCAAAATACTTGTAGCCCAATAAAGATGGCCAGCAGACACTACAGTGCTCCAGTACACGTATACATGTAATTGAAACCTTGACCCTGATCACGCATTGCCCAGAATGGCCTGTGTCTTATTTCTGAACAGAGCTACATGCAGGTTGTCACACAGCTTCTCCCAAGTTCTGTGTTACTCAACTGGAGATAGACCGGCACTTCACAGACAGTGTGACTGATGACTTGCGTTCACTGCATTCACATGCACAGCTACATGTATATTGTAGGTGATGCTTTGTACTTACATGTACCTGTAATGGTTGGCCAAACAGACTGCAGGGAAGGCAGCATTTGCAGGGCACCGAGCAACCAGTAACAACCCGAGGACAAGTCCTCACATTTATGTGTAATTCATGTACATACATACATGTATGTTTGATTCGTGTAAACAGAACAGGTCCTCACATTCATACATGTATGTGAGGACATGTCTACACAAGAATATGAGGACTGCCCTCTCTTCTTCTCACACAGAAATCAGAGAAAATAAAGAAGAAACACCTCATATCACATGAATACCGATATGAGGACCTGCTAAAAGATAATCTGATTTCGTCCCGGGACCATTAACCCTTATCACTGGATTTTTACATTGTCAGGACCAGGTCCCGCACCATTGACTATGATACCTGCCCCCTGGACAGTGAGGTTGACTCGATGACGAATGAAGTCACCAGTACTGATGATTCCACGGCAGTGTTTGAGTTGGAGTACCAGAGGGTGTCCATCAGCGGGGACGACAAGAGTGGGGTGAGCCTGTTAAAAAAGATTACCTCTTCAAATGGGTGGTGCTCACATGCATATACAGTATACATGTATGTGCATGGGTTTTTTTATTTTTGCCCCAAAGATTATCAAATTAGTATGCAAAATTGTAGTGGGAGTGTAAAAGTTGCGACTATCAGATTGCAAATTGCTAGTGGCAACTGGGAAATTCAGTGTGCGTGGAACGAGATTAAATAAATGAATAGACTCATTCCATTGCAATCCTCCTGAACATTCATAATTGGCAATACGAAAGTTTTCATTCCTTGAAAAAAATATCAAGTGCAACTAAAAGTTTGTTCCTGAGTTAGTACTAGGACATCATAATTAGGTTTCACGCTATGCTGTTATCTGGGTTATCTTGGGGTTGAAAAATTTAATTCAGAGGTTATCCGGGTAATTGTGAGTGTTCACACTGCACGTCTCGGGATTGAAACTTCCCTGGGTTACCTGCCTCACAATGCCACTTAAATGTAACCACGGACCATTTACCCAGGGATGCGCAACTTAAGCTCAGAGCTGGTTCAATGCGTGTTACGGCCGGCACAATATCACAGTAGAAATGGATTATGTAACACTTTCTCTTATAATAAAACATATATTCCTGTCTACCACTTTGTTTTCTTGTAATATTTAAGTCAGGGTGCACCCTTTCTAAAAATATGCTGCTCAAGAGATTTCATCCTATACATTCTGAGAAAAGTGAACCACAAAATTGGGGAATTTTGCCTCATTAAAACTTCGTTTCTGCTTGAAATCGATAAATGAAGAAGATTTATTCGTCAAAACGAATAGATTTCAGCGCCGCGTCGGTGCGTCGTCTCGGCATAATCACGGCTGCACTGTACATGCTGCAACACCTGTCATGTGGTCTTTTTTCGAGAAAGTCGAAAGCGCCTGCGGGGGTAATAACAATCCATAACACGCATGGAACCAAGGTCGCACATGTGTTTGCACTGGGGCCGCTCGCGGTTGCACATCCCTGGGTAAATGGTCCGTGATGTAACTCAGGTAAATTACCCTGCACAGCAGGTTAGTTAACCGCCACCAATCTCAATTTCCCTGGGTTACATGTACCTTCCATAGTGTGACTGCTCCCGGGTTTTCCTCAACCATGTCAACCCTGGGCTGTTCAGCATGGCCAGCGTAGCCTTGCACGAGTGTCAGCTGGTGTTTTGTGGTGTTCGTAATAGGGTTACCTTTTTAACATGTGCTGTAATGGCAGACAGTGACACAGTGCATCACGGCCAATGACTTGTGCATCTCCAGGCTAAATGCCAGACACAAAGCCTTGACCGCATTTCCAAGTTGCCATTGGCTCCAACATTTTGGTTCACACACTGGACACGTAGACACCTGCTTTCACAATGAAATTGCCCAACTACCGGTATCATTACCAAATTTGAGTCCCCCCTCCTACAACTTTTGTTGGATCGTGTTCCCCTCTCTCAGGTGCCACCCCAGGACCTCTATGATGCCTCCAGGTCCCTCATCGATGCCTTGGTGATGCGGGAGAAATACATGAAGTTGGCCCTGCAGTCCTTTCCCCGCAAGGCGGCCTCTTTCCTGCGCCAGATTGACGGCAAGCCCATGGACAATGGTGACTCCGTCAGCCCAGTGCATGATGCAGAAAGTATGTTTTTTCATATATACGTATCTCGTTGATTTTGTGATTTATATAGTAATATGAAACTTGTAGGGTGCATGTACGGTATGGTTCTTGGTGGTGGCGAACGTACCGGTTCCATGTGACCGGTCCACTAGTGTTGAATGTGCCCACTTTAGCTCAAAACATGATGTGGAAAACAATAGATTGGTCATGCAGGATGGGTACGTCTGCTGCCACCAAGCATTTCAAAAGTCTCCCATTAACATTATTCATTGACAAATCCAGAAATCTTCGGAGTGGGCGGGTGGTGTCGGGCAGTACAGGAAGGGATGCGGCAAAGTTGGGTGGTGTAGGGTAACAGGCTGGCTCTTGCTACCGTTCCCAATGCCAGCAAGAACCTTGAGCGGCTAAAGGGTCCAAAATATTCAGTGCATTTTTTTGGTCTCAACATCGCATTATATGCGCATGTGTGGAACTGTGCATGTTTTTTGCTGCGTTCTGTCACTTAGGCCATGTCCGAAACGGGCTTCCAGAGCTATGGCTGGGTCTATTGTCTGCTCATCTCCATGCATTTCCAACAGAGTGAAGGTCTACCTAGACTTAGCTCTAAATAAGAGATTGGGATGCAGCCTTGTCGTGTTTTGGAAGGATTATGAGCAAAATGGAGCCGTTGTGCGACTCTGAAGTCGGTCAATACTCTGTGTGTTTGGCATATAGGGTGTTTAAATTCTCCAGATAAGGGGGTAAACATGGTAAAGGGTTTTGCAGTCCAAAGACACTGAGCTTGACATTCGGTGTACATGAACTGTAGTGATGTGCATTTTGCAAATATTTTTTTAGCTATCTGTGCATGAGCCCCTCAAAACCCCAAATACTTGAACGTGCTCTGTGCATGCCATGCTGCAAATGTAGAGGCTGGTCCCAAGTCGGCAAGGTCATTGCACAAGTTGTTGAACCACTTTTCAGTTCGGACTCAAAGGGGAGTCTGGGTGTTGTACATGTATGTAAACCTTGAGACCACGAAACCCCCACTGTGCATGAGTGGACCTCTAAAGCAGCATCTTTAACGAGCACAATTGGTCAGTAACCAGTGTCAACCTGGCATGTTGTTAACTTCCATCATTGCTCTCCAGGACAGGGCCTTGTCCCTCCCCCCTAATTATTTGTAAAATTGTTGCCCTCTAGATGAGGGTTTCATCAACGTGGATTGAAATAGCTGCCTGTTCCTTCCCAGCCAAAGTTAATATCTTCCTGTTCTATCCTGGGAATATTTTTAAAAATTTGTAATCTTTGGTTCTACATACCGGTATATATCTGAGGCCATGTTTCCACGTTACTTAATTAAATATTTTGGAATGAAGTGGGAACATTTGTTCACAATACATGTGGTATTTAGGGTTTTTTCAGGGGGGTATGCATTTTTAATAAGCAAAAGCTGCCAGTCCAAACATTGTTTTTGCATGTCCTCGGGACATATGGCCAGATATACACTGCTATTTTTACATGTAGACTAAGCACACATATTTGCATGCCAAAGAACAGTCTTTGTGAAAAGCTTGACTGGCGAGGACCAGAATTAATCCTTTATTCTTTCGGGTGTCCTATAGTCCTGAATTGCTGTGCTTCAGAAGATGAGGCACATATGTTGAATTTTCAGTCTGTACTGAATCTTCGTAACCATTCTTTCTCTGCAGCTGATCTGCCAGTAAATCCACTTTGTCGATACACAAACCTGAAAATAAGTTTGAAAGCACATTTGATATTTTGATTGATCAGCCGTAGGAGAGAGATGGTGCAGGAATCGACTGATCCAATTGTATGCTATAACTTCAGCGGCGCCGCACATTCCTCAGCTTGAACTGCATGTGCCTTTGGCAAGTTATGACACCCCATTGGTCAAAGAGGCATGTAGCATGCGCGCACCACCTGTCAACGAGCGCTGTGCCGTCGCAACAATGGCTTCTAATTCCAGCTGCTAAATTACATACATGTAGTAGATACAGTCCGATTCAACACGGTCCAAGGGTACCGGGTACATGTGTCGGATGGAAACCTTTGACCTTTGACAATGCATACATGTACATGTACATGTGTTTATGCAAGTGGAGTGTGCAACAATTGCACTGTACAGCTGGTGCAGAACATGTGCCCTTCCTGTGTTTATGGCCAATTAATCCTTCGCAGGAAACTTCTGTTTCTGTTATAAACAAAAGGGTGATATTCTTCCAAACAGATGTTTCCTGCCTCGTTTGCAGACCAAGTCAGAAGCCTTATCCATTGATATCAGTGTGTTTCTGGTTTGCCGTGTTTGCTATTACGCCCATATCCCTAATGTTACGAGATTGGATAATGAATTTGTTGGGCGGTGGTGCATGGCGTTATCGGTTTCTTATCGCTTGTTGCCCTAAACAGGTGAACCGGCAGAGAAGGATGATGATGATGATGATGATGATGAAGGGGTCGGCAGTATGTATTTTGATTGATCAGTTTGTCACACATTGATTGACTGATTCATTGATTGATCTGATCCATCGACTGATTGATCCAATTCATTGATTGATTATGACAAGGAGACCTGAGCTTGATGACTGAGTTTGACGGAAAACTGACAAGACTATCTGATGGTTTGGGTGACTCGGGGAGTGGGGGAGGTAGCGGCTTAACAAAAAGACAGCTTTCTCACAAGCCAATCTACACGCCTTAACCCGAAAAAGCTGGGGAACCACACCCCCCCTCGTGCACATTTTCTCTGATATCACCACTGTGCATTTTTTCTTTATCATTCCAAGCCTTGGGGAGTTTTTTCATGGATTGCTTTCAGCCACATTTTGACTTCGGTCTTACGAGAGTTTGATTGATCGTGGGAAATGCCGATTTTGTTTTCCAGGTTGGCCAAAAATTTGAACTTCCCACTGATGTATACATGTACATGTACCTGCTCATAGAAACAACATGCTCACTTTTCATTTTGCCCAGTG
The DNA here is from genome assembly GCF_054643075.1 of Acanthaster planci. Lineage (NCBI taxonomy): Eukaryota > Metazoa > Echinodermata > Asteroidea > Valvatida > Acanthasteridae > Acanthaster > Acanthaster planci. Next base: position 15,902,596 of record NC_141786.1, on the reverse strand, counting down.
TAAGCTTAAACTTACTACAGGTACATTGTACATGTACTGTACATTGTACATTATGTGTGTTTGTTTAGTTGCATGTTAACTACCAATGACCTCATCAATAACAGCGTACATCAGATTGAATTGAAGTTTCACAGATGGTACAGTGCTCACAATAGATGTCTCAACATGAACGTGGATGCTAAATTTAAAAAAAGAGTGGTCATTGCACATCTTAGATCATGGGTGGGGAGACAGAAATCTTGACTCCAACCGAACTTGGGATAGTCCAAAATAGACTGGATCCATAATACAACATCTCAGACTTGCCACATTGTGAAGTTGCTACTACAGTACTTGGTACCTGTGGCCTGCTGGTCATCCAGGGCCAATTTTTATGCTCACAAAGCCTTCGTCTATTTCACAGACCGTTAGGCAATATGAAAGCACAGCAACAGGAAGGGTAACCCTATGGGCTTTGCTAGGATTTTCTCCGAAGTGTTGTACCAACTTTCTAAGTGGTTCTTTGAAATTTACATGTACATGTAGACCTAAAATAGGAAGCTTATGGGGGAGGAGGCGGCAGGGTGCTGGGGTGACACCTGCTGACTGATTCCATCTCACTCTCTCTCTTCCAACCACTTGCTTGACGCCGTACTGCTCTCACGAGTTGACAAGCTTTTTTCTGTCTGGTCACTGAATGACAATGCTAGGTGACTGACAGACTGATATGGAACTGTTTGCTGTGGATGTGAACTTACTAATACTTCTTGGTCAGAGGTTGATGTGTGGACTTCTATGCACTGCTTTCCTATAGCACCACAAACAACCATTGTGTTTAAATTTAGCAAGCCATCATAGATGCAGTACTCCTCATGTGATTTGAAGATTTGGCGTGTTCAGCAAAGGAAAAGATATTCCCTAAATCTTGGTCCAGGCTATTCCGTATCTTCATCGAGATTCCAGCTGTCAGTGTCCATTGTCACCAAATTGACAAATATATTTGTCATGCCTCTGTCTTTGATGCTGTCTGTTCATTGGCCCAGAACAATCACATGGCTGGACGATATATCTGCATATCACATATGACAGTTGGCCTGTTATCTTCTGAAATTCAGAGCTCATTTCTTTGGATAAATTCCTCAGCCTCAACATAATTAAGACAGAGGTACCTGTGTGGCAAAACAAACGTTGGTTGCTGGGATGTGGGATATGACGTTTTGAACACCTGAGGAATGCATAGCACCCCGAGCCGGAGGGTGTTCAAAATGTCATATCCCACATCACAGCAGTCAACAATTGTTGAATGAAATTTGTCTATAACCAAGAGCAGCTGTTGAGAAGAAAGTTGTATTCATGGCACTGCGTAAAATACATGTACATGTGACTCCAAAATGTGCACCGAACAGATGGAACTTTGGCCAGTATTTAAATTTTGCCAGCTGGGATCCACTTATGTAATGAGTCACTTGCGAGTTAAATTTGAATAAAATCTGGTACACTGTGTTATCTGATTGCATAGATATGCAACAACTTGAATTCCCCTGACTAAAGACACCGTTGCTATACCTCGTGATTCGGGGCAAGCATTCGCATAGCGACCACCATCTCTGGAATGGACTGGTTCCTTTGTGCCATTCCTATCCATTGAGAACAGTGTATTGTTACTAAGCAAAAGCTTGCCCCGAATCACGAGGTACATGTATATGTATAGCAACAGTGGTTTTAGTATGGAGAATTCAAGTTATGTTCACGTGAAATTAAAGAACTCAGTGTACCGAATTTTATGTAAATGTAACTTGCAGATGGCTTATTGCACACCCGCATAACAAGCTTCTGTGCAATAATACCTGTACATGTTTAATACCCACACTGCATTCCTCATGTTGTTCACGTTTCACCATTGTTTGATGCGTTCAACTTCTAATGAATTCAAGTTTCGATTGAGGATTGTGTTGGTAGTGATTGCTAAGAGGTGGGTTAACCCATGGGGGGGGGCTGTGAGATGGGCCAAACTAACTAAATGGTGCAAGACTGTGTTCCCAAAACTTCATTCCCAAGTTTACCATGTCAACTCAACACGTCAACAAAACAAGCCCTAAATTTTCCATCCCAGACGATCTCATTTTTCCCCATCAGTCCTAAGAACAACGTTTAATATAAAGCCAGATCTGCAGAAAGGCTTTACTGCGTGATGTGTGTGGGTTGTTGTGTGTCTTGAACTAAAATGGGAAAAGACTGCAGCCTGGCCTTGCCCAACGCACACTGAACTTTAAAAGAAGCAGTCACATTAGCAGGGCTTCCCCAATGCTTGTACATTGGTAATTACAGAAATTAGGGGTCCTTTTTTTGTGTGTCCCTGTCTGATCTGACACATGATTTTGTAAGCTCAGAACACATTTTTGAATTTCCAGGAGTGATGAAATAATGATAATTACCTGGCAAACAAATAGTAACAGTTTGAAATCAATTCCGGTGATATTTCCATGTCAAATAACAAAGGCCAGATGTAACTGAGACACAAAAATGTCACTATTTTGAACCCCAAATTTCTGGAATTACCTACATGTATATTTTTTCGAGTATTGCAACAACTGAAAACATTTCGTACGAGGTTGGACGTCACAGGCACGGAGGCTGAAGTTTGACTGCAACAGTAGAGTGCTTTATGCTCTCACAAAGTTGACACTCCCTTCGGCAGTCAAAAATGGACAGGGCAGAAATTGCCTGTCAGTTTTGACACAAAAATGAACATTGATTTATTTTTTTTGTGTCCGAACAGAATCACTCCCTGGTCTCAATCCAGTCGTAATTTCCCCACTGATACACAGGAAGAAAAGGTTGTGGAGTGCCCAGGGCATGGCAGAAATGCAGAACCATCAGGGAAACACTGTTGACGCGACGGTGCCATACTGGTCCCTTATTTTTGTGCCCCTTGTCATACTTGCTTCTGTGTTCTTCAGCTCTGCATATTTCTATTCCATTTATTTACTTCGTAGACATGTTTAAGACAGATTTGAGGTGGTCATGGGTAAAGGTGCCCGTCTGTTTCAAGCAAAACTCAGGCCCGAAAAAAGTGCAGTGGTATGATAATGCTTGCGAAGATTTTTCATGTCCTGTCTGTGCGAAACCTGGACAGTTTTTGAGAACTTGGTTTTCTGGATGGAGAGGACATTTGAAGATATGTGCATGCTGAGTTGTTATAGGCTGAAACAGCATATCCTCTTGGCGTTCATCTGGCATTCCTTATGCCAGAATATCAAAGACCAGAAGAAATTGACCATAATTTTAAATAAATTCTGTGCCATTTCTGCCTCAAAAGTTATTACAAACGTTACATGCCAAAATTAACCAAGCCACTGCAAACCTCACATATTTTTCTCGAAGCGCGTCAAAACTGAGATGCAACAGTTTTGCACCAACATGATGACTTAATTTCGGTCTGCCCGCAGTCCATTAAAATCACCCACACCGAGTACTGTGCGATTTCAGATTTACTAATGTTTGGTGTCTCTTCCCACCCACCTCCCATTTTAGATCATCCTATCCACCCGCCCACCATGGAGGGAGACCCTTTTGCCTGCGAGCTGCCGGAGCCCATGCAGTGTGAGTTCAAGATGAAGGATGGCATCATCCGTGTCTATGAAAACGAAGAGGATGTGGCGAGGGACAAGCCCATCGACTTGCCCTGCGTGGACAAGATGACGTTTCTTGCCGATTCCAACATGATGATGGCGCTCATGGCCAACGGACCAATGTGAGGAGATTTTTTTTGATATGACATTCTTACATTAAAGCCATGAACCAAAAGAACCAGACTTTGTAAGATAATCGGGCGGGGGGGAGATTCCACCCAGCTGTCCCAAGGCCTATAATGTATCTTCTTGATAATTGGCTTGCCCATAAATACACTAATTATGAGCGTGTCTTTGAAGATTCGATTTGATCTGTCATTTGGGGCTTGTGGTGACGGTCATTTGTAGATACAGCGTGACGGGTGTTGGCCTGCACGTTTTGAACTTGTCAGTGGGAAAGTTGCCATTTTGGGCTGACCTGTCTCGGACAACTGGGTGTTGCACAAGAAGGGTATGGCAAATTTTCCAAAATATGTCCAAATGATTCCAAGACGTTATTGATAAAACTCCCGAAGGCTCAGCCAAGGACCAAAATGAATTGTGACAACATCAGAGAAAATTTCAAGGAGGGGAGGAGAAATTCTGTGCCCCCTGGCTCGTCTAGGGTAAAAGAAGGGTATTTTAAATCTAGTTTCACAAGTTGTCTGACAGTATTTTGTCTGATGAGTTTTAGGAAATCATAATTCTTTGGCAGTTCTGGGTGATTCGGGGAGCAACATAATAGTTTAGGACAGGATATACGGTTGTGGTGGAAAGTTGAAGCACACTTGGACCGAGATTGTCTAATTTCACTTTTTAAGACTGTGCCGATTCGTGGTGACCTTTTTTTTTTCCTGTAGCTGATCAGCATGACATTGTAAATATACCGTTGATGTCCTGGTTGATCGGTTGTAGAAAAGAAATTGTTGACCGGAATCGAGTTTTAAAACCTTGAACACCTTGCAGTCCAACTGTTTGTAGACTTCCGACCACCATTATGCTGATAGTGGGTGTTATGCGATGAACTAAAGCACAGCTTTAGAATCTGGACCTAAGTCCAAATGTCTGACCATTCAGGTTTCGTTTAAAGCACACCAACAGTTGCCACTGTGTTGTGTCTTTGCTTCTGCAGTAAGTCGTTTTCTTATCGGAGGCTGTCCTACCTGGCCTCCCGGTTTCATCTGCACAGTCTGCTGAACGAAATGAAGGAGCTCGCTGCTCAGAAGTCTGTGCCCCACCGAGATTTCTACAACATCAGAAAGGTACATGTCCAGTCAAACACCGGAGATCAGGGCATCATGGACCTACTCTGCCCAGTAGCCATCAAACTCCAAGAGCTGGTTTTGCTAGGTTTTGGCAAGTTTGGTACCATACCTGATTAACTTCTTGTTGGATTTTGTTGGACTTGGTATCACCGGCCCAGGATGGTGGTGTTGGATTTTGTTGGGCTTTGTATCACCGGCCCTGGATGATGGTGTTGGATGTTGTGTGAGTTGGGACACACAGGGGTCATTGCGTGCAATGTCTGGCTTGCTGGACCCAGTGTTGGACTATGCTTGATTTTGTCAGGTTTGGTTCTGCTGCAGTGCAAGTTATCCTATACTGCATAGACCCATCCATACCATATCACTCAAACTCCAATAGAGTCATCTTGTTTGAGTTAATCAGGTTTTGGCACAGTGACCTGCTTATTCAAGTACATTGACAAGTACACTTATTTGTTGAGGTCGGTTGGGTTCAGTGTGCTCTGTAGTGTAATAGCCAAGAGGATTAGGTGAAAGAATAATGCCGTAAATGTTTTCTGTTTAGTCAGTTTCTTACATACCTCTTCCTAATTGTCTTCTTAGGTGGACACTCACGTCCATGCGTCCTCTGGAATGAACCAGAAACACCTCCTGCGATTCATCAAGAAGAAGATGAAAACAGATACCAACAAAGTCGTCTGCAAGAACAGGGACGGATCCACGATGACGCTCAAACAGGTTGGGAAAATAGTCTTATTTCTAGGCTAGTGTGGTGGTGATCTTTGTAATGGTATTTGGTGACGGTCATGTACCCTGCCTTATGTTTTGCATTTCGGATAGTAAGGAAAGGCGGCTCTGGAATGGTGCTTAAAATTAGTCAGAAAAATGGGCCTGGTTTCCAACATTACACCTGATGCAGCCTACATCACAGCACCGGTTTTGCCAACCTGCAGTTGCCCTAACTATGGATTGCTCGGAGTATATAAATCCAACAGAATAATTCACAAAGTGTCATTTAAATATCAAAACACTAAAATAATGAGCACTTCCACGAATATGCTAACAGAAAATGCCTCTCATGTTAACAACAATGAAGTTAAACGTGCATTTGTAGGCAAATATTGTTGCCAACCAATGGTGAACTTTCTGCAGACTTTGGCTGGCCTTACAAAATGGCGGTCGACGTTTGTACATGTAAGCTGAAGGAAGGTTTATACATCATTGCACGAGAGGTGCTAGAGCTGTCTGGAACCTTGCCTCTACCTGTTTCACAATACAGAATATGAGCACTGGGGCGCCGACCAATGATCAGAGCGGTTTCCCTTTCAGTAAACTCATTTTGAATGTCCTGTGGTGTACACGTACATATATTTCATGTTGGAACTGTGTTTGTTGATTTTTAAAAAATTGTCCTAGGTTTGCCTTGCTGGTTTTAAAACAAATCTGGACGTTTTCTCGCTTCAGGTGTTTGACAGTCTGAACCTGACAGCGTACGACATCAACGTCGACACCCTGGACGTGCATGCTGTAAGTCGCGCCACTCTCTGTGTCACTCTGAGAGTGACGCATTGGCAGAGTTTCGAGATGATGAATAGCAAAGTTCACATCTTTTGGCAGATGATATGCACTGCGTTTGCATGTGGGTTGTTCCATAATTCAGGGTCCAAAAGTGTGACATTTTTGTGTCCCCGTTACTACTCACCCGTGTAATTTGACAAGGAAATATCACTGAAATTGATTTCAAACTACATGGATTTCTAGTTCTTTGGCAGGTAATTTGCATTAATTCATCACTCCTGGAAATTAGAGAATGTGTTCTGAACTTAACAAATCATATGTCAGATGTGACAGGGGCATGGAAAAAAATTGAACCCCTAATTTATACAATGACCCATGTGTAAACTTTGAAAAATTTATGAAATTTACTACCGATCATGTTGACTTTAAAAATTTTCCATTGTTTCGTTAGATTGGTGTCCACTTTGTCGGGCTTAATTCTCTTGAATTTGTTACATTGTGTAGGATCGCAACACCTTCCATCGTTTTGACAAGTTCAACTCTAAGTATAACCCCATCGGGGAGAGCAAACTCCGGGAGATCTTCATTAAGACGGACAACCACATCGGCGGACTCTACTTCGCTCAGTTGATCAAGGTAAGAAGCTGAAGTTGGAAAGTTGTCGTTGAACATTCTAACCAGACAATCTGAGGTGTGCTGCTCCTAAATAGACAGTTGCAAACATTTCCCGCCATTCCGGGGAGAGGGGCATGTGGCCAAGTGGTTGGATAGGGTCGGTGGCTTCCAATCAGGGTGGGAGATTTGAGTCCAGCTGCTGGTAATGTGTTGCAGCCCTTGGTTTTCCTTTCAAGATGGAGCATAGGATGAGGCTGTTTGCAAGGGAATCATACAATTCACAAAATGTGTCATATCAGTCTTCAGGTTTTTTCCTTTCAGTTAGGGCAAGTTTGTCTGACACCGCAAGGTTTCAGTTGTAGCCCTTTTTTCATGAGAATCCACTTTATTTATTGAACGCTGTGAAATGAGAAAGAGCCTGACTGACCTCTATCCTGTAGCAACCATCTTGCTTTTCTACCGTTCAAACCATGGGCTGTCTGCCAATACTCAACTTTGGCTCTGTCTCAGGCTTCAACTGTTTTTTTCACTACCTGACTTTGAAGCGGTAAGCCCTCTAATTAGTCTAATAGTGCCAGAAAATATTAAATAAGATGCAAGAGAGCAAAAACTTACAGTAATCAAATTTGATTTAAATGCTTCAGGCCCACAATCGGGGATTAGTTTGGGGACGAAGCCTGATCTGAGACAGAGACGAAGTTGAGTATTGGAAAACGGCCATTGTAACCAAACTAAAGGCTGGAAGGGGAAATAGTCTGTTCCCTTTTATCAATATGTGAAATTGTATTACTGTTGCCAGTTGGCCCACAGGGACTATAGCCTCACTTGGGAAATTATCTTTGTCATTTTGACAATAAAGGCGACAGGAATTTTTAGTCATGAATTAGAATTACCCATCAAGCACCAGCATAGTAGTCTTATAATTTCTATCCTTTCAGCCATCTTTTTCCCCCACACATATTGCTTTTGTAGAAAATTTGGACAGCTTTCACTTTCCATTCAAGATATCGCACTCTTGAAATATTTGACAAACAAGTCTATGCAATATATTTTGGTGGATTGTTAGGAGATGTGTAATGATTTGGAGGAGAGCAAGTACCAGAATGCAGAGTACCGGTTATCCATCTACGGACGCAATGAAAAGGAGTGGGACAAGCTGGCCAAGTGGGCCGTCGACCACCAGGTCTACTCAGACAATGTCAGATGGCTTATCCAGATTCCCAGGCTATAGTAAGTCAATCTTGGTACCATTTCCAGGCAATATAATAAGGGCAATAACCACTTTCTGGGTAACGTACCAGGTCAGCATAATTGAGCTGGCAGTTAAACAGAAAGTGGGGATGAAGCTGGTCAGCTAGAAAATACATTTTTTTAACTTCAAGACCGTGATCATTAAACTTTAAATGCTATTTGAAGTAGCGGATTCTATATTTAGATACCAGCACGGTAAAAGAATCTGACTGGACAAAGCTCAAATTTAGCCCTGTCGCTTGTTTTTTTTAAATCACGTGACCGCTTTCTTTCTGTCATTCAGTGATGTCTACCGATCCAACAAGATGGTGGCTAACTTTGCCAAGATCCTGAATAACATCTTCATGCCGCTGTTTGAGGCTACAAAGGATCCCAGCTCACACCCAGAGTTGCACAAGTTCCTACAATACGTTAGTATCAAAATCTGTTTTTCTATTAGAAATTACCAGATCTGCCAGAGATCCACATGTCATTGGTTGATACGGTACACTCGGTGTCTGTCTTTATCCTGGTCATATCTTCACACGGCCATTTGTGACAACCAGGAAGTCCATCCCAAACCACATATGTGCACGTTCCTCTAGCTTGCTTGTATTCAAATCAGTGGATCCGCCAATAATCCACACATGTTGTTTGTGGATCCCCTCAACCTCTACCTTTTGCAGTCCAACCAGGAGGTCTGCTATTCAAGAATGGCTAATAGGCAGAAGCAGTGGATCCAGTGGAGTGAAAACAGTTGATGTTAATTGCATTGATTTCGTTTATTGTCGTGCTGGATTGTTGCATTCAGTGGATTCTCTGCAAGATATAAATGTAACAAGAATAAGGTTTAGTCAGAATTGTCACTGTCATCAGTAGCAGCCACTGTGGAAGGAATGGAGTTGATTTGCTCTTTTTTTCTAGCATTGGGCTTGTTGGCACATGTTGATTCTGTTAAGGATGATAAAAGAACCGTCATCAGAAATGTCTGGCTACGAACATCCACAGTCAAGGATGGTGGTAGTTGATGTGCTGGATTAAAGAGAATCCCTTGTGTCAGGTTTTGAGGCTTTTAAATTCAAACCATTATTTGACTTCAGTACCTCTTGAGGAGTAAGATCATTAAATTTGTTTCACTAGATAGCTGGCTGTCAGTCATTGGATTCTGCATGTATGAGGATGTTGTTTATCAATCCACTAAGTCAATAAAATCATTGTTGATTCCTTAAGGCAGTGCAGTGTGGATAGACTTCTAATCAGTTGACCAGGAGTGCAGTCTGCTCAAGGACACACTGCCAACTTTCCCAAACGTTCAAAGTTTTTGGAGTCAGTGAGTTGATTAAAGGATTAACTTTTAATTTTTCATACTTATAAGTCAGTGGATTAGTGCATGGAGATGATTTCTTACATTAGTGGATCAATTTACTGAGAGGATTTCAGACCACGCAGGTGACTCAGAGGTCGCCTTATCACTTGATCAGCACACAATAAAATCAGTACACTTTAGTAGATCTTCAACATTCACCTCTTGAATCTGACCTGCATGCTTGTGTTTTTTGTGGATATCTCAATTACTTGTTTGTGGATCAACTAGGTGACCGGCTTTGACAGCGTGGACGATGAATCCAAGCCCGAAGACCTGATCTTCACCTCAGACAGTCCGGAGCCGGAGCAGTGGACGTCCACTGAAAATCCGCCCTACTCCTACTGGATCTTCTACATGTACGCCAACCTTGTGGTCCTCAATCACTTCCGGAGGTAAATAAATTGAAGCCATCTTCCTAAAAACTGCCCCCTCATCACACATGCAGTAATAGCAACAAGTTCAGTCTCCAACAGTTTTAATATCAACTGCCAGTCAATTTTGCCAGTCTGAGACAACTTGTGGATGTGGTTCAGGTATAAGTTGCAGGATTTTTGATAAATTTCCTCAGTCTTTTAGCAATGAAGCAGTCAGTTTGTTTACACATGTTAAGGGGTCAACCCTTTTGGCTTTGACCATGCTGACCAATCATATGGGTATTGGTGAGCAAAACTTATGTCTTTTCGTGCCCGCTGATTGTACGAAAAAAAGCACCATGCTATGCCACAAGGTGCGCTTAGGTGTCTTGAGTTGAGCAATCAAAAGTCACTCTCCTGGAAACTACAAGCCACTCTTATGGGGTCATCCATTTTGGGACCCCTGGCTAAATGTTCGTGTAAATAGCCTTCACTTTTGAAAAATTGCTTATGAAAATTCAATAGGAACTCTTCTGAAACAAACGCCTCCTTTTGGCGTGTAAATTAGATTCCACCTGCAACTTTTCTGCATTTTGTCCCTGATTAAACATGCCGGTGGTTGCGGAACCTTCTCGGGGGTACTTCTCCAGGGTTCTCTCTCTGTAACAAGTGATGTGACCATTTTTCAGATGTGTAAATACAGTTGCACTCTTTTTGGAAGTTGAGTCAAGGTATTAAGTCAATAACGCAGTAAGAAACTGAGGTGACCGTGCTGGATTTGTCCCTTCTTTTCTGTGAACTTGGCTTCAACACCCTCGTGATCTATTGCCTTAGTCTCGGTGTTGTAGTCAAGACCATCTTAAGGCCAGACACCAGACCAGATGAGACCATCTGCAAGACCCAATGCAGGTGTTACGGTGAACAATGAAAAAGGAACACTGGATGAACAATGGATTATTTGAGCAGCTTGTAACTGAATTCAGACCGTCGGTCTCGTGATAGTCTTGTGATGGTCTTGTAAGGTCTTGCGCTGGTCTCGTGGGGTGCTGTGATTGTCTTAATAGGTCTCAACTACAACACTGCCCTGTCATAGATGAGAGCAGCCCTGGCCACCCTTATATTTTTGTCTCTCCTCACTCTATCAGGGAGCGTGGTTTCAACACCTTTGTCCTCAGACCGCATTGTGGAGAGGCTGGCCCCGTCCATCATCTCGTCACTGCCTTTATGCTGGCAGAGAACATCTCCCACGGATTGCTGCTAAGAAAGGTACCTTTTTTATCTGTGAGCAAGGGCAGATCCGGAGTTATGAACAATGTTTATCCCTGAGATGTACACCTGCCTCAGGACTCGAGTCGTCATCGAGTAGAGCGACCTAGGTCATTTACTGATTACTCATCAACACCAAAGTTTGAGTGGCACCGGTTACTTGGCCGCTGGTGGATTTCCCTGGTAACCATTCCACAAAATGTATCCGGGGTACCAGGCAAAATCGACCATTGGTCTACATATGGTCAAACATGTTCATTGATTGTGGGTGAAAGTAACACATCTTTTGTGCATTGATTTCCTTTCACCAGACGCCAGTGTTGCAGTATTTGTACTACCTGGCCCAAATTGGCATTGCCATGTCCCCCCTCTCCAACAACTCCCTCTTCCTGAACTACCACCGCAACCCCCTGCCAGAGTTCCACGCCCGGGGACTGTGCGTCTCCCTGTCAACCGATGACCCGCTACAGTTCCACTTCACCAAGGTAAAGGGCAGAAATGCTGCCAACACCACTGACAGGAGTAGACCCAAGACTATTCACCAGACCATGTGCAGAATAAGTCACAAGACCATTCACAAGACCAGACACAAAATGAAACCTTTCATAAAACCAGTCACAAGACCATGCAAAAGACTACACAAGATCTCCACAAGACCTTTCATAAGACCATGCCCAATACCATTCACAAGACCATGCCCAATACCATTCACAAGACCATGCCCAATACCATTCACAAGACCATGCCCAATACCATTCACAAGACCATGCCCAATACCATTCACAAGACCATGCCCAATACCATTCACAAGATCATGCCCAATACCACTCACAAGATCATGCAAAACTAGTCAAAAATCTTCACAAGACCAGTCTTGAGACCATCCACAAGATAATGCAAAACAATAGTCACGGGACTAGTGACGGGACCAGGTGCAAAACCTCATACAAGATCAGCCAACCCAGCGCAACTGGACGATGGCCCTGAAATCGATTATGATGATGATGTTACTCACAACCCATGGTAACCCTTGATGAATGACTGTAGCATTACTACAAGCATATATATGTAAATTTATTCGTGACTAATAGGAATTCATTGATGGAGGAATGCAGCATTGCTGCTTGCTAATACATATACAAATAATTTTTTTCATGATCCACAGGAGCCCTTGATGAGGGGGATACAACACTGTCACATGTTAATATATGTTAATTTATTCATGTCTAATAGGAGCCCTTGATGGAGGAATACAGCATTGCTGCTCAGGTATGGAAACTGACAACATGTGACATGAGCGAACTCGCCAGAAATAGCGTTGTTATGAGCGGCTTCCCAAATGAGGTAAAACCTGCCTTAGGCATCCAGAGCTCATTCTCTATGATTCCCATGTTGGTTTTTTTCTTTGAGGGAGAGTCGGTCAGTCAGTCAGGGATGAAAGAATTATTTAATTGCTTTTCTCCCAAACCTTTAAGATTATCATTTGTTCTCTTGTTTTGGTAGGAATTCCAGATTTCAGTAAAAAATGTTGTTTTGTCTGTCTAAGGGAAAAGTAAGGGTCAGTCGGAAATGAGAACTATAGAATTAAACTACGGATGCCTTTATGAATAAATGGTTGACAGTGGTGAATGTGCCAATTATGTAAAAACAAGAAAATAATGACTGCTGTTGTCAGGACATTTTTAAAAGTTTTAAGTGCCAGTGTTTTAGAAAAAAGTGTTCGAATGCAGTTTTAGAACAGCAACAGTAAAGTAGTTGACTACACGTCAGAAGAAGGTCTTGTGTACAACTATGGTTTTTTTTGGTTGTCATGTAGTTGATGGGTTGTTGATTGCAACCATTCAAGAATATTTATTCAGGTTTTGTACAAATAAAGTATAACTGCTAGGCATTTTGCATTGGATAGAATAATTTCCCCATGACAGATTCAGTGTTCCATTTCACCCTGCTTCACCTCCTAGAATGGAACATCCCATCTGTCATATTGACTCATTGACATTTCTCATTTATGAACTGCAGTGCTGCCTGATAGAAAAAAGGGTTACTTTGTTTTTGTTGCGCTCCTAGTTCAAGGACCACTGGCTTGGGCCCAACTGGCGCAAGGAAGGCCCCCCGGGGAACGACATCACGCGCACCAACATTCCGGACATCCGGGTGGCGTTCCGGGATGAGACGCTGACCGAAGAGCTGACCACCATCTGCCGGTCGGTTAAGGAGATGGCCCACCGGAACAGTGTGGTCACTGCACCCAAGTTCTGATTGCGGACCAAGTACGAATGTCAGCACGGCAAGACGGGCCCAGCTGCTCCCTGGGATGTGTCACTTGTGGGAAATTCAATCAGGGTGAAAATACCTGAATTGAAAGTGTTAGCCCATTGGCACTTTTATTACATTGTATAACACCGTGCTGCATTGTATTACAATATGCTACATTGTATTACAATATGCTACATTGTATTACAATATGCTACATTGTATTACATTGCATTACGTTGTATCACACTGTGCTACCATGTATTTCATTGTGCTAAATGCCATCACATTGCACTGCATTGTGTTATATTTATCCGTGAATTCGTAACACTATACTGTGCTCTGGTGGTTTGGGTGATACAGGGAATAATGGGCTACTGTGGGCAGAGGACGGGCTTTCTTGAAATCTTCCTAGCAATTGAGGCTCTCTTAGGGGGAAGCTGCATTTTTCTGGTTCACGAACAACTAAGTGCTCGCGGTGTGGTTGCATCACTACCAACAAAATGGGCACTCCCCATCAACGTGGCTCTTTTCAAGTGATGAAGGGGTGCTTCATCTCAAATGGGCTGTTGAGGAAAGTACCACGAATCCTGGGCTAATTAGTCACAGTGGCCTGAGACAGACCCTACCCAGTCAGGTCGCTGATTGGAGGAAAAATACCTGAATTATGAATACAGGTCATACCAGTTGAGCAAGTAACAAAAAGACGCACAATTGCACAAGGGGTAATTCAGGATGTTACCCAGAGATGCCTCACAAAATCCTGTCAACCTTTACGACACCGAAAAACAAACAGCATTGCTTCCAAACAACTCAAAGAAGCAACCCACGGTGCTATTTAGCGGGAGAAGTTTTGTATCTTATATTTTAACAGTTTAGCATTCCCATTCATTAGCCGAAAGGTGAAGGTCTTTGGTTCTTGGCACCAAAGGTTAGGGAAGAGCTGAAAAGTAATTAAGGGGCAACTCAAGGTTTTAACCAGGACACCCCACAGAACCCTCTTAAACCCTGTAAACCTGTAAGGTAAAACCTTGAGTTACTGTACTTCCTGTAAAAGACCTAAAGCATGACGTCACACTTTGTTTACATGTGCACTTGTCTATGGCGACTGAGTGGGTCTCGTCCGACACCTCTGCCATTGGAGAACACAAGTGTAAATAAATTCACCCCTCCGTACACGTTGCATTTATATACAAAGCAAAACACAGTTCAAAGAAGCACAGAAGCTAAATATTGCTGCAAAGATGCTGTCTGCCTTCAGTTTTCCGTACTTATTGGAGAAAATGGCATGTTGACATGTACCTCTTAAATACTTAAATGTATGAAATATCTTGGGCACCGCTTGCATATTGTCACATATTGTCACATGACGTGCTTCAATCTAGAGATTCTATTTATATATTTTGGAGAGTAGATTGTTTTACCATGACACTAACATAGATTCTGTGGGTTTTTCGAGGGGGACTTTTTAAAGAACAGGTTAAATTTCATAACCTTTGAGTTTTATTATTTTTTAAAGCCCTAGTTAGGTGAGTTGTGTTTTAGAAGACTTATCCTTTCCAAGGATACCTGTGCCCTCCTTGACTGGTGACAAGTAGGCTACAGCTGAGTGTTGTAACATCATAGCGTGCTTGCACGATGCACCATCGTGGTGGGCAGTTTTTATTATGCAAATTCAGTGACAGTGAAAGTATGAAGTGTCACATGGGAACAATAACGGAATCCCAATACAACACTTCCGCATCTGAATTCGAGGCTGTGTCAGCTTCAATTCTTAATGCGATCAGATGATTGAAAGTAAGGAGTCAAGACACAAAATACAAAAAGGTTTATTAAAGTTAGACTTTTCAGGCTGCAAAGTTTTGTGGAAGAGTCTTTCAGCATGACTTGATACTTAAAGTCAAAAGAAAATAACGGCAGTTTACCACAAACCAACGTACCTGCGATGGTTGTTTATCTGCATGTGTAGTGGGTGTGGTTTAAACTGAAGTGGCGTCACACTTACAAACCGGATACTGCATGTACTATGTCGACTCCGCGGGTGCCTGCGACGAAGTTCAACACAGAGAGCCTCGGTTTCGATGCAGATATGCCCAGACAACGCTAATGTGAAATCCCTCTATTGCACTTAATCCATAATGGCACATGGTGAAAGCCACCAACTTGTGCCATGTATTGCACACATCTAATTTGCAAAATTATGTGCATAATAATGTGCATAATGTGCATAATAATGTGCATAATAATGTGCAAGGAGCATAATGTGGTTTACATGTTCAGCATCAAAATTCTCCTCGCCATTAAAAGGTGATGTCTTCTCTGATCGCTTCACGTGTGGACTATGCAGCACTGATGCTAGTCCAGGACGGAGCAACATGCCAACAGTGCGAGACACAAGGCTCATCAGTCGCCACTCTTTCTCAAGCTTGCGTTGGCTTTGCCCTGCTGACACGTTTTTCCTTGAAAGGGCAGCAAGTGCTTGTTCGAATTTTACTGTGCCTGCGTCCAGTTTTATTATAATTATGTGCATGTCTGAATGAACACCAATCCATACGCACACTTTAGAGCATTTTTAATTTATTGTTTGTCCATTTGGCCGAACATAAAACAGTTTTGTATCAAGTTGATTGGCATCCGTTTTGTAATGCACACTATTAACAGTAGACATGTGAAATTAATTTTAATACTGTAAAAGCACCAAGTTTGAAGTGTGTTGTAGTTGGTTCTTTCGAAGTCATCCAGTCTTGAACCAAATCACAAGCCATTCAAATGGACTTTGACAAAAGCGTTCTATTATTATTCAGCCCACGACTCGTGACTAGTGTTGTTGTTGAGACCATCATAAGATGAGACCATGGGACACAAGACTAGTCACAAGTAACAGGGTGAACAATGACAAAGGAATGTTTT
Source organism: Acanthaster planci (assembly GCF_054643075.1). Classification (NCBI taxonomy): domain Eukaryota; kingdom Metazoa; phylum Echinodermata; class Asteroidea; order Valvatida; family Acanthasteridae; genus Acanthaster; species Acanthaster planci. The sequence continues at coordinate 15,886,251 of NC_141786.1, read as the reverse complement.
TGTTACAGTTCCGTTAAATAGCCTGTGACTTGAATTCTGCAAACTGCAAAAGTAATGCCTGTGTCAGTAAAAAAGTAGGAGGTGGTATTTTCCTTAAAACTAATTAGTATATAATATCAAGGGGGGTATATCAATGGTTTAGGTTTGTAGTTAATAGTTACAGGGTCGGGGATTCAGATCCAGCTGCAGGCCGCATGTTGTGTCCTTAAGCAAGCCACTTTACCCTTATTTGCCTCTTAGGTATATATGGTATTAGCTGGGGGTAAGCGTTAATGGCGTCCCGTCAAGGAGGAATAGACACATTCTCAGTCATTTGCATTTCAAAGAACTTTAAGGTGAAGATTATCGGCCTGATGAACTGTGTTGTTTCACAGAAAACACACTGTTTTGCTTTTGCTTTGTTAAAAAGCCAAACCTCAGCCTTTAAATTTATTTCCTGACAAGGGCCATCATAAGACTTCCACGCGACAAAGGCCATCTTGGCTGCATCCGAATCTCTTGTCTAGAGCTAGGTTCAGGTCTTCGCTCCATTGGAAATGCGTTGAGACGCGTAGACAATAGACCTAGCGGTAGCTCTGGAAGCCCGTTTCGGAAACGGCCTTACTTCCAACCTACTGTAGAGTGTTCTTTGAAAACTAAGGAACTATATTTAGTGGTTTTGTGCTTGGCTGTCATCTTGCAGGCCAATGCTTTTGTTCCGCAGGGAACTGCACTGCAAGATGGGCCACCGAGCAAAGCCTCTCTGTGCATTTTGGCCTGGAAAACAACATGCTTTAAAACGTTGCTTGTACATGCAGTAAACACTTATGCAGCTATACTGCTTAATAACACTATATTAAATTTTTATTTTGTCTTTTGTTGTAAATTCTGGTTCGACACCGTGCCTCCCTGAGGCAGTTTTATTATTTTTTGTTAATTTTTATTTTGGTTTTAATGTCTATAAGTACATACATAATACATGTAATTATTGAAATAAATCTATGTTATTTTTTTGAGTTGTGTTAAAACACAACAGTGCAACACAAGTTCTATATGTAATCATGAGTTTAATGGGTTATTCAAAGTCTTAATTAATACCGAAGTGCATTATACATGTATGTTATTCATAAAGTAGCGTAGGATTGTAAAAGTACACTGTTGTATCAAAATACATGTATAGCGGATGTAGAAATGTATATTGCACAAAATATAATTAATGTCGACAGATTTTACGTATTATTTGCTTACTGCAGATGCATGCTAGGGACTACGGTACATTTTCATTTATAAATGTCGGTCACACTACCGTTTGCATAAATGCATTGAGATTTCACACATGGTGGATAAGAGTTACAATGTTGATGGTTGCTACAAATGCCATGTTTGCTCCAGAAAACAAAGGTCCGCTTTGAGGAAAAATAAACGGGTTACCAACTAAATTTGCTCTTGGAAATCGCGTTATTTTTATTACTTTTGATGAGTTGAAAGCGTGAATTGGTTGATGGAAGCTCTTCACCACTTTTTTGGGGGGAAATATCGCTGATGACTTTCGATCATCGGATGAATAGTCGGGGCTACTGATTTTTTGTACAAAATTTTGACATTACTTTTGAGGGTACATTCCACCAAATTGTTGGATTTCTGCGCGCTAGCTCATTAACATTTTCGTGATCCCACAGGTTTTTTTAATAAGGCAGGCCATAATCAGAAGGGATCATAGAAATTTTTCTGTAATCCCAAATTGGGGACTGGTAGTTTCAAAGTGAAGGGTATTTCTTTCACAAAAAGCACCAAATTGCGGGCCTATTTTGGATAGAGGCGGGCGGCTACATTTGAAGTTAAGCGCATACTTTTACTTCTATTTTAGATGTATCTTCGGGGAAAGGTGAATAAAAAAATTCACGAGGCTAACCCCCAGAAAAATTAAACGGTAAGTGATCTTCCAGTGAAAAAAAAGAGGCAAACCTCCTGAGAGTCAACAGGCGGCGCTATTTTGGTCAGATTTTGCACTGTTTTCTATGGGTGCGTATGTGGAGCAACCTGTAGAGCGCCACAGACAAAATTGCATCCCTTGTTCGATGAAATCATATGGGGGCGCTATTGCCTGTAAATTGAGTATGTCTTCACCTCAACAGAGGGCGCTTCTGTATTTTTACCTTTTGGTTTTTTCAATAGAGGGCGCAATAGGGCACCGAGCTGTAACTGAAACATTTTATGAAAATATCCGACGTCTGTCAGTCACATGCTGCCGTTGGCTGCAATTTAGGCTGCACACATGGTCAGTGACGTTCTGTGCAGTTCTTTTCTCGTAAATAATTCCCTCGCTGATTTATATTGGCAAATGAAAACTGTGTTGTGATTATCAGTCGTTTCGGCGTTCTATTGAGAGTCGACCCTGCAAGTACGTCCTGACGCCAAGTCATGGGGGCGCTGTTGCTTGTAAGTTGGTGTTGGTAAACTGCTTGCCAAAAGAGGGCGGAATTAAAATTTTCCACCTCACTATTTTATTTTATAGAGGGCGCCAGTTATTATTTTTTTTCGAGAAGAGTTGCTTTCTGCTACAAACAGTGAATGCATGCTTTCTACGCTCAGGGATTTTTCTTAATAAGTGGTGCCATAATCAGGAGTGACCATAGGGATATTTTTATAAATCACAAATGTTAGACTCCTTGCGTCCAACTAGAAAAAACTCGGCACATTTTGTTCACAAAAACCTCCAACCTGTGAGCTTCTTTTGCACAATGGCGGGTGGCTTTTTAAAGGTATTTTTGGCGAAGGGCAAATAAAATAAAATTCATATGGACGTGCCTAACCCCCTATAAAATTTAAACGAAATGTGAACTTGTGGCCGTAAATTTGAATTTCAAAATAAAACTGAAGGCCAACCCCTCAGACCTAGAGTCACCAGGCGGCGCTGTTTCGGTCAGATTTTGCACACTTTCGCACTGGCACGTGTAGTCAGACCATAGAGGGCAGCATATTAAATCTGCAGAGGGCGCTGTATTTTTTGTCAGTAGAGGGCGCTAAATATTTGAGGCTTTAATTCTTTGTCAGTAGAGGGCGTTATTGGGAAATGGGGCCGCGGCAAATGGGAAAACATGATGACACTGACGTTGTGACAGAAGATAAGCCAACAACAAGCTTCCTCCACGGGTTAAAACGTTCTCTTGCATGATGACATTTGTAAAGGTAAGATTATTATAAATGAAAATAAAAAGATTTGTGCGGGATCATGCAGATAAATCTGGGAAACCGAGTTTCATTACTAGCCTGTCTTACTAGTGGCTGAGGCTAAGGAGGTAGATTCTACCTCCATGCTAAGGCATAGCCACACTAGTGTGGCACGGACTCTCACTCCCGATCCATCCTTAGCCACACATCCGTATAAGCATACCTCCATGGTATAAGCAATATCGTGTCGGCGTATTGTACATGTCGGCGCACCCACTTATCATCGTGGGCGCAATTTCTTGTGCTCACGACCATGATCCTTGACCTTTCCACTTTCAAAAACCATTTATTGAATGATTTCACTCACGTTATTCAGGTATTTTCCAGTCTTTTTGCCTTTATCCATTCAATCCAACGGGCTCACTCTCACAGTCGCCATCTTTAAAATAAGGTCGTTGAACATACGTCACTTGACCCCTGATCTTGATACACGGACTGAGCGATAAGATACCTCATGTACTAATGGGCTCTTCTAAAACTTGGGCAAGGTTTTTGAGTCATCTCCCCCGGGCGTTTCATTTCATATATAAAAAAAGAGAAAAAAAGAAATTTTGAGTTTACAAAAATTACGGGTGTCTTATCAATTTATTCATTGATACGTTTATTTTTTGGGGTTTTGTTTCTTTTTTTACTCATTTGTGTATTTACTTCTTTATCTATTTACTATGAACTATGCAAGGCAGAAATAAAGTTTTCCTTGAAACGGAAAAAAATATTTATTTATTAATTTATTCACTTATAAATTAATTATTGTATTACCTTGCAAATATATATGAACTCTTCATTATATTGTCCTTGTTTAAATCAAGTTTCCTCTGTGAGAATTGAAAGAAGTATTTATCTGTTTAATTATTGTCTTTTTAACTTTATTTTTAGAATTCATACTGCTCTATCAAAAGTTGTGACAAGTACTGTGCACATCAAACTTGAAAACAGGCTTTGAAATTCCATCATACAAAGTTGTGTGCCATATTTTTGGTGGTCTTGCATGCAGTGGAAGCGTGAAACATGGAGCAGAAAGTGAGACAGTTGTTTTCCGACATTAGGAAGGATTTGTCATTTGATTTTGATTTACACGAGGAACAAGTGCTAGTACTAGGTGCACTGCTCAGGGGAGAGATGTTTGTGTCGTATTGCCAACAGGTTCTGGGAAAAGCTTGCTTTTTGCCCTCCTACCCCTGATGAATGACAAAGTAAGCTGTGATATGGAAATTTGTCCACAAATGGACAATTCTTCATTGAATGCAGGGATAAATGAATGAATGGATGGAGGGATGTAGATGGGAGTGCAGGGATGGATGAATGAAGGATGCATATGAAGGGAGGGGATTGGATGGATGAGCAGAGCTCTTCCCTGAAACACCATTTAGGCCTAGATTTTGCTTTGCATGGCTTATAAATGATTGTTTTTGGGATACAAAATTAGATCCACCCAGAAAAGAAACCCCACGTTGCATTAGTGGTGTCCCCACTGAGGGCATTAATGTAACACCAGCATACAAGGTGGAGTGCAAAAGGTGTACCAACAGGGTGTATCATGCCATGGGATGAAATGACTGCAGAGGACAGAAGAGGTACTTTAAATCTGCTTGTTATAATTACGATTCTGATTTTACATACTTCTTCAATTTTTGTCCTTTGTTTCTTTTCTTACGGAGGAGTCTGAAAAGAGATGCATATTCCCTTGTAGGAAAGTTCTTTGTTTTCATAGACAGATATGAAATATGGGGAGTCCAGAACACAGAAGAAATTTCCATTACAGTATTAATAAGAAGTACCTGTTTATTTAAAAGAATATTGCTTACTTGTCAACCACTTCCTTGTCTTATAGAACAATAATGCACTTAGCAAATTAAAAAAAAAATTGTCAACTATCAGAAAACGAGTTTGAAACCTGAGTATGCATTACATGTATGTACTTTGCAGAGAGAAGCTTTCATCGCATTAAATGTGTATAAATCCCCACCATTTTTTGTCTTTTCAACCAGCCGTTACAGATGGAAAGGTGAGTGTTCTTTTTACGTCTCCAGAGGCAGTTCTTTCCCTTGACCATCCTTGGAGAGATATGTTGAAAAAAGAATGGTTCCGGAAGCACATCTGTTTGCTGGCATTTGATGAGGCCCACTGCATTACTAACTGGTATGTTTTGATATGTTATATAATGCCCAACCAGCCATGCAATGGCCAAGCAAGTGATTCCCATTTAATGATATCAAAAACAGAAAGTGACAAGAGCAGTACCAAAATGCTTCTTGACCTTAAGCTTGATTTGGGCCAATACCGAAGTAAAACTTTGCAGGTACATGTAATACAAATAGAATTGTAACGAGTCATGCTACATGGCACCTGATTGATTACCATGAGACTTGACTTATTAAAGTATGTGTTGAAATCAGGGGCGGGGGGGCACAGCCCCAAAGGGTTGGTCCACAAATTGTTTGGAAGAAAATATATGGAAGAAACTTTGGTACAATTACCAAAGTACCATTTAAATGGTATTTTTGTTGGTTTTTTGAGGGGAGGCTTTATCTAAGGGAGAGTAAAGTTTCCTTAAAAAGTGCAATGACTACACATCAAGAAAAAGGTCCAAAGAAAAAATTGTGTCATGAGCCCCCCATAAAAATACCCGATCCTATGTGCGCCAGTGGGTGAAACGTGTCATTGCAATACAAATACCTTAGGCTATATCCTGAAACTACATAAAGCATGATCCAACAAGTTGCCCATACCTTTAACCTGTATTATGGATGGCCAGTCTGAGCCAAAACTTTTTTGTTCTATTTCAGGTACATCAACACAGTCTCAAAGCTCTGGGGTTACATGATGAGCACACTCCAAAGTGATGCATGGATAGCACAAAATTCAAAAAAGCCTTGCGAAAGACTGGTTGATACGTATCACTCTTCCTGAGATGCAGGTAGTCAAGACAGGGTTGTTAAAACTTTCACATCTGATGGTGTCTTGAGGTGCGCGGTGGCGACATTTGCCTTTGGAACGGGGGTTGACGTTCCAGATGTGAGGATGGTGTTCCATTGGGGGCTATCCAAAAGCTCTATCGATTTCTGGCAAGAGGTTGGCCGATACTGCAGAGATGGTCAAGCAGGAACAGCGCTCATTTATCCAGCTACTTTTCGAGGCCATATCGTCACTTATGAGTCTTTCAAGGAAATGGTTTCCAGTTTTAGGCAAAATGAAATCTGCATCAGACAGGCTATACTGTCAAGTATGTGGCTGCCTGAGATGGGTCCAAAGCCTTGTGACAGAAAACCAGCATGTCCAAAATCTTGTAGGGACCAATGCCAGTGTGTTAGATGTATTTGCTGCTCATCATGTAGATCCTCTTGTCCCTGCCGTAAAGCGCAAAGAAAGTCAGAATTACGCCAATATAGCAAGCGGTTGGACAACAAGTCGCACTTTCTTTTGCTGATATTTCTTGAAGTACTGCAAGTATGGATATGAAACTTACATCAATGGATAGAAAAAAGTCATTCTGATCAGTGTGAATTATTGTAAGAAGCAACATTTTTTGATTTATGGAGGGGCTGACAAGAATAAAATGAGTGTTATGAAAGATGTAATTATAAAATCAGTGCTCTGAAACATTTCATTGCCATAGCAATTACATATTTCTGGGCACTAATTTTCTATTGTTTTTTCAATATGTTGTGGTATTTCTTTGTTTCCTTTAATATGTATACAATCCTGACATGTCAAATGACCTGCTGGAGAATAAAGCACTTGTGCAATTCAGTGTATTCATTGCACAAATTCCTGCCAGGAATCCAAGGTGTGACTCAACTTCATTAGCTTTACACCTAACTTAGCTGGATCTTTAAGATGTAACGAATGACGATACTTTGGGGAGGCACTGTGTCGACACCCTGGTACAAATTCAAACAGGTCGTCATCCTTGTATTCAGCACAGAACTGCTTGAAATTTAGCAGATCGGCCTTTGGATGGTTTGCCAGTCCTACAAGCAATTGAAGACATGAAAATGTCACCAAGATCTCGACCAAAGGCTCCGCTGATTTCACTGCAGCGCTGAACTTGCTCCTTTGTGTACACTCCCCTTGATTGTGCTAGCATCTCTTTGTAATCCTTATTCAAAAATTCATTGACAAGGTCAAGCCCAATATTTCCATCCTTTTTTCCTGTTAGATTTCTTGAGCTATCCTTGGTGGATAGAATCCAGATATTCCTACCAACATGTGGTGGGCAAGTATGAGATACTTGTGATGCTTCTTGTTCCAAAATGCAGGAATATTTATACGCCAGTGATCCATGATGGCTGGTCCATCACCTTCTCGAATGGCCAGTCTGAAGGCCAGGTGGAACAAGCCCTAATAAACTGAGCAATGATTTAGAATATTCAAGCACGCCATCCTTGTCATCATCATCTAAACTATCCTTTCTGCACTCTGAACAACAATACCATTTGTCAGGCAGGTCATCCACATCATCAACATCTATGCATTCCATATGGTACCATTCACGGTGGTTGCATCTGTCTTGTAACTCGCGCTGTACCATTTCCTCTTCTCGACCAGTCCTCTTATGACAACTGCAGTAAATGTAATCAACTGCATCCTGGCATGCTCTTGAGCACCACCAATCACCTTCTGGGGGCTCCTGGATATTGACACAGCTGCAGTGAAAAAAGCCACATTATGGTTTGTACATCAAATCATTGATTCACCAGTATTTTCTTTACAGCTACAACCGTCTTCTTCAACACTGTCCCCAATGTCCAGAAGAAACTCTGCATCCTCCACGTTATGATTTTCCTACTCCCGCTGCTGGTTACATGTGATGGCTATCTCATCAGATGGAACACCTGGCCAAATGAAATCTACTACTGCCTGTGTCAGGGTCTTCAACCATTGTGTTTGCCCAGAGGGGTCTGTTGCAGAAGGGAATTCTGCAGGTGGAACATTTGGGTCGTAAACTTCGGCCAGCTTCATGGCCAACATCACTGTATATCCCTCAGTTGCAAAACGCACAAGGTATTAGACTGCGTTGAAGTTGTCCATGACTTTCTTTTTAGCGGATCTGTGCCCAAAATCCTGCTTGAGCTGGTAGGGTCCCCCGGTCTGCTGCACGTTTACCTGTGATCAAGTCATTCATTGTGTCTTGTAACAGCAAACCTCGATTGTGAAACTCTTGAGGGCATTGCACAAGACCTTCGAGTCTGTCTTGGGGTGTTTCTTCCCCCTCCCTTGCTCGCTTTGCGTCACACATTCTTTCCACTGAAAGACCATCTCCAAAGCAAGGGATTGGATGCATGGAATTTGGAGTACATGGCACAAATTTTTGCAGGTACTTCATGATGCGGATTGTTCCTGGAGTGGATGAGGGGTTTTCTTCTACTACCCCCAGATTGACAATTTCACTTCGTTGGTTCATTTCCTTTGCATGTTCATGGGGTGTAGCCTTAGAGCAAGCAGTGTTTTGAAGAAAGACTAGATGAGATTTGAGGATCACTTGTACAACCAGGGTCATTCTCTCCTTCAGTTTACTCCAAGTGGATGCTGAAGGTAATATAGTGGATAGTGGTATGTCTCGTGCCTTCACAACACCAATGTTCTGCTCATGGCTAAAAGCAACACGATTCCTGACAGCGAAGGTTAGGGCCCGCATCCTGAACTTGTTGCTGTACATGCGTGATTGATGTCTGGCTGCAGTTTGGATCTGTACGTTATCCCAAACAACACAGTACCCGGGCTCACTAGGCACACTTGCACTATTATCATCACTTTCTTCAAAGTCAACTGAATGTGGACCAGCCGTCTCACAGACTGACAGTGGGACAACTTCAAGACGTGATACAGCCTGATCTGATGAACATTCATCGTGGTATTCAATTCCCAAATCTATTCTGTCAGTCACAACAGAATCTACGTGTATAGGCACCTTTTATTTCTCACCCTGATCAAACTTGTTCTGCAATGAATCATCCTCACATGTGGAGCAATCTTCATCCACTCCCAAGTCTTTTTTATCCATGCTTCTTACTGGTAGATTTGAGGCACTAGCATCTGTCGCCCATAAGCACCTCCTCCTACGACTTAACCTAGCATTTGTGTGATGCATTTCTATGTCTTTTTTCCATGTATGTAGTTTCTCTTTAGAACCCTTACAAACTCTGTCAATTGTTCCAATGGTGCCTTTTGGACCCTTCATCAGTCCTAGGTTTTGCAAGCAGCTCAGAAGCTTCTGACTACACCCATGTTTCCACAGCTGAATGCTTAAACAGCCTTGAATGAAATTGAACACTAGTGGCCAATGTGAGTACATGATCATTGCTAGCATTATGCCAAGTCTCTGGTTGCGCTGCACTCTAGCATCAGCCTTTGACACACGGTAGTTTTTCTTGCCGCCAACTGGAAATGTACCTTGACGTGTAACTGGGTCTGGTATGGCAGCTTTGAGGGCAGTCACCAAAATGGGCATGTACGCCTCTGCTTCAGCAATGATGGCTCCCCAACTCCACTTGGTGATGTTGTCCACATTGACATCTTTTGATAATGTTGCTTTCTTGGAGTATGATTTGGTCTCCTGTCTAATATGCCTCTCTAAGACCTTACCAAGAGCAGCTCTTCCTTTATTATTCCGAAGCAGGCAAGAAAAGGTATTTTCATATTTACTGCTGCAGATCAAAGAGGCTGCCCTATATTTGATGGCACGGGCATGTGCCTTGCATGTCTTTGTAGCTGGGCTGTAGCTATGCCTTGTTCTTTTGGTGTTGGTTTGGCCGGGGTGCTTATCACATGCTTTCTGGCACCTCTTTTGGATGTAGCAGCCTGAAATGGCTTAGCACAAGAAGAGCACAAGAAACCATCTTGCGAAAACTTACTTGGTGAAACTTCAAGGATTTTAAGGGAATGCCTCTTCCATCCCTTTGATTTCTTAACGAATGGTTTTTCACAACTCGGGTAAACTGACTGGGGATCCATTTGGTACCTCTTTTGAAATAAAGAGAGACGTTTCTCATATTCTCTCTATGCGTAACCTCTGATGAAGCTGATTCATCAAAATGGACCTAGAAATTACTATGTACAATGCAATTCACCAAAATTGCATTTTGAATGACTTATTAGCACCAGGCAACTGCAGTATGGCTATTTGGTATCAGACTGTTTTGAACTCTCCTCTTGAAAGAAGAAAACCGACAATATTTCCAACAAAGACTTCATTAAAAGTATAATTTTGTAGCGTGCCGCCGACCCTCACACTCGCCAGTGGTGTGCCGTCAGACAGATGCTCAGGATTAGGCCCTCCCGACGAGCAGTTATCGGGAAAACCCGGGACGTACCTCCGTTTTGGAGAAATATACCCCCAGGCACCGTATGAAATCCACAGTCACCCACACTTTCTCACCCACTCTGGCTAATCAGTAGAGGCACTAATAATCCACACCACCAGGGTTTTCTATGTGTGCACTCTGATTTATTCACTCCTACTCAGGTGTATCCTATCTAGGCGTCTCCTATACAGGTGGCGGGAGACTTGAATGCAATGGAACTTGACTCATCACTTGTTATTCCACTCACCAACTCGGCTGCGTACCTGTCTGGTAGCTCCGGCTGCCGCGGGGTCCTCGGTCTGGCCGATTACTCTAAAGTGACCCAGGAGTGCAGGAGAGCGAGTTTGTGAGAGCTGGCTCGCATGTGTACCAAGACTTGCGAGAGCTAACATGCAACATGCAGAGCGCGACGTGCAGGAAAAGCGCGACGTGCAGAAAAAGAGAGCGACGTGCAGCGAGCGCTGCCGTATATACCGCTAGCAACACACGCACTGGCTGCAGCGGCGCGGAGCCACCTCGCCGGGTACCAGCCCTAGACTGGCACTAGGCCAATGTTTCGTTACACAGCCTTGCCTTAAGTTTGGTCAGTCCCTTGACCATATAACTTACAATAAATAAAACAAAGAAACATTGGTCGTCTAAACTTATACGCACCTAAACTTATACATTTTAAAGACTTGTCCTTTCGTTCTAAAGAAAGAGCTCTGGAAATCTGCGGCCTAAACAGGCTCCAAGTGACCTAGGTGCAGTCGTTTAGAAACTTTACAACATGTTCCAGGTCCTCAACTCAAATAACTTTTAATTTTGGGATCAGAATAAGCAACAAAACATTGTACAACCTTTTTAGGCGCAAGGCGATTACTGTCCTCGCTTAACTTCGGGTAATCTAACGATAAACTGAAAATGTGATTTACACGGAACTTCCTTTTTCAAATTGAATAAATTCCTATACAGGTTCCAAGCGTCTTCCACGTACTTAAATAAATTCTTATGACTGTAAACATGAAACTCTTTAAACAACCAACACAGCTTCTGCTCTTAGTTTTTTTTTACAACTCTCAAAAGTATGGCCGCAACTATTAAACTATAGAATACAACTTTTCACTTTGGTTAAACAACTTTCCGATGTAAGAAGGTAAACTTAGGTTAACAAACTCGTGACCTCCGAGTGTATACATAAAAACAACTTATAGTTTCTTCTTGACTCAGAAACCAGCCTTAAAATCAACAATCGAAAACGCGCTCAGTTTCCTCTCGGGTGACCAAAAGTCCTCCGTGGTACAGGGTACGGGTCTTCCTCTCTGTGATCTTGGTCACGTTGCCAATCAGGGAACCTTCCAGGTGTTCCTTGCTCATGGACGGCCCCACACTCTCTGTCTGGGATTCTTCATCCAGGATGATCCGGCGAATCTTCGCTGGGGGCGGCGACTCAAATGTACCCCCGCCTGCTTAGGCTCACTTGCTTCCTTCAGAACGACAACACTGTAGTGACGGGATGAATAATTATGCAGGGTTCGCATCTCTCCAAGGTAAGTTTCCTTCTTCTCCGTCTCGGCGATCTTCACAACTTGTCCAGCGAAGAACCTTCCCAGGGGCATCCCTCCTGAGTGTCGTTTTGGCTCCTCTGGTGTGGCAGCAGTGCTACTCCTCGACCCAGCATTCTCTGACCGCTGCAGCTGCCGAACCAAGCTCAACGGCTTCCCTCCTGCTGGCGGCATAGGCAAATTTTCCTCCGGCGTGCTATCCCACAACATCGACAAAATAGGCGATGATGCAAGCTCGAGGACATCCTCCCCACTTTCCGGCGACAGCCCAGCGACAGTTCCCTGCTTGAAGTTATGCTTCGCCTCAGGCTTCTCAGACTCGCTTTGGGACACTGTCGTCTGCGCTCTGTCCCCTAGCTTGGCGTCAGCAGCCTCCGAACGCTCCGGTGTTTGCCCACCTGCCTCCTTCATTGCCTCGCCTAGCTTCGGCTCTACATCATCTGTTGGTGCTCTAGACACAGTGCTGGGTGGAGTTTTTGCCTGCCCCAGCTTCTTCGACGTCTGTCTTCGTGGGCCTCGTAGGTCTCACTCTTGATCTCCTTCACCTCGTCTACGCAGTCTGGGTGACAATCACGGTAGTGTGCCTTCAAATTATCCCGGAGACTATTCTTATGGGCGCAGTGCCTGCACCAGTAGTGTACCCGCAGCCCATGTTCCGTGACTAGGTGGCGTTCCAGGCTTCTTTTGTGAAGGCTCGCCTGGCACTTAGGACACTTAGTGCGGTCCCCATCGTCTTTATCTCTGGACTTCTCCCACCTCTCTCGGTCCATGGTGAATCTGTGTAGCGCCTGCATGGGAGGAAAGCAAAGGATGCACTTTACTTCTAGAGTGTTTCTCCCTCTCTCACACTCGCACAATCATGCACGCTTAAAGGTATCTCTGTGGCATTCGTCGATGCTTGGGGGATTTCGACGCAGCGCGATAGGCGCAGAAGGAACTTCAGGTCCCTCCGTGTCGTCACGTCTGGTTGGAATACCGGGAAATGGGTTGTGTTGGTCGGGTGTGTCAGCAGCATGAACTGGTTGTGGTGACGCTGCAATGGCGAAGGGGCTGGCGTTTGGATTTAGGGGTCGCCCCTTTCGTATGGGTGTTTCGCTTTGCCCATTAGAATTACTTCCTGACGCTTGCGTTTGAGCAGGGCTTCTGTTCTTTGGTTGTCTTTGGCTTAGGGTACTTGTGCTGGTTTCTTCTGACCCATCTTCGATCCATGCCACAAGGGGCTCCCCTGTGTAGGGTTTCAACCTGTCGCGGTACACCACTTTCATCTTCCCTCGCTTTTTTCGTTGAATCCGGAAGATGACCTCAGACAGATGGTGTACAATTAGATACGGGCCTTCCCACCGGCACTGCAATTTAGGTGAAACGCCCTTCTTTTTTGCAGGGTTGTGCAACCATGCAAATTCTCCTACCACCAGCTTGTCGGTTGCAGACCGCCTGTCGTAGTAGTTTTTCTGCCTCCTTGCACTTTGTTTCAGACACTTCCGTGCCCGATCATGTGCAAGACTCAGCTGTTGTTCATCCATCGGCGGGCTGTCCGCCTTTTGCATCTTCTCCTCTCGGCCACATTGAGTGCAGGGTTTCCTCGACAGACCATCCGCATTACTGTGAGCACGCCCTGGTCTGTGCACGACAGTGAAGTCAAACTCACTGATCACCTGCAACCATCTTGCCATCTGCCCTTGAGGATCTTTAAAATTCACAAGCCATCGAAAGGCTCCATGGTCGGTCCGAATCGTGACCCTACGCCCGTACGGGTATTGTCGAAACTGTTTCAGGAATACCACCACCGCCAGGAGCTCACGCCTCGTAACGCAATAGTTACGCTCCGCCTTGCCTAGCACCCTGCTCGCATAGGCGATGACTCGCTCTTGCCCGTCAATTACCTGTAACAGGACAGCTCCAATACCGGACGCACTATCGTCAGTATCCAGGATGTAGTCGGCTTCAGCAACGGGGTAGGCAAGTATAGGCGACTCCTGTAGTCTTGTCTTGAGCTCCTGGAAGGCATCCTCGCAGGCATCACTCCAAATGAAGTCCCTTGACTTCTCTGTGAGACTGTGTAGTGGGCGTGCGATGTCCGCAAATCCTTGAATGAATCTTCTATAATAAGATGCAAGCCCAAGAAAGCTCTGCACCTCTCTCGTAGTCTTGGGTGTTGGCCACTCTCTGATGGCGCGAATCTTGTCTGGATCTGTGGCGATGCCTTCGCCTGACACAATGTGTCCAAGGTATAGCATGCTCTTCCTAAATAGGTGACATTTCCGCAGCTTCAACTTCAGACCCGCGGCTCGAAGGCGCTGGAAGACTGTTCCCAGGCGGTTCAATTCCTCCTCGACGGTCTTCGCAAACACGATTACATCGTCCAGGTAGACTAACAGGGTCTCCCGGTGCAGGCCAGCCAGGACTCTCTCCATCAGCCACTCGAAGGTGGATGGCGCATTGCATAGCCCGAAGGGCATGACACGCCAGACGTACAAGCCACCTCGGACTACAAATGCCGACTTCTCTCTAGCTTCATCATCAAGCTCCACCTGCCAGTACCCGCTGGCGAGGTCTAATGTGGAAAACCACCTGCTGCCTGCAAGGGTATCGAGGGACTCATCGATGCGGGGTATAGGGAAGGCGTCTTTGATAGTCACTGCATTGAGACGACGATAGTCCAGGCAAAATCACTGCCTACCATCCTTCTTCCTCACAAGGACCACATTTGATGCCCAAGGACTCTCGGTGGGCTCTATTCTTCCCTCCTTGATCATCCCCTGTATTTGGCAGTCGATTTCCTTCTGTTGCTTTGGCGGAAATCGCCTCGGCCGCTCCTTTATAGGACGCGCCGCACCTGTATCTATCTTATGTTGAACCAAGTTCGTACGACCAATGTCGGCGTCACTCCTTGCAAAGACGTCTTGGTTTCTGCTCAAGACGTCAGCTATTCTGCCATGGTACTTCCCATCCACTTCCTGGATGCTTCGGTCATACAACTCTTTCAGGTGTTCTGGGACTGACGCAGCTGTTCCCCGACTCAGTAGGTGAAGGACCCCCAGTGCCATCGACGTCGTCACCTTCCACAGGCGTAAGGAACCCTACCATGGTTCCCTCCTTCACGACGCACTCCCTTTTCCCAGGGTTGAATACTCGCACGGGAAGCACCTCTTCCTCTGAGTTGACCAGAACTCGCGCTACGATCATGCCCTTGTCTGCTACCTCACTTCGATCCGATGGTTCTATGAGGCCAAACTTACTGCTGAGCTGCTCACCCATCACTAGGGCTGGCACCAACGCCTCGTGGCCTGCTGGGACCCTTGTGGTTTCCCCCACAACTACCTGGGCACATAGGCCTCCCCCACGTTGGTCCGTACACTTCATCTTCTCCCCGCTCAGCGTCAGCTCACAGGTCCGAAAGTCCAGGGAGCACTTGGTTGATAACAGGAAATCCATCCCCAGGATCCCCTCAACTTCTCCCGTGTTGCCAAACACAGCTCAAACTGGACATGTCGTCTTGCCAATCTGCACTTCCACCCAGGCCCTGCCGAGAGTATCCATCTGGCTACCGTCAGCGTTCTGAACGCCTATGCCATCACTCTCCAACCCTGGCCGCTTCTCTTTGGGTATGCGGAAGTAAATCTCCGAAGACAAGACGGAGTCAGTTGCTCCCGTGTCCACCAACAGCTTCACATTGATTCCCCTGACCTTCGCCTGCACAAAAAGCCCTGCTTGTGCCTTGTGGTCACTGTTCGGTCTCACGTCGCCTTTCTCTATATTTTGCCTCTTTAGGCTGTCCTCGCCTTGGTACTCTGGCCCCTTTGCTGTTCCAGCTGTCCCTCGGGCCATTGAGTCAGCTGGCTGTCGTTTCCCGACTCCTTTGCGCCCCGTTTGCCCCGTTGCGGACAATCACATGCAAAATGGCCTTTGCCTTTGCACCTGTAGCACACGTAGTGTGACGTTGCCTTGTGCCTGACAGTAGTCCTAGGCGCTCCTTGTCGCCTTCCTTGCGTAGCCTCGAACATTTTTGTCATCCGCTCTAGCCATTCGTGAACTTCCTTGTTGCTCTTCTGAAAGGACTCCTGCAGTTGGCCACATCTCTCCTCAAACTCGTTTCTAACTGCTTGCAGTGAATCGCTTGGTGCTCCATCCACCCCTCTGGCAAACTTCGTCCGCTTGTTGCAACGTTGCTCCTCGATCTTGAGGAAACCTTCTGTACTCAAGGCGGCGCGGATGGCTTCATCCAAGGTCGACGGATTGGCCCTGAATACTCCCTCACGGATGGCCTGCTCCCGTATCGCATCGGAGAAGTGCCCTCGCGCTAATCGATCACGGCCCTCTTCTGTCAACTCCGGATAAGCCAGCGCCGACAGATCACGTATGGACTGCCCCAGCTCTTGCAGCGTCTCCTTTTCTCTCTGACGCCTGTGGCGAAGTTCCATTAGGTGGTTCTCCGCCAGTTGCCCTGGCCCAAACCGTTTCTCAAGGAGGCCAAGCAGCTCCTTATAGGGGACTTCTTTTCTGCTGGTGGCCAGGTTCCCCAAAATCTTCACAGCCTCCCCCTGCAGGCTTGCTGCTAGGAAAACCTTCGCCTCCTTGTCAGTTGTTGGCCAACTTGCATGCTGCAATGTGCTGCTTATACTCTCGCCACGGAGTCTTTCCGTTGAATTTGTCTGGCAGGATGTTCGGCCGTTTCCCGCTACCTGTTGTTGCACAGCTTTCCGTCTCCACCTTCGCCTTCACTTTCTCTTCGGTACCGTGTGACTCCAACAGGCCATCTCCGCACTGGGTACCCTGACTCACGTACATTGACCAGTGTTCAGTCACTCTCGATGGTGACGTCTCTCTGCCGGTGGGTGTCCACCTCTCGCTGTCATTGTCGCTAGCAGTAGGCGTCGAAGTGGTGGGTTGTGTAGGCACCGGTGTAGGCGGAGGCGCAGCTACTAGAAATCTTCTTCTTGGCTTAGGGGTGGGTCGAACCTTTGGCCCCAAGGTTGCAATCGACAAGTCTGGTTCCCGTTGACTCGTGTCAAGTCTTGCTAGTAGTTCTCTCACTTGCTGCTGAAGGCGCTGGTTCTCAGCTTTCAGAAGTTCCGACTCGTTGTGCTGGAAGTTGCTGTCTGACGAGTCGTACGTCGACAGGTCGCCATCAAAATCTATGAGGCTAACTGCCATCTCGCCTAGGTAGGTGTTGCACCTTCCCACACCCTGTATAGGCTACCGGTCATTGCTGATTCTGCGATGCCAATCCCACTTCTGACACCAATTTTGTAGCGTGCCGCCGACCCTCACTCGCCAGTGGTGTGCCATCAGACAGATGCTCAGGATTAGGCCCTCCCGACGAGCAGTTATCGGGAAAACCCGGGACGTACCTCCGTTTGGGAGAAATATACCCCCAGGCACCGCATGAAATCCGCAGTCACCCACACTTTCTCACCCACTCTGGTTAATCAGTAGAGGCACTAATAATCCACACCACCAGGGTTTTCTATGTGTGCACTCTGATTTATTCACTCCTACTCAGGTGTATCCTATCTAGGCATCTCCTATACAGGTGGCGGGAGACTTGAATGCAATGGAACCAATTAACTCAACACTTGTTATTCCACTCACCAACTCGGCTGCGTACCTGTCTGGTAGCTCCGGCTGCCGCGGGGTCCTCGGTCCGGCCGATTACACTAAAGTGACCCAGGAGTGCAGGAGAGCGAGTTTGTGAGAGCTAGCTCGCATGTGTACCAAGACTTGCGAGAGCTAACGTGCAACATGCAGAGCGCGACGTGCAGGAAAAGCGCGACGTGCAGAAAAGGAGAGTGACGTGCAGCGAGCGCTGCCTTATATACCGCTAGCAACACACGCACTGGCTGCAGCGGCGCGGAGCCACCTCGCCGGGTACCAGCCCTAGACTGGAACTAGGCCAATGTTTCGTTACAATATCTCCAAAAAATGATGTCTTCCTTGCTCAATAATTTCCCCTGCTGATAGTGCTAGCTTAATTCCCTTTGTAGCCAACTCTCTTACTCTGAAGGTGTAATTCTACAACCTTTGTAAACACAGAACCAATTCATTGGTTTTTAGTGGAAATGTAGATGGTTTGTCTTGTTTCACAATGTCACAGTTTCCCACAGCTGTAATTGTCAATACTATACACCTACTTGTCACTACATTAACATGTTTCAGTATTTGGGTAGCAGAGTGCTCATAGTCTGAAATGGAACTTAGAAGTAAGTAATGACGACACTTTCATCTTTGGGAGAACACCTAACTACTTCCTTCAGCATACTTGTGGTTGGTTGTCCATCACAGTCAACCAGGTATCCAAAATCTGCAGAACCAAATCACATGAAGGAATTGAACATTCATGAAGTTGTTTTCAATGTTTGTGTAAGTACATGTATCATCAAGGCATCTGTCATGAAGGGTTCATTTGAAAGTCGCAACGGAGAAATATTAGGGACAATAAGTGGTTCGAGCTGACAACACTTCATCCTGGACTGACTAGACACCATGCACATGTAATGTATGGTGGTTAGCATGTAATTAATCAAAAGTACATTATGAAGAAAGACATCAGGTCAAAGTAAGGATTACTAAAAACAAAACGTTTACACATAGCTTCTTACAATATGTTTTCGAGATAATGAAATTTATGGTAGGGTATCTTAATTGAAATAATTACATAAAATAAAAGCTAACCTGTGTCATAGCAGGATGTCCGAAGAATATGTGCATTAACTGTAAGCCAGAATCCAACAGACTTTCAAAGTAACTGTATGTGCACACTTAACATTCAACAAAAGTCTTGTCCACAGGGTCCAGACCATCAATGCAACTATGCATGGCAATATCTGATCGTGAAAATGTATAATGGTGGTTACATGTACATGTAGATCACAAATTACATGACCGGAAAACTTAATGAAGACAAACTCTGAAGATTTGTTACAATTATCTTGAATACATTTACTACATTTACCATGCTTGCCTTATTTGTGTGCACAATTTGTTTCTTGTCACACTTCAGTCAATTAATGTTCACCTAAACGTTCAGCAATTGTCAAAGTCACTGCTCCTCATTTTACGATTTGTCCCGCATCCAGTGATGATGTCTTTGAAGACTCTGTATAAAGTACGGAAAGTATGAAAAAGGCACCTTGAAATTTAAATTTCAAGGTTGTTTCTGGCATCCAACTTGGACACTGCATACTATTAGGTGAGGTATGTCGTACTGAACAGCATAGCACTCTTGTTTATTTGACGAAACAACACAAAATGATTTCTAATTGTATATGGCTTCCCATGCCCAGAAAAGCTGTTTGAGAGCATCATTTTCATGTACATGTATATAATTTATATCAAATGTGTAGTTTGGTCATACTGTGTAATGTGTTCATGTATAATTCAAATATAAGCTTTTAATACACACTGTCAATAAAGTTAAAAGAACAAGAGTAGGTGTCTACATGTACCTGATTCAAGATTTATTTCATTTTCTACAGCATAGTAATCACACACAATAATAGAACTTTTAATAAATACATAAATATGATTGAATGATACTTCAATACACCTAAGAAAGGATGCTGTTGACAGGTATCCAGTGGAAGCAATGCTTTTAGATTTGGGCCCCATTTGTAATATTACTTATTAAATTACAAACACACCCCCCAAAAAAACAGACAGACAACACAAGTAAACATGTAGAACTTTGCAACTGTGTGTAGCCTGAATGCTGCTGAAACCAGCATGGTATGTTTAATTGATATCTTTATCTTATCTGACCAAAATGACCCAGATATGTACATAAATGTATTTCTCGGTTGGTTTCTCAATGGTTGAATTGACACTTTAAGTGTTAAATGACAAAAACTGAGAAATACATTTATGTCAAGGTCAAGGATCATGGTAGTGTGCACAAGAAATTGTGCCCACGATGATAAGTGGGTGCGCCGACATGTACAATACGCCGACATGATGTTGTGCATACGGGTGTGTGGCTGAGGATGGATCGGGAGTGAGAGTCTGTGCCACACTAGTGGGGCTAGCTAAGGCATAGCCCCATGGTCCTCTTTAACATGGTGAAATTCTTGAATATTTGCAGTAATTGCAGAATACCCCGCCACTCTCAAAAACGACCCCTGGAATGAATGGTTACGTGGGTACAAGGTAAAAATCCCTTGAGAAGAGTGTGACACTTTGACCTGTACCTGACTATGAGGCTGATCATGCTGCGTGGTGGGGTATTCTGCAAATTCCCCCCAAAAATCAGCAGCATCTTCATGTAGAACTTCAGTCACAGTCAGCGTTTGACATCTTGACCAGTTGCAACACAGCTCCTCTGTTTCTTCTTGTTTTCCTGACCCCATCAAAATAAAAGCTGAGCTACGATTGGTCATTGGGATGGAAGCAAATTTGGCCAATCACAGTGAGGCTTTCATGAGTGACGGGAACATAAGAAGGAAAGATAGGAGCTGTGTTGCAATTGGTCAAACTGTCATACAGCTGACAGTGATTGAGAGTACATGCTCCATGAATGGGCAAAATTCTCAAGAATTTCTCCATTTTAGTGAAGATATAAGGTGAATGAAGCTCTCTATCTAATGTCAAACTTCACCTAGAAGGCATGTATGAAATTTAATTTTGTTGCACAAAAAGCTGTGACAGCAGAGTAAGTTGGCACAATCAAAACGGCAAATGCGAGTTTGTACATAGCTACTGATATCTCTAAGGGTAGGTATTTAAACCTTACAGTTCTGGAAGTAGGCATAGGCCTACCCCAGAACTGTAGGGATTATCTGTTTCCTTGCTCAATGCTCAGTCCCATGAACAGAGCCTGGTAGACAATGAACCCCATAGCCCCATAAATAGCACCCAGGACAAGGTACTGGACTGCCTCCAGACCCTGGGCCCCACACTCGTGTGATAAACAGTGGTCGGACGTCAAAGAAATTCGTTTTTGAAATGTGTTCTTTTTTCCCAATCTAACCCTATCTATCCCTATGAAACACCAGTTTGATAGAAAAGGGTCCATTTTGCACTTGAGAAAAAAGATCAGAAATCTAGCCAAATTTCAGAGCTTCGTAACAGGTGAATGAAATAGAAATTTTTCAATCAGAATACTTGGAGTTTGATAATATTTCAGTTATGTTGAAATTTGAGGTAAAAATACTGCTCCAGCAAAATAGAGAATCAAAGTTAAAGCAGGTCAATAATATATGAAGGGTGATGCTGTGACAGCAATAAAATCTGAAGAGATTCATTTTTTTTATTGTAGGAAGAGGTCAGATTAAGTGAAGATCATGGAGCAAGTAGTGGCTGATGTTTGGGCAGCATCACCAAAGAGAGCCGAACCTGAGTAAGTTCCTTGCCAGTATTGGATTATTCAGTGACCAGCTGGACCGAGAAACTCAACTTTATTCCTGCAAATTGACTCATTTCCTCTCATGTCCAATGTACTCTTATCTTACTTAATGCCCTCCTTCCCAGATCCCTTCGAAATCCACAAGGAGATTTGTGGAAGAAGTAGCAGGATTTAGGAAGGAAGAGCCCAGCCCACCTATGTTCCTATGGAATGTTGGTGAATGTACGACTCTGAGGAGGATTTTTAAGGATTTGGAAAGGTTCCTAGGAACCAAAGTCTTTCAATGCCATACGCATGTCTCGCTAAATGAGATAAAGTTGTAATTTAATACAACTGTTGTATCATTTTTTGTTTTCACCCTGTCAGCTGGGACGAGTTCGACCACACAGAGAATGACAGCGATGACTGTGACACTAGCAGCAGCACAGCAAGTGAAGGTAGGTACATTTGCCATGTCCGGAGACTGTGTGTAAAAAGGTTCCAGATGACAGAAACAAAGTTACCAATTCTATACAAAAACTTTGTATTAGGGCTTCTTCAGTCCAAAATGTTGGACATCAGTGCAGCTGTCCACTAAAGAAAGATACTGTACACATATTTTATTTATTTGTGGGTTATTTCCTTGTTTTCAGAGGAGAGAAAAAAGGACGAAGAAGTCAAAAATCTGAACGACAAAAAGACTGAAGAAAAAGGTGAAGAAAATGAAAGTTTATCCTTTCTTTTCTTTTTGGTTTTATTTTTGTACTGATTCGTTGTTGCAGCTGAAGTCAACTCTTAAAGGGTAGCTGCAATCAGTTTGTTGTAATTGAACTCAAATCTTAAAGGGCAGCTGCAATCAGTTTCTTGTAATTGAAGTCAACTCTTAAAGGGTTGCTACAATTAGTTTGTTGTAGGTGAAGTCGACTCTTAAAGGGTTGCTGCTATCAGTTATATTGTAGCTGAAGTCAACTCTTAAAGGCTAGCTGCAATCAGTTTGTTGTAATTGAAGTCAACTCTTAAAGGGTTGCTGCAATCAGTTTGTTGTAATTGAAGTCAACTCTTAAAGGGTCGCTGCAATCAGTTTGTTGTAGCTGAAGTCGACTCTTAAAGGGCAGCTGCAATCAGTTTGTTGTAGCTGAAGTCGACTCTTAAAGGGCAGCTGCAATCAGTTTGTTGTAGCTGAAGTCGACTCTTAAAGGGCAGCTGCAATCAGTTTGTTGTAGCTGAAGTCGACTCTTAAAGGGCAGCTGCAATCAGTTTGTTGTAGCTGAAGTCGACTCTTAAAGGGTAGCTGCGATCAGTTTGTTGTAGCTGAAGTCGACTCTTAAAGGGTAGCTGCAATCAGTTTGTTATAGCTGAAGTCCATATGCAGCAAGGTATGAGACGGAGAGAACCCCCCCTGCTTTGTGTTGGTCATTGTCTCGCAGGAATCTGGGGAATTCCTTTCAGACATCTTGGGGGGACGTGTTAAGTAACAATAGTCTAGAATGTGTATAGGGATTTGACATGTTGGGGGGGTACCCGTCGGTCTCATTTCTTGCTGGGTATACTGAAGTCCACTGTTAACCCCTTCCCGGTGGGATTCTTTTGACCGTGACTGCTGGGCTGTGGTATGCCCAGTATACAAAGCTCTGTCCAGCAGCAGGCCCCATTGAACCAGCAGCTGCATGGTGAATAGACTGTATGTGTGGTATGCACTAATCCTCATAGAATGGTGCTGCGTTTGCAGTCATCCGTTGTGAAGGGGTTAAAGGATAGCTGCAATATGTTTGTTGTGATTGAAGTCAAATCTTAAAGGGTAGCTGCAATCACTTCGTTTGAATGCAAACCTTCAAAATGCGCCTTTGTGTCTCAGTTAATCTTAGTCTAAGTTTTATTTCACTGTTTCAAAGGGTATTTTACCTCCAATTTGGTTTTGTGCAAATAACATTTCCATGTTCATGAGCAAAACTTTGATGTCATCCCAGAAAGAAAGCGTCGCATACAGTAGTTTCTACAAAAAAAGTCCTGTAGATTTTCCTAGACTCAGTTTTCCTTTTCACTGTTGTTAATGTGCATAGCAATAAGGAAGTATCCATCCTTCTCTCAGGAATTTTCAGTTAGTAAATGCTGAGCTCATAATTTGAACAGAAACACCTGTACACTGAACCATATCTTCTCTAGATGACTTCACAGCAAAAGCGCCCTCAGTTGTCCAGGAAAGCATCAATAATTGTACTTGTTTAAGAACATGCACTCTTCAGTTCACTGAACCAAATAAGCATGTGAAAGAGTTTTCAGAAATGTTGAAGAAAACATGTAAGAAAGAAATTTACTGCCGCCACATTTTAAAATCAGTGATGGCATTTGTGTTTTTTCAGCTTTTGTTCTTCTGAAGAAGCAAGCATGGTAGAAAATCAAGTCCTAGTGATGGCGACTCTGAGAGTGATGAGGAACAAGAACAGTGGATGGAGAAAACAGCAGGTAGAAAAGCTGTCATTTTATAGTCATGTTATGCTGTCAGAACTGAATTTCCGCTGGTACACTTAGCCATGGCATTCCTGACGTCTGAACCCCAGAAGAGGTGGATTCTTTTGGACCATCTCCATCCAGGGGTTGGGGTAGGGAATCCCCATGAACTTGGCTGTCAAAAGCTGGATATTTTAAAAACCTGGGTGTATGGATAAAGACTTTCCTTTTCAGTACAAATATGAAGTTTTATTTCAATCGGCCATAAGGTTTGCACATGCAAGCCAGAGTGCATTGAGCATGGCAGTGGAGAACGTTTTGGGTTGACCTGTCTTGGAGTAATTGCTGCTAATGAGCAGTATGTTCGATTTCCACTATTATGACTGCAAAGAGTTAATGAAAAACTCCGAGGGGCACTGCTGAATGGAAATAATTATGCACTGTGGTTATATTAGTAAAAGTGTTGGGCGGGGCAGGTAACGGCCTCCAGCTCTTTTATCGTTAAGTTCCCAGGTACTTACAAAAAGCAAACACTGAGAACCAGTTTTGTTGTTTGTACATTTGCCAACTGCCTTAAGATAGACTTTGTCCGAATTGACTGGCTTCGGCTGACAGTAACACATACGTCTGTGGGAAAAGACTCTAGCCACTCACCCGTGGCTTACCTATATTTATTGTGTTACTTCTAGCTTCAGCAATACCTTTTGTACATTGTCGTAAAACCCACAATTCCCGTGGGGCATATTCAAAAAGTAGTTATTACCAATGCAGACAAACTTACCGGTAACTTCTACCTTCCTTTTTTATCTTTGAATTTTTAGCAGGTGTTAAAGGTGATAGCATTTTGGTTTCTCCCCAGCTTGTCGGCTCATCTTCTGGCATCAGTGGCCTGATAGAGTAAGGTGATAGCAGCGTAGTTGGTCCCCTGCATGTGGGCTCATCTTCTGGCATCACTGGCCTGATAGAGTAAGGTGATAGCAGCGTGGTTGGTCCCCTGCCTGTGGGCTCATTAGCAGCGTGGTTGGTCCCCTGCCTGTATACTCATCATCTGGCATCACTGCTTTGACAGAGTAAGCTGTCTCTTGTTTTTTTCCTCAGAATTACGAGAAGAAAAAATGTGATTTTGGTTCCCACAAAAATTTGGATGAACAGTGCATCATCTGTCGTTTGTACATTATGTTCAAAATTATGTGCAAAATGACTCAAGATCTAAAGAAGGTCATCTGAGAACAAACCTGATGAAATTTCAGCTCAATTAATACTTTCTGGGACTTGGACTTCAGATCAAAAGTTGCCAAGTCATGTTAGAATTACGCTGGAATTTGAGCCTCAGGGACCCGTTCTCACATTCACTCAAATGCAGCTATGCAATATCACACACTTAGCCAATGAATTATAGTAACTGATATGCATGTTCGTCATGTGAAGGATTGCGCATTTCCAATGGCAATTTTCCAAAAATGTGTCCCCCGATGCCTCATCAGAAATGGCCTTCTTTCTTTATTTTCTTCAAAATGACAAATCGCCAGAAAGAATAACTTCACAGGGAGTTTAGTTCCACAGCCATCTATCAACCAAGTATGTTTTTCAACAAAAATTTCATCAGTTCCTTTTTGGCTAACTGCAAATGAAGGACTGCACTTTTAAATGTAATGTGTATCACTCCCTTCTTAGGCAGGCAGAGGTTTGATGGGCGGCTTTTGATGCGATAATGTAATAATGATAAATTTACAGGCTGTTCTTGTTAGTTCATTGTTGAGGCTACGGCAGTCTTCCAGTTCGCAATAGACCGATTGCACCTGCACCTGACCTGTAGTGGGTATTTAATATCAACAAATATGGCGTCTACCAAAAGCAAGTGTTTCATGAGTATCATTTACCAAAAATAAAGCCGAGGGCAGGTACCGTACTCAGACTACTGATGTGCTGGGTACTACACCGTAAATTGGCTGTAGTGTTTGTAAACAGCATTCAAAGCACACGGTGATATGGGGTTCATACCCACTATAGGTCACGTGATTTAGCAGGCGCAATCGGTCTCTACCAGACAACTTTGCTCTGCAAAATGCCAATGAAATGTCATATTTATTTTAGTCCCGGAAAGTCCTGCAAAGGTAACTGGGTTTGGTTTTCAGATTGCTGTGGGAATTCCTCTCAAACCAATCAGAACCCACTCAGCCTGTTACTCCCTGCACTGCCCAGCACGGTGTGGTGTTTATGGGTTAACCACTAACAGTAACCAAATATAATTTTAAGCAAGAAGGGTTGAGGTGCTTAAGAGTTAAAACCTGTAAGTTTTGCTCATTTTGAAAAAAAAGTCTGTTAGTCTTAGATTGTAAACTACCTTTTCTTGTTTTTCCCCAGTTTCAGATTTCTGGAATGCCTTGTTGACTGTTGAAGGTGATGGCTGCCTACGGAACTTTGAGGCCAGGCAAACTATCCTGCGCAGTGGTGACACGGGACTGGCCAGCAATGGAATCTCCCAAGTTGAAGACCCAGGTTACGTCATGAGTGAAAGCAGGTAAACGTTTCATGTGTGGCATATGCTGGCTTTTAGCAGGGGTGGACGCCGGGTAAGGGTAGGGTAGAACCGTGGTCAAAAGGAGCCAAACTCTCTTGTTTTGAAAAATAAAGGATTTTTGGTCGATTTCCTTTCCCTTCCTTTGAAAAACTGATGTAAAGCCTCAACATATACGGTACATGTAGCCTAACCCCTCAAAAAATGGAAAAAAAAAGTTGGCCCCCAAGAAACATGTTTGCCCACCCCTCCCCCCTGAAAAAAAATTATAAAATAGGTCATGGATCTACCAGTGGTCTTTGGCTAGCAACAAAGAATTTATGCATTCAACCAGCTTTATAGACCATAAATTTATAAAAAGTTTCCATTTTGAGTATCCATGAGCAAATTGCGACCTCATCCCCAGGGGGTTCCTTGAGCATTCCTTGCTGTGCATCATAGAAAATGGGTTTGGGCAAACCGTGGCAACTTGTCCAAGCTGGGGCCAATTTCATAGAACTGCTTTAGCACAAAATCTGCTTAAACGCGAAAAAACCTTGCTTAAAAAACAAAGCTTACCAGCTCAAACTCTGATTGTCATGCCAACCAAAGACAGCTAAATTATACAATCCCTAAACAATAAACATCACAAGGAGTTTTGGCTGGTTACCTGATTTATCAAGCAAGATTTTCTTGCGCTTAAGCAAATTTTGTGTTTAAGCATCTCTATGATATTGGCCAAAGTGCACATAATGTGAAAGAAAGATAAATTCAGTACATTGCTGCGGTTTAGTGAATATTTTAAGGCAAATTTGACACATTTTGAAAGAGCACCAAGAACTCCATGTTTCCAAAGCATTTCAAAACAAGAAAATAATCTCAAAATGGGAAATTTATTGAGGGTTTTTGAAAGTGAGTGGTAGATGTGGAAGAAAGGTCTTATTTGTTGCAAGAAAAACTTTATTTTTGAAAAAAAATTGCTAAAAACAGAAGTGTATCACGTAGTAAACACTTTGCTCGTCGCCCAGTGCCCAAACAGGGTGCTGGGAAAGGCTGATGACTTTGCACTGTGATTGGCTACATCATGCATGACCTGTGACTGCAAGGTTTTTATCACTTCCTGTTACGGAAGTGTGACTTAAATTTTTCTGTTTGCCAATGGAAATGCTTTCGCACGGACAAGGTGTCGGCTATATGATAAAAACATGGTCTTGGTACGGTACAGTCACAGTGTGATAATTTATCTTCTCACTATCACCAATCACGTGTCTGCTGGTGACATGTTTCAAATCATTAATTATCTTGATCAATTTTGGATGAACGAATAGAGCGTAGCAAGAATATTTTCAGCAGTGAGGAAGGAATTGAAAAAATATTGTATTGTTAACTGCGGCTTATGTGAGGCATTGAGTGAGCCCGCGCATCTGGCAGAATTTTACCCACAGTGCTCTGCACACCATTAGCTGTCACCCTGTGTGACGCATTTCCCTCACTGAAATCTGTGCAAGGCCATCAGCCCATCCGAGCGCCCTGTTTGGGCGCTGGGCAACGATGAGTGAAAACGCTTCACAGTATTAGCCACCATCCCAAATTCCTAATTTGTTTCAGTCATCCCCAACTCTGTCGACTTCTTGCTCACTTTTCAAATAATTCTGCTTACAGTTTTGAGTTTATTCATCCATTTCTGTTTAGGCACTGTCAGTCTAAAGGCATTTTGGGTCTAGCTGTGTCTTTCCTGATTGTTGTTACAGTAACAGCGCCCTCTGTTGGCCAGAATGGCATTTACAATCTCAAAGGTTGAAAAGGTCACCTAGTAATTCACTTAACCCAAAAGGTTAACTGGGCTCATTCTTCTGTGTTTGATTTCTTCCCCAGACACTGTCACGTGAAAGCCGAGCACAAGGAGAACCAGATTTTTGCACTGATGAGAAGAGCGCCCTCGCCTCCTTCAACAAGGGGAGAAGCAAGATGGAGGACAAGATCCCTTGGGACTTCCCAGGAGAGGAAGTACCGGTAACTCTAATACATGTAGATGCCAAACCTCGCCTCCATCACTCAGGGGAAAGATTTCCAAGATTACATGAGACATCCTCTTCAGAATCTTAAAGGCACTGATTTACAAAGGCAAGGAAAGGACTCAATCTTCTCAGAACTGCGGTTCCTTGCTTCCACCTTTAATAGTGATGGAGCAAGTCAATTTACATTAATACACTACCCAACAAAATTAAAGGATCATACTTATTGATTACATCATAATATGAGTGTCATTTAATGTGCTTATGTTCAGGCAACAAAAACACAAAGAAACTTACACTACGGAGGACTGCAATCTCATGACACTAAAGAAACCACACTTTATTGCCCTACTAAAAGTGATGGAAGTCGAGTGTTTGGTGAATTTGAGTTAGAATGATATCCTGGTAAATAGAGGGCGCTATTTGTGATTCTGAAATTATCACAGCCGAGAAATAATTCACTTTGAAGAAATGATTATGCATTTTAACGTGAAAAAATCAACCGTTAATGGTTTAAGAAAGGTAATGCATGTGTGACATACATCTGTTTGCAAATATCTTTCCTAAAAATTGCATATTTTTATTACTTTCCATGGAAATGATGATTGGTCCAAAAAATAAAACTTGTGTTTGTCAGTACAGTAAATAAACAGCTTTGCAATCTTCAAACCCCTCAAATCAAATGGCAAAACGTCCGATCTTGCAGTCAATTTTTCTCAAAATGTCCTCAAAGCGAGATTGTACATCGTTTTACCAAAATAGGGCGGTATAGTCCTGACCAGTCTCAATGTACTGGTAGTCCCCCCCCCCGTGACTTTCTAAGGCACTCCCAATCTCTTAGCCCTGTTCCTAAGAGTCATCTCATCCTCTGGCACTTTTCAACATCATTTAGCTGTCTCTGAACAGAACTACCACCAGAAATAATGTGCAAGGAGGGTGAAAGGTGGCCATTTTGAAGTTTGTGCAATACCTGAGCAACACTTGTTAATGCTTTTTCACTCCTCCCACTAATTGGGCTCTGAAACACGACTAACCAATTGCACTGTCTCACATTCTATGGTGCTCAACCAAGAACATTAGCTCCAGTGTACAAAAGGAAAATCATTGAGGTAGATAACTCGCTTACATTTTCAGAGACAAATGTCGGATCCTTTAATTTTTGAGTAGTGTACATGTAAATTAGTAAACATGCTGCTATAATGAACAGGGCAAGGTTCACACAAAATGCTTGGTTTTGCATTTCTCCCCACTGTTCCAATTTAATTGGTACCACTCCAATTGTTGAGTTTTCAAAGGCCTTAATATTGAAACATTCCAATTTCCATTAAAAAGGAAAAAAAAGCCCTGGTGAAAGAGGGCGCTATTTGCCAAAAAGAGGGCGCTATTTCCTATTTTGAATTGGCAGTCATTACAAATATATGGGTGTACGAGTAAATACAGTCCATGTCAAGCTGATTGTTTTGCTATTGGCACTTAAAATGGATATTCTAATATTTGACTTTTTAACACTGAAATCTTCACTTACGAGTCATCAGTGTTTCTTAAATTCAAAGCAAATTTTCAGTGTCGGGTGAAAGTGCACAGATATTCAGGAGCCAATACTTCAGTATCGTGATATTGTACAAATCATTCTTGACTCAAGAGGTACTTTTGTAAATATTTAATGCCTCTCGTTTGTGTACTTCCACGTATGTTGTGTACTTGGATGTATTAACACACATTTAAAAAAATACTTGTGTCCATAAAGTTATCAAGATGCTGTGATCAGAAAATTCCAATGATATATTTGTACCAAAAAAATTACCTTTTGGAAAGACTACAAATAGATAGGACGCACATACAAATAATTGTATTTATTGCATACTTTAAAAATTGAATAGAATATTGCGTGATTCATATTTCCCTGTTCCCCATTCAGGACACCGAAATTCCAGTACTGTACCCATCTCCACTGTTCAGTAGCCTCTCTAAACCTCACTTTAACAAATGTTTCTCATCCCTTGCAAAGTTCTATGTGCCTTGGAAACTTCTATGTTGTTCATGCACATTGCCAGAGTATTAGAGAAAAAAGTCCTGATTAAAATTAGTCACAAAACTGCAAATCAGAAATTTGTTGTTTCAAAATATTACCCTGTAAAAACACCTTTGGGTGTATGTGACAGTCACCATTTATTTGCAACTGAAATAAATATTCATTTATTTAAAAAAACAACTTTTGTTTGTAGATTTGTGAAATGTACAGTAGTCCTTTGTACTTTGCCAATTAGCCCTTCCACCTATCTCAACTATTTTACACTGCCAGAGTTGCATCTGTTTCTTAAGTCTTTAGATTTGACATTGCAGCCTCATCCGAAGCCCTGCCCACTTTCAAGCTCCTAACATGAAGTTCCTTCCTAGAGTCTTGATGGTCATTATCCCTTTTAAGAGCTACACTAAACCCACTAGCAATATGGAACATTAAGAAGCTATGTCCCCTTCAACCCCATGGGATCCTCAGAGCTCTAATACTGATAGTCCCAAGCCCTCAGCCATCCACTCTACCCTTCCTATCAGCTCTCAGACTTCCAGCCCCTAGGCCTTCCACCCTTGCCTATCTCCAGTACAGAGTTTGGCTGAAAAATATTCTAAGTCCAAACAATGGAAGGTTTAACATTTAGAAACGAGCACATTTCTCCAAGAAAGTGCCGTGGCATAGTGGTTAAGGACACTAACTGCAATGCACAAGGACCTGGGTTCAATCCCAGGTGGGCATGCACAATTTTGTTAAAAAACTTAGTATAAAAAAAAAAAAAAAAAAAAAAAAACCTTCTTTTCCAGGGACCCCGGGATTTGAACCGGGGTCCCCTGGCCTGGCAGCCAGCTAGCTAACCACCAGGCCACAGGCCTCTTCGAAAGAAATAATTCGGAACTTATATTTAAAGGTTAGAATTGCGCAATTTCGAAAAAAGTCAAGGGGCACAACTCATCTGCATATATTCAAATAAAGCAGGCTCATTTGCATATATTAAGGTAGAAATTTGAATATGCAGACAACACACAAAATATTCCGACTTTGCATATATTTCACAGTTTGTTAAGTCATTTATTGTACACCTTCCTATATTTAAACTTCTTCAAAATATCCATTTCTACTGTATATCATGTACCTGTTACAAAATTCAACTGAATTTTTCAATTTGGAAAATGTTGCAGAAAACTTGGTTGGTCTGTTAACTTTCTAGGAATATGATTTGCAATGCAGAAGGAGACAATTTTTTTACCACAGTGATGATGACTTTTGTTTCCCATCTTGTCTGTGATGTATGTGTGTTGGCATGAATAATAAACACTTCGTACAATTTTAGGCAATTAGGCATACAATTTTGGAAGTTCAAAAAACAAATGAGAAGCAGTAAAATGAGCCAATTTTTTTCCAGTTTCCTCAAGAATTTAAGAGTTCAGTGATTGTTGGGATAATAGCTTTTTCTTTTCACAGATATGACATTTGGAAAGAGCAAACTTGATTTCTTTTTCTAAACACAAAATACATCCTTGATAGCAGTCTTAAAAAATGTTTGGTAAAAAAAAATGTGTGCACCTTCAAATAAAAACATCTATTCCCTGTTCAAAACCAAAAGCCTAATACTGTTCCAAACAAAATAGAAATCCTAATACCATGTTTACCATCTTAAGATAATGTAAACTTTTTCTCAGTGATCCTAATCTTCCAGTCTTTGAGCTCTGCAGCACCCTGCACTGTAAAAGGGAAGCCCCACCAAACACCACAGTGACAGGAAACACGTCAGCCTCACTGACGCTCTTTTGCCCACTTGCTAATTTTTTTCAGGGCTTTATGAGCTTTGAAGCATTTCATAGTGAAAGTAGCAAATTAACTACAGTCGAACCAGCACTGTTATAAAAGCAATGTGAATACAACGTTTTACTCATAACAAGGGATTTTTTTAGGTCCCTGTCCTTTGCTTCTTAATGTTCGTTATTCCTGATAATACACGGTTCTCGTTATAACAAGGTAATTTGCTACGTGTAAGTCGGAAAGACCTTTTATTAACATGGTTCAACTATAACAGGTTTGCGGTAGGCACCATGTAAGGATATCTCTTTTGTGGGTGTGTATGGTTCTGAAAAGAACCACAGGACACTCGACGTTACAGACAGCGCGCTCCCCATCTGTCATTAGGAGACTGTAGGGCTTTCAATGGTGAAGTGGCTCAACCCGGGGAGTCCGGTTGGCAAGGTACCGGTAGTTCTTTCCTTGCCTTTTACCTCTGTGGTCCCAGGTTCGATTCCCGGCCCGGTCCACATGTGGGTTAGGTTTTCAGTCCCTACCTGACTCTGTGGGTTTTACCCAGACTATTCCTCAGGGGTATTCCTCCCGCCTCTAAAGCTGTAACTGCTTCTTACTATCTCCCTTTTACTGATGTTGGTGAACATCGGTCGTTTGGCAGCTGCTCAGAGCACCCTTGTATGCCATCAGCTCAACCATGTTTAAATGTATTTATTGTTCCACATTTAATGTCTTCATTGTACAGCGCATTTGAACATATCTATATGAAATTTGTGCTTTATTAATGAATAAATTATTCAAATGAATAATCAGTCTGGGGGCAGTGAGGTGTGGAGAGGGATGCTAGCTCATAGTCGTACTCAAGCGGAAAATGGGAGGCCAGATGATCAGCGAGATGTGTCCGCCCGAGGGTTAGGCGCACGGGGGGAAGGTTGCCAAGGGTACAGGAGACCCATAGGCTGGGAACTTGTCCCAGGAAATAGGGAACCCATGGGATGTGAGGATGGGGCGCCAGAGGTCGCAGAACTGTGATGTGCTCAAAGATTTCTATGGCTTCCCTGATGCGGCGTGGGTACCAATGTTCAATGTTAGCGGTGAGTTCAGCTTGGCTCCAGTTGATCTGTGGTCTTCTGTGTGGGAATGCTTGATGATGGTTAACCTGTCAAATTTCCCTATTCTGCCATGGGCACTGTGCTCATAGGTCAAGTTCGGGCGGTCTGTTCTTGACACGGGTTTCTTGTTCTCGCGCTCGAACGGCGGGAACATGACTCAAGAACACTGCTCTCAAAACAGGACCACACACCACCTCCTCGTCAGGGTTTTACAGGAACACACAGAAAAACTCTTGAGATTTTGATTTTTGAACAGCTGCAAAAAGTGGAGAGCTGGCTCCAAAGCCATAGACCATGTAGACAATGGGAAGTTTTGCAACATTGACATTAATTATTTTCCCAAACACAGAAATGAATGTTCCTGTTTATATAGAAAAGAATTCAACCCATCCAAACCTTAACTCTCGAGTAACGTACATTGACGCAGCCATGTTGCAGTTGTTTGTTTCTTTCTGGCGTTCGAGCGGCCGACCCAATAACAACAAATCAAACTGTTCGTTAACATACGGGAACAAGCTGCCAAACTCAGCCATGGAGTCTGGTTGGGAGGTCCCTGCCAGTCTTGCCAATGTACGGTACTCTTTGCCACATTGGCAGGGGATTGTAGACTCGTGGCTGGTGCTGTTCGCCAGGCCAATTCTTATGCGAGGTTAGCAGGTTCATCCATCTTTGGGAGGGCTGTATGTACAGTACACTCGAGTGCACGCTCGTGGAGGATGCACAGGATGTGATGGGAAGTACTGCGTAGGTAGGGAAGAAGGGGCCCTAGACTAATTAGCTTTGGGTAAAGTTGACCCTTTGGCCAGGGGTTGATCTTGGGTCTTGTGTCTTCATTTGGCTTGACTTGTATCCATTCTGATACAGCACTATGTGGTGACTTGATAGACTCCTTGGGTGAAGTGCTCCTTGTTGCAGATGTTGTATGCCCTACAACAAGGGCCCGGTTGACAGAAGACTTGGTCTTGAGGTGATGGAAGGAAGCACTGTGGAGGTATCTATTTGTATGGGTAGGCTTCCCAGCAGATACGGCAGGTTATAGAGAGCTGTCCTGCTTTCTGGATACCTCGATCGAGTCGGATCGTCATCAGGATATTAGATGTTGCCATCCCATTCACTACTGGAATCCCACTGCAGTCTCCTGATGACGGACAGAGCATGCTGTCTGAAAGGTTAAGTACCCCCTGGTCCTTTTCAGAACCCACATAAAAAAGAGATATTCTTCCATAGTGCTACCAGAAACCTTGTACACACTGTACTCAGCATTATATTACATTAAACTATTGGGAAAACTGAACAAGATTGGGGAATAACTTTAACAGTGTTCCCAAAAAAGCTATTTTTCATTTGGCATAGGAAGCTTCAGTGACAAAAGACCTTGTTCTCAGGGAAGCCATTTTTGATCATGTTTCCAGAATCTCTCAAATGGGGTGACTATTTTGGTTTCAGTGAGTCACTTTCATTTTTTTGAAAAGGTTTAAAACATTTGGATATGATTAACCACAAATTTTTAAAGTCTTCATTAGAATTAATTCATAAGGAGGTTTTGCCAAAATGACAAAAAAGTTAACCTCACTTTCAATTCAATATGGCCCGACTTGTGAATATATGGCCCATTCGGTTAATATCTACTAATTTGGTTTAACCCCGAAAGACCCGACAGCATAATCTACCCCTTCAATATTTTTCGAATATCCTCACAGTGCGTTCTTATCATACCAAGCCTTCAGAAGTAATCTTTCAGCCATTTTGACACCAATTAGGTTTGTGAATAGACTGTTCTGATGGTAGCAATCAGACGGGAATGCCACGTCCCCCGTGGAACGTCGGCCCATTCCCGAATGAAGCAGCGTTCCAAATCTTCAGCAATGTATTAGTTTAAATGTTGAATTACACATTACAATCTCCTTCCATGCAATATTACCATAGACTGCCTCCTCCGAGTTGTTTTGAAGCAACGTCATTAATGTTTTCAATTACTGAAGAGCAAAAATTTCACCCCAACTTGATGTTTACCTCAGGGTTTGAACCAGGTATTGCCCAAAGATTCCAAAATCCTCCAATTCAACACGAGTTTCCACACACCCTAGGGGGTAAGGGTTGAGGGGGCTTGACGAAGTACACCTGGGTAACATCCTGAGTTGCTCTTTAAACAGCGGCCGATACAGCTATATCTGTTTTACATACAAAGTGTGGACATTCATTTCTTCTCCTGTGGTTAAGGAAACTTGAGGAAAATGCTCCTTTTTTTCTCCAACTAGGATAACTCCTTCGAGCTGGATTTTTGATGATGATTTCCTTGACTGTTCCTCTTCACTTTGCCATTGATAACCTTGACCCCAAAATGCCACTGAAACAGTTTTTGAGAGAGAGGAAAACATTGTGTGGATGTGTGAGAGTCCACATAACGTCATTGCACCCTACATTATGTGGACTTCCTTTTTGCAGAGGTCCACACTATATATGCCACACGCCATTGTGCAACTGCTGCAAGTGATCGAAACTAGACAAAATATTCACTGAAGACTTTTAAACCCCCGAACTGATATTTCTATCAGTGAATGTATTTTGTGTTTTCTTTTTGGTATTTTTGGAAAGATAAAATGCTTGTCATCCAAAATCAAGGGAAAGCGAAACTTTCTGTAACCGATCCGGGGGCCAGCACGCAGTGGCCGGTCTGCACGCCTGTCTTTGAAAGTGTACACGCTACATATAGTATCTACAGTACCCGTCTTCTTTGCAAGTAAAACTTACTTTCACATCTTTAAACCCTGGACAATAAACACTTATGACAAATTATGAATACAAACAGTAAAACCTTTAGTTTGGTCTTTTCCGTTCAACAAATGTATGTAACTTGTGTGGGCATTGATTTTCACACAGATAAGCCGAATCTTGAACTTGGGACAATGTACATACAATGCACAGAAATCCTATCTTTTAAGTTCAAAAGTTAGATCTCTGAGATACAGTTTAATTCCTTACACTGTCATAAGTTAAGAGGTCAAAGTTCATACTCATTTTATGGGGGACCCGTCTGGCCATCTTGACATTCCTACTAGGTCGACCATCAGAATTTTGGTACAGTTTCCACGCTGATATGGAGCGCCACCTCCTTGACCGACCGGCAGAGGGTGGTGAGTTCTTCGGTCAGTGTCTCATCCCGAAAGGCCATGCGGATATCTGGAACATTGGTGCGTGTGATGTCGTTCCCTGACGGGCCATCCTTACACCAATGGGGCCCCAACCAGTGGTCTTTTAACTGTAGGAGTAAAATGAAACCTAAAACTCATCTCTCTCGAGCAGGGCTGTTTTACCGTTCACATAATTTATGCTCATGGGAGAAGAAGGGAATAAATACGACTGGCCGGCCTTCATTTGAGAAAGAATCAGAAGCATGGAAACAGCTGATAGTGGTCTTAACGCTGGGACCAATTTCACAGAGCTGCTTAAGCACAAAATTTGCTTAAGCGGGAAAAACATTAAAAACCTGGAAGTGGGAAAAAACTGCTTAGTAAACAAAGGTTACCAGCTCAGACTCTAACACCTAAATACAATCCCAAAACAATATACAGTGGAACACCGCTATACCAAACACCGCTATACCGAACATTCGGCTGTACCGAACATCGTCCTTGGCTCCCAATATTTTGTGCGCAAACCTACCGAACATTATGTAGTTGCAAATCAACAGAGATTCGCCACAGCATGTATCAGGGATCGATCCTGAGAGGTAGCTTCACGACTTTTAGGATAAACTAAAAATCAATTTTGTAACTCAAGATTTAATAAAAAACAAAAACAATTAACAGATACATTTCTAGAAACCTCAAACGTGAATGCAACGGCAAAACCTCATGAAAACAGTGAATGATGGTATCTTAAGTGGGTGCAATTTAGTTAGACAAGAGAGGGAGCTATTCAACATGGCAACTAAACGCTTCGCTATACCAAACGACCCGTGTACTGAACATAAAGCGTGGACCCCATCGTGTTCATTATAGTGGCATTCCACTGTACATCACATGGAATTTTGGCTGGTTACTTGTTTTATCAAGTAAGGTTTTCTGGGGTTTAAGCAAATTTTGTGCTGAAGCAGCTCTATGTAATTGGCCGCTGGTCTTAAACATCCTTAAATGCTTAGGATATTTTTCTATTCATTTTCATTTTTCTATACATGTGTACATGCGGCACATAGAACTCGCTACATACGCCGAGTCCATATATGGAGATTCTTCTGGACAAATTGAACAAGGAATATAACATAAAACGGACAGGGGTGGTCAGGGAAATGAAAGTAAAATTTGCGCGACAAAATCCTTGGAAATTCATTGTACATTGATTTCCTAAAATGGTACATGTATTTATGAATGGAATTTTGAAACCAGTGAGTCACATACATGTACCTGTTCCCAATCGTAAACAGGTTTTGTTGGTAAGTCAAACTAGTAAAAAGAAAATTAATTTCTGGCAACTATGTTAAACCGTTCAAGATTTAGTTAACCGACTGCTGTATCCACATAATGTGCTATTTTCCAACCATCAGCCGGTGCTTCATCGACTCTTTAATGGCAGATATGAGTTAAAAAAAAGAAAGCAAAAAATAAAGACCCATGCCACACAGGAGGTAAAGTCGGACAGAAATGGAACAATTAATCTGACATAGAATGAAATTATTCCTACTGCTGCAGGAATTTCAAGCTTCCATTGCTTGTTTTAAACAATGTCTGAATCAATCATGGTTAACAACCCACCAATCAAACAAGAGGTATTTCTTCTGGTACTGTACGATATTCTTTCCCATACTTATTCACAAATGTTTCTATGAAATGCATGGATAGCCGACCACTGATTCAGTGGTGCAGTTTTAAAACACGGTAAGCACTTTTTCTACATTCGTAACTAAGCTAGTTGAAATGGCTACAAGTTTTAAACCATGTTGTAGATGTCCTGGTACTTGATTTATTCACTGACCTCATTTGGAAAGCCACTCATGATAACACTGTTCCTGGCAAGCTCGCACATGTCACATGGTGTCAGCTGAAAGACCTGACTAGCAATGCTGTACTCTTCCACCAAGGGCTCCTACGGGTCACAAATAAATATACATAAATTTGCATAGCAGCAATGTTGTATAACTGCATGCTATTCACTGCACGGTCTTGTGACTGGTCTTGTGACCGGTCTTGAGACTGGAGTCTTGAGACTGGTCCTGTGAACTGTTTTGAGATGGTTCCTACCCAGAAGTTCCTACATTCATTCTTGTGGGCAGAGCTTGAAAACTGCTACATAATTAAAATGTGTAAAAAAGGTCCTCTATGCATCTCTCCCCCCCCCCCAAAAAAGTGGACTGCACAGTTTCGCAAAAATCTGATAAAACACTAACAGTAAAATCTCTTTTTCTTAACCAATCAAAAGGCAGGTACATGTACAAACCGCCTGCACTGAACCAATAAGACACACTGCTAAGACAGGCCTAGGCTTACACGAAAGGAGACACCACTGTGATAAAGTTCTGCCTGGACTGACGTCAGAAGGAAGAAATTGAATTGAATGGAATGCTGAAAAGAAAGGGCTGAAAATGTTCACCCACGTTGAAAAAACGGTGACTCGTGAAGCTTGGGAAAGTCGCACCATTAACCTGCCAAATTCACTCTCTCACCCTTTCATCCTAGCCCCACTGACGATGGTAACTGCTGACGCACATCAGAAGAAACCGAACAATTCAACACCTACACAAATGTACAGTACATTCCAGAGTCCACACCCCATGAATCGCTTGCAGTTGACAGACTAAACGGCGCTGTGTGGATATTGGATCGAATGGCCTTACTACAGCAGCCGAGTAAGAATATGCGTGTTTAGAGGTTGTCAATCCAATTCCAATGGTATAGATAGTTGCATGTATTTTTTTCCAATATTATTCATCTACATATTGACAACTGGGTAATTCCAGAAATTAGGAGTCCATTTTTTTTCGTGTCCCTGTCACATCTAACAAAGGCCTATGATTTTGTAAGTTCAGAACACATTTTCTAATTTCCAAGAGTGATGAATCAATGCAAATTACCTGCAAAACAAATAGCAACAGTTTGAAATCAATTCTGGTGATATTTCCATGTCCAATAACAACGGTCAGGGACACAAACATGTCACACTTGTGGACGCCTAATTTCTGGATTTTACCCATATAAAAAGCCTTGCTTGGCTCTGCCTCCCAGTGAAGAATTTGGGGGCTTCAACAAGTCATTCTAATGTTTAAGCACATTGGAACGTTCGTTCTATAACATTATTCTAATGTTGCAGAACATATCGTTATTCTAATGTCGAGGATAAAGGCAGCCACTCCACATCGCCTTCATCGACCTGACCAAGGCTTTTGATTTGGTCAGCAGGAAAGGCCTCTTCAGCCTCCTGGAGCAGATTGGTTGTCCTCCCAAGCTTCTCGCTATCAGTGTCTGTCCACGAGAACTTGAAAGGCACCATCAAGTATGGCAGCTCCATCTCAAACCCATTTTAAAATCAAGAACAGAATCAAGCAGGGGTTGTGTTTTTGGTGCCAACCCTCTTTGGCATCATTTCCCTTTGCCCAGTCAGAGGATGGGATCTAGTTCCCTACCAGATGTGACGGTGGCCTAATCGTCGGCCTTGCTTGCCTGAAGGCAAAGACCAAATAAAGGCAGTGCTCGTCTGGAAACAGATTTTTGCAAACAATGCAGCACTAGTAGCACACACACAGGAGGGCCTACAACACAAACTGTGTCACACAGGTTTGCAAGGAGTTGATCTTATGATCAATCTCATTAAACAGACCAACAACAAGGGGCAACATATCACCTCCACTGGGGGAGTGCGTTAGTATAGCGGTTCTTTCCTCGCTTTGCACCAATGAGGCCTCGGGTTCGAGTACCGGCTTGGACCAGACTTTAAGTGCATTTGGTTTCCAGTCCATACATGCTCTCGCAGGTTATCTACGGGTACTCTGGCTTCCTCCTGCCTCTAAAACAGAACCTACTTCCTAACTCAATAGGGACCCCACTGGAAATAAACTTTCATGGGCTGTCCCTGGTACTATTTAATTGTGAGGTAACACCGAATGAATCCAATCCGTTCCCAATATCTCCACTGATACAGTAACTGCACCCTAGGGGTCGTGGACGATTTCATCTTCCTTGATTCAACCATCTCCAGCAAACCTCTCTGTGGACTCTTCAGCTGAACTCCCCTTCCCCTCGGCAAAGCTTTCAACAGCCATGGCCTACCTAGCCAAGAGAGTGTGGGACAACTCCACACTCACTACCAACACCAAGGGCCTGCATCCTTAGCACCCTTCTTTAACCCTAACCTTCCCCAACCACCCAGAATTAAAATAGTTAAGTGTTTAATTCTGTGGGGATAGGTCTGGTAGGCCCATAACAGCTGGCTTTCGCATTGGGTTTGGCATACCTCAGAAAAACAAAGTCCAACAGCCTCTGTGCACAAAGTCCCATATGGGTGTTTAACTTTGTGAGTGGGGAAGGTTAGGGCCAGCAACCCATGGGGGATACGGTTGAGGCAGCAAAGTGTGGACTTTACATTCCCGGCAAGAGCGCAGACTCAATGCCTTCCACCTATACAGCCTGAAAAGGATTCTTGGTATAACCTGGCTGGACCGTGTGCCTCACAGTGAGGTACCGAGGGTCACAGGCATGCCAAGCACGCTGGCTTGGCTTTGTGAGTGGGGAAGGTTAGGGCCAGCAACCCATGGGGGATACGGTTGAGGCAGCAAAGTGTGGACTTTACATTCCCGGCAAGAGCGCAGACTCAATGCCTTCCACCTATACAGCCTGAAAAAAATTCTTGGTATAACCTGGCTGGACTGTGTGCCTCACAGTGAGGTACCGAGGGTCAAAGGCATGCCAAGCACGCTGGCTTGGCCATGTGCCGGATGGCCCAATCCCAAAGGAAGTATCATATAGTGAAGTTGTCCCTGGCTCCAGACTGGTAGACCAGCTCTCCCCTGCAAGCGAGACCTCTGGCCTTGCAACATCAACCCTAAACACTGGGCAGCTCTTGCTGCTCATCAAACTGGCTGGAGGCAGGCTGTTAGAACAGGAACCCTGGCAGGAGCTCAGCAGAGAGAGGGTAGGTGGGAGGAGAAGAGCAGATGCAGATGCCAGCGAGCAAAATGTAGCTCAGCTCCCATGGACTTTAGGCACAGACGTCTTCTGCAGCACCTGCAACAGAGCCTACCGCTCGAGGATCAGCAGGTTCAGCCAAAGCAGATGCTGCAAGTCAACCACTGACTGGCCAACTCTGGTGCAACTCCACTGTCTTCCGAGACTGACCAACATGTGGTCTAGTCTTGAATGCAAGTCATTAGAAAGGGGTAAACTATCATTGGAAAAAGTTAAGTGTGATGATAAAGGCAAGAAAAATTCTCATGAATATGACCGTCTTACATTGACCCCCCAACTTTAATCCAAGACCCTACCCCACTGTCCCCCTGTATACAATCCACCACTGTGTAAGGGTTGGCCTTTGAATTCCTATTAGAGTTTTGCAATTCTCTCCAACATTGTTCACCAAAAAATAAAAAGAAACATTACTTGCGAGGCGTCTACCGCCCTGTTGGGGATGGGGATTACATGTGAGCTGCTTGTTGATATTCAAAATTTAACTATGGGATGAGGGATCATTGAAAACAGTCGAGTGTAATGCTTACAAAAGAATTTCACGTTATGCCTGCAAGTGTGTAACTACCCCCCAAAGCTACCGTAGCATGAATTTTTGCGGGTCAGTGTTTGCTCCCAGACAACTTCAAGCAGACACAACAAGATTCAAATGTAAATCTTCTCTTAAATTTAAATAAATTTATTATAACATACATGTATAACTTACAACTAAATACTATGGTGCAACAAAAAACACCACATTAACTATCTATTAGTATCTACAAATATTCACAAAAGTCAATAATGGAGCATTTCAAGTAGACCGAAATTAAGTCCATAATAGTCTGCGTTCGGAAAATGAAGCAAGATAAATAACTGGAAAAAATTTTAATGGCTCCTGCAATTACTTCTTGGTTGTAAAAAAATAAAGAAAATTTAAATCAATTAGTTTATTTAACCCTTCGATGTACTCATTCATGTAGGGCCCACTGCGAGTAGAATGCGCTTTCCGCGTCAAAGGCTGTCCCCTTGCCCGAACCGTCGGCTTGAACCTTGTGCCGGAACCTCTGAGTTGGTAGCCGGGAAAAGTGTCAGCGGTGTCACCCTTGGCTAGGTTCTTGGTGGCGGTGCCAGTCGCTGTTCCAGCTCGCCTACAGCCAGCCTCGGGCCTGTCTGCCTCGGGCAGTCGGTAGGGCAATGGAGATCACAATGCGGCACTTTAATCACTAGGGCTAAAGGCTCATGCAGCCCTAGATGCCGTGGTCTGTTGGCAGATCAGATGTCTGACTCTCTCGGAGACCATCAACGTTCCAAGACTTGGCTTTCCAGTGGAAAATTTTTTAGAAATTTAGGTTATAGCAAAAATGTTGCGGCTGTCATGTCTGAGGGGATAAGTGGCAAAATGCGCTTTTTCAAAAATCGCGGGCTGTTAGTCACAGGTCCAAAGCATTATAAAAACCCAGTGTTGCATAAAATAAAAAAGAGATGAGACCATGGCAACATCAATATTTATACTATCTTATGTATTATTTATTTACACGATAGGACACTACAGGTACGAACAGTAAACACAACACACGGACGTTGACAAACACAAATCAGACTTACTGAGGCGTGAAGTAGGGTTCTTGTTTGCTGGGACAACGCTGACGAAGTGGACCACACAATATACAGTGGAACATTTGTAACCCGTGGTTCACATTTCAAAATAGCAGGAACCAAATTTCATATTAATTTAATTCCCTTTTGAAAAACTCTTGACATCACACAATTCAGGATTTATGATACAAAAGAGATTTTGCTTTATTGGAGGGAAACAGCCAAGCCAATCAATACGAGAAATACAAAGTAAATGCAGAGAACACCAATTCAGATGGCCACAAATTAAAATGTGAGGTTTACAGAAAATGCAGGATCCTGCTAAGTTAAAATACACTTTGAGCTCAAGAAAAATAATTTGGTGCCAATGTTCTAGATGTACAGATGAGTTGCAACGAGTCATTCCAGGGTGGGATGACAGGAGTTCGTTGTGTTGTATAGGCAGTCGGCAAAAGTGAAGGTTAAAGTTCAGCAGAGGAAATGTAACGCAAAAGAATACTTGCGGATCTTCCAAGGTTGATGCTGGTGATTAGTGCCGCAGATGCCTTGCTGTACTTATGTTGTGTCGGCAAGTCACAATTTATGTAGCTTGGTGGCTGAGAGGCCTGGAGACAGCTCTTCAGGTGGACTACAGAAACTCCCGTCCGGCACCCTCTTTCAGAACATGCAGTTCAGTAACTAAGATAGCGAGCCAACACTCGTGAACATAAGGGGAAGACTTGGATTTTGAAGTCCTCCAGTCCAAAGAAAAGTAGTGCAGAGCGCAGACAAGAGTTCGGCAGGCATGTAGTCAGCACGACGGCAAAGTTTGGAATGCCCAGCTTGCCAAAACTCTGGGGCAAACTGCTCCCCAGAACGTGCCCTTGCCACATGACTAGCTCAGGCTCTCATTGGACAACTTAGAAAGTGCCACACATGACTCCAATACTGATTGGTCATCCAGTATCTAGGCAGATGAGCACTCAGCAGAAGTTTATGGCTTTCACAGCTTGGGTAAGGTATGAACAACAACTAGGGATTAAGTGTGTCTCAACATCCTGCTGATCTCCTATAAAATTTACTGGGAGAGTACCGGTACACACTGGTGTACCAGTCAGAGATTAAAGGCAGTGGATACAAAGAGCATCCTGTGATTTCCTAGGAAAGCAGGAACATTTAAGATAAACTGAAGGAAGAGCAGGCTATTTGACAAAAGGAATAGGCAATACATCAAAGGTTCACCACTGGAACACTGCTCACCAGTAGAGAAGTCAAAGCTCAGGAAAGAACAATTTAAGTATGCAAAAGGAAAACATAGTCATAAAGAAATAAAATTTGAAATTGTTATCCAAGACCTCTTTTGGGACGGGGGTTACACATTGTTATAACAAGGTTGTTGTTATTAATAGTTACCTTGGATTATCAGCAATGGAAAACAGGAAAACTTGGGACCTAAAGTTGTCCTTGCTATAAATCTGATCTTGTACTAACAGTGCTCTTCCTACATTGAACATGTATCTGTGTTCCACTGTACGTACATATTCTGACAGGTTTTTTAGGGCATGGCCTACAGGCTTTGCATTACAAGGTCTTACAACCAGACTTGTGAATAGTCTGGCAACTGCTCCGCTGATTGGTCTTGTGAATTGTTTTGCAGCCGTGTGGTAACTGGTCCTAAGGTAAT
Source organism: Acanthaster planci (assembly GCF_054643075.1). NCBI lineage: Eukaryota > Metazoa > Echinodermata > Asteroidea > Valvatida > Acanthasteridae > Acanthaster > Acanthaster planci. The sequence goes on along the minus strand of NC_141786.1, from coordinate 15,841,609 downwards.
CTTCTGATTGGCTTTGTGACTGCAGCCTTGTGATGGTGTTGACTAGGACACTGCCTCTTACCTTGGTGAAATGGCACTGCAGGGGGGCGTCTGTGGACAGGGAGATGCACAGTCCCCGGGCATGGAACTCAGGCAAAGGGTTGCGGTGGTAGTTCAGGAAGAGGGAGTTGTTGGAGAGGGGGGACATGGCAATGCCAATTTGGGCCAGGTAGTACAAATACTGCAACACTGGCGTCTGGTGAAAGGAAATAGAGAGACAGAGATGTGTTAATTCTACCTACAATCTGTCGTCGAGTTTAAGCGGTGACAACGTTAAACCATTGGTCAATTTGCCAGGTGCCCAGGATACATATTCTGTAAACTAATTCTCTACGAAACCAGCGACTCTGGTGAGTTGTTACCAGTCATCGTTTAATGGCTTGAGTCCCTTGACTTGAGACAACATGAGATCTCAGCCAGGTGTGACTCAAGGCACATGTATTCAAGTCAACTGGAGGCAGATTTGCTTGAAAAAAATTCAGTGCAACAAAAGCTCTGCTAAGTCACTCCTGGACCGTGACTCACCTGATGTCAAATTCTGTCTCAAAGAGGGTTAACACTAACAAAGGAAATCTTTACTGCTGTTTGCTTGAATAGCTTTTGTCATCAATTAAGAAGGGAAGCCTGTTACTGGTCTTGAGATGGTTGTGATCATTTTACTGGGTCTAGTGTTGGTCTAGAGATGGGATGGTCTTGCGAGGTCTTCTATTGGTCTTGTGATGGTCTCATAAGGTTTTGTGATAGTCATCTGAGGGTTTTCCAGGTCCTTTGATGGCTTTGAGGGGTCAGGTAACGGTCTCTTGGTGTCCAGTGTACTCTGGTCTCCCAATGGTCTTGTTGGATCCTGTCATGGTCTTGGTGGGTCTTATGGGTCTTGTGTTGGTTGTGTGATGGTCTCATAAGGTTTTGTGATGGTCACCTGAGGGTTTCCAGGTCCTTTGATGGCTTGGAAGGGTCAGGTAATAGTCTCCTGGCGTCCTGTGGGTTACTCTGGTCTCTCAATGGTCTTGTTGGGTCTTGTCATGGTCTTGGTGGGTCTAATGGGGTATTATGTTGGTTACAAGATGGTCTTGCTGGGTTTTTGTGTCGGATCTTGTGAGATCTTCTGATGGTGTTGTTGAGTCTAGTATCATCTTGTGGGCTCTTGTGATGGTCTTGTGGGATTTAACACTGGCCTTTTGATGGCTTTGAGGGGTCTTACATTTGTCATGTGAAGACCTTGTGGGGTCTTGTGAGAGTCTTATAACTGTCTTGAGGGATCTTATGATGATATCATGAGGGCATGACTACAACACTGGAAAGAACGTACCCTTCTCAATTGCAATCCGTGGGAGATGTTCTCTGCCAGCATGAAGGCAGAGACCACATGATGGACGGGGCCAGCCTCTCCACAGTGCGGTCTGAGGACAAAGGTGTTGAAACCACGCTGCCTGATAGAGAGAAAAGAATTGCTAACAAGTGTGAGCAGGACAGGTGCTCTGACAAATAACAATCTGATAATTTGCTGTTGTCAAGACCTGTCAAGATAATCAGAAGAACCCACAAGACCACTCCGAGGCATGAAGTCTGAATTCAAGTCACAAGCTAATTAGGTGAAGTGCACCAAAAGCATTCCTTTGTCAACATTGACTACACTAATCAGGATTGGTCTTGTGACTGGCTTGCATCTGGTCTTGAAATGGTTTTGTGCCTGGTCTTGTCTTTGGTTTTGTGACCCTAAGGGTGCGTACGCGCAGTTACTCCTGTTAACAGTAGGATGCGTGCGCATTACACTCAGGTACAGGAGTATACTCTCCTCTGGCGAGAGTATACTCTCACTGATGACCCTCGGGTTGTACTCCAGCTGTTCGAGCGCTCACGAGTATACTCGTGTCAACGCAGGTAGCTCGCTCGAACGCACCCTTTGGTGGGGGAAATAAATGGAGAAAGGTGTTCAGATGACATTTGCTCTCAAAACAATTTCTGCACAGGTAGCATTTCCAGTTTACTACTACTTCAATCTCACAACGAGTCAAGGAGGAGTTACAGTTAATGAGTTCGGGAGGAGTTACAGTTAATGAGTCCGGGAGGAGTTACAGTTAATGAGTCCGGGAGGAGTTACAGTTAATGAGTCCGGGAGGAGTTACAGTTAATGAGTTCGGGAGGAGTTACAGTTAATGAGTTCGGGAGGAGTTACAGTTAATGAGTCCGGGAGGAGTTACAGTTAATGAGTCCGGGAGGAGTTACAGTTAATGAGTCCGGGAGGAGTTACAGTTAATGAGTCCGGGAGGAGTTACAGTTAATGAGTCCGGGAGGAGTTACAGTTAAGGAGTCCGGGAGGAGTTACAGTTAAAGAGTCCGGGAGGAGTTACAGTTAATGAGTCCGGGAGGAGTTACAGTTAAGGAGTCCGGGAGGAGTTACAGTTAATGAGTCCGGGAGGAGTTACAGTTAAAGAGTCCGGGAAGAGTTACAGTTAATGAGTCTGGGAGGAGTTACAGTTAATGAGTCTGGGAGGAGTTACAGTTAATGAGTCCGGGAGGAGTTACAGTTAATGAGTCCGGGAGGAGTTACAGTTCAAAACACTTCATCACCTGCAAGAAGCTCCATCTGCACTTCTTCAAGAGGACTTTATGATCGCATTGTCATTAGCAACTTGTTAACCTGAGACGACCGTTTACGTTTGTCTTGAGGGTCTGAAACAAGTGGCTTGGTAAGTGTGATTTGTGGCATCTATATAGCCCAGCTTGTGTTCACGATAAGTGCACCGTGGTTTCGACTTTTTTTCCTGAGTGTGGTCACTTGAAGGGAAAGATTTGGCCGACTCATGTCAATATGAAGGGAAAGTGAATGCTTTGTGGTTAACAATGTCAACCTGGACACATCAGCCAGTATATGATTAACTGTCAATATTCCAGTTTTAGAATAAGGCATACCTACAAGTGGCAATGAAGGGGAGGGTTCTGCCAAGAAGACTGAAATTATTTACCTTCGAAAGTGATTGAGGACCACAAGGTTGGCGTACATGTAAAAAATCCAGTAAGCGTAAGGTGGATCATCCGTTGACGTCCACTGCTCTGGCTCCGGACTGTTGGAGGTAAAAATTACATCTTCTGGTTTTGATTCATCATCCACGCTGTCAAAGCCGGTCACCTAGTTGATCCACAAACCAAGTTATTTAGATTTCAAAGAAACAGGACAAAGCCAAGGTGAGATTCCAAAGATGGATGCTGAACACACATCTACTAAATGTGTTACAGGCTGATACTGAGATGATCAGACTTCTGAGCTGTCTTAAGAAATCATATGTTAAAGACATTGCAAAGTTTAAGTGGATAAGTTAGTGTATGATCTCGAAATGTGGATCTCAAGTGGATCCACTCATTTTAGCCCCAAAAATGGAATACTCTTTGCATCTCTACAATGGGATACTTGGTTGCTTCAAACAACTGCACGTAGACATTATCAGGATAAAGGTGGACTTGCAACCAAAATACACTAGGCGTGCATATCTTGTGGATCCACGGATTTTGACGATACTTACGTATTGCAGGAACTTGTGTATTTCCGGGTGCGACTTTGGATCCTTTGTTGCTTTGAACAGAGGCATAAAGACATTATCCAGGATCTCGGCAAAGCTGCCCACCATCTTGTTGGACCGGTAGACATCACTGAGTGGTGTTAATTTCAAAGACAAACATGGGGCTATTAAGCCAAATCTCGTCTGATCCTACAAACCCAGCAGCCATCGAAACTTAGAATTTCAAATTCAACAGTTTACTGTGCCAAATCTAAGAAAAAAAACCTTTCTGTCAAGCTTTCCTTTTACCAAATACCCTTAATCATTTCAAAGACCATGAATTTCTCCTCAATTCTCTTGTCAATCAACAGCTCCATGATACTCACCCAGGAAGTAGAATATTGCCCTAATATATTGCCCTGCAGTGGTCCAAGGAAACTTACTATAGCCGGGGAATCTGGATGAGCCATCTGACATTGTCTGAGTAAACCCGGTGGTTGACGGCCCACTTGGCCAGCTTGTCCCACTCATCTTTACGACGCCCATAGATGGATATCCGATACTCTGCATTCTGGTATTTGCTGTCCTCCAAGTCCTTACACATCTCCTGCAAATCCATCAAAATTCTGCACAGATTTGTCTGTCACATGCGACATGTTAATTGGCCTTATTCGACAGTCGGCCATCTTGAATGAAACACACGAGTTGTAAAACGTTCTTCTTACAAGTGGGAATACACATGGGAACAAAGATGTTTTCATTTGCATATTTTATGCGATTGCAATTCTTGAGCTCCGATGGGGTAATTAAAGACTATGGATTTAAATCCGAATGAAAGCAAAAATTTCCAGGCTCCACTTTGAAACATAGCAAAAAGGTCCATCCCGTTTCAGAATGTTCAACAGATGAGGGCGCTGTGACAACTGCTGCCGTGGAAAAAAATGATATTACTGGAATAAGTGTTGATTAATTTGCTCTGTGGGCAGATGTTGAAAAATGAAGCGCCTTTAAGAGGCCTCTTTCTTCCATGGATCGTACATGGCTTTCTCTCCTAAGATCCAGCATAAATCTGTCCGAGCGGCAGGTTTAAATTGCATCTCTGAGGCAAACTAGGGGAAATCTGAAAGAAGCAGGGACCGAGTTTATATTCAGGCATTTCTAAAAGACCTCCTGTTTCCAAGACTGCATTTTAGTTGGATGTTTTTTCAGATTTGTTTTTTTTTTTCATTTCTCTGTTATTTGATAAGTATAAATTTTTGGCTTCATTTAGTCTTTTTTAGCTATTGATGATGTTAAAAGCAATTAGCTTGCCTTTAGCTGTGTACAAACACAATTTACATTAAAATACCCAGGATGAAATAGGGTTGATTTGAACCACCCTCATTTCACCCTGGGGAATAACAAGACAAATTGCTGTGGATCTTTCTGTCAGAATATTGCATGACCAGAACCAACCTATCATTTCTCACCTTGATCAACTGAGCAAAGTAAAGTCCGCCGATGTGGTTATCCGTCTTGATGAAGATCTCCCTGAGTTTGCTCTGCCCCACGGGATTGTACTTTGAGTTGAACATGTCAAAACGATGGAAGGTGCTTCGATCCTTCACATAGCATGTACAAAATTGAATGGATTCAAGCTTTACACAGTGGATAGACATCAACCTGACTACAATGGAAATTGTTACTGCCTTGGAAGGCATCCATGTACATAATAACAGCGCCCCCAGCGCCTTCATTGGGGACATTCTTCCTGCTTTAAAATGGCCACTATCATTATTTTTGTTCACGCAGCTAAAACCAAGAATGCCGAAGGAAAAATTTTGCGAAAAACAATTTAAATATTTTCTTACCCATATAAATGGCAGAAAATATTTTTCAAATTGTTTAAAATAGCATGAAAACAATTTCCCACTCATGTGAAAAGGCATGAAAGGGTTTTCACGCTTGTGTGGAAAGGTGCTCAAATGCTTTCCTACTATGGCTAACTTTCACATTTTTTGGAAAGGAAACCAATGCCTCGGAAAAAAAAGCAGCATGGCAAAGAATTTTCCATTCACAGGTTATTAAACTTTTAACAGGTGCAGTTGGAGAGCAAATTTTCTTTAATCTTCAGGTTTGTAAGTAACGACTAAGTTAACATCTTCATATACAGTGCTAATCCTCGGCCAAGTGATGTAAAACCACATGCAGCTCCCTTAACATGAGTCAGAAGTCGCCTAAGCCTAATTCTGATTTTAAAGACCTGAAAAGAATCTTGTCAAATCGGATCTATAAGGAACCCTACACTTTTTTCAACCACAAAAATGTCAAATTTCATCCGAATGCTGAACCACGGTAAGTGATCATTCCGAATAAAGAATTGATGAATCTGCTTTTCTGATCCACATCTAGTGGGCAGGTTACGGGAAAATTGCCTTCGGACCCCTTTCCTAAGATCCAGTGACATTATTTCCACAGGACGTCTTATAACCTTGTCACTTGATCACTCTTTCTGTTTGCAAGTCAAATTGGAATAAAATGTGGCACACTGAGTCTTTAAATTCACATGAACATAACATTTGAATTCTCCATATAAAATACACTGTTACTGCATGTACATGTATACATGTACCTCTTGATGAGATGACAGGTGAACCAGTCCATTCCAGAGGTGGTGGTCACTATGCAAAAGCTTGCCCCAATCATGAAGTAGAGCAAGTGTCTTTAATCTGCGGAACTCCAATCGTTCAATGCTTATGTGCAATCAGATATTAAACTCAGTCTACCAGATTTTATTCACAATCATCTTGCAAAAAACCTACTCAATGCAATGGAACAACCCAAATACTGCAACGTACAGCGTGCATATCAAGGGTGTCGATGTTGATGTCATATGCTGTCAAGTTCAGACTGTCAAACACCTGCAGAGAAAAAAAAACCCTGAAATGTGACCCAGAGTAAAAAACTCAGGTCAAAGTTTGAAGTATGCCACCCCAAAAAAACACTCCCAGCTTTTTGAACCCTCGGACCCCGCAAGAGAGTTTGGCAGCAAGCTACGGGACAATTTCTTCACAGACTCTTCTCACATTTACAAATGTTTGATGACCATGTTGTATGGGTGGCCACAGTTTTCAGAAATTTAAACCACTAGTATTCAACAACTTTCAGTGTTTGAATCCATCACAAGTCCTTTCATGAGTCCAATAACAAGTTCCTTCACAAAGCCAGTCGTAAGTAACAGGGTGAACAATGACAAAAGAATGCTGATACCACAGCTCATTTGAACAGCTTGTGAATTGGCTGAAGACTGAATGACTTGTGATGGACATTCAGGGACTTGCAGGGACTGGTTATGGACTTACAGGGACTTTCAGGGACTTGTGATGGACTTACAGGGACTTGTGATGGACTCGCAGGGACTTGTGATGGACTTGCAGGCTTTGCAGGGACTTGTGATGGACTTGCAGGTGCTTGTGATGGACTTACAGGGACTTGCAGGGACTTGTGGTGGACTTACATGGACTTGCAGGGACTTGTGGTGGACTTACAGGGACTTGCAGGGACTTGTGGTGGACTTACAGGGACTGGCAGGGAATGGTGATGGATTCAAATACCACAGACAACTTTTGCCGCAAGCGTCCCTTGATTTCGCATTTACCAGAAAAGATACAAGCGCAGTGGATTAACTTTGGTTTCTGGCCAGGCCGTATGAACCAGGATTTTGAGCGCCTGTTATCAGCTTCAGTATTCTCCCTGAGGGTTTTGGTTTGGTGCCAGAATGACCAATGTCAAAAGTTTCATGCAAATACTTTGACCAAAGTCTGACATGCACTCAATTTTTCCGACCTGCTTGAGTGTCATCGTGGAACCGTCCTTGTTCTTGCAGACAACTCTGTCAGCTTCTGTCTTCATTTTCTTCTTGATGAATCGCAGCAGGTGTTTCTGGTTTGCTGATCCAGATACATGGATGTGAGTATCCACCTACTGAGACAATCACAAAGAGGTAGAACCTGACTAAACTGGTGGCATGTATCCAGATAATGAAAAACCTGACTGAGGTGGGACTTGAACCTATGACCTCCTGAACATGTGTTCTTGTTCCATAGCTGCGGGGACGTACACGTACGCTCAATATTTCACTTACACGTATTTTGTAGGGACCGACTATGTAATGAGGACACAAAAATGTCCCCACAAGTCGGTCCAAATTTGCCTAAAAAAGCTATTGTCCCCTTAACACGGTAAATGCATACCCACTGTTACCAGTGCTCTACCAGCTGAGCTACCCAGCATTATGTTGGTGACTGGATTTCTGATTTGTTGATGCAATTCATCAGGGATTAAAGCCAGAAATCTATGAATACCTTAGCACTACCAGTCTTCAGACATGGATCATTCCCGATTAGCTGCGAATGGGAGTCAGGATGGCGTAGTGGTTCTTTCCTCACCTTTCACCTCTGCAGTCTGGGTTCGATTCCCGGCTTGATCCACAAGTGGATTGGGTTTTCAGTCCCTACCTGATTTCGTGGGGTTATACCAAGAATATTCCCCAGGGGTTTTCCTCCCACCTCTAAAACTGTAACTGATTCTCATAGTCTCCTCTCAACAGTTTTCTTCAAGCTAGCGAGCTGCAATGTCTAGGGTACTTTTAACGAATCTTTGGTGTCGTTACCGGAAAGAAATAATGATAATAAACTGAGGAAGTGGCGAACAGGGGTGACTCGAGGAGGACATGTCAGGATTCCGAACCACTTGAACAGGTGCATGACAAGAGAAGGAACACAAAATGACACTTTTTCAGGCAGAATACACATATCTCGGACCCTGCATTACTTTACACCGTGGCGTAACAGTATCACCACTACGGCATGCACATTTACCTTTCTGACGTTGTAAAAATCTCGATGAGGCACAGATTTCTGGGCAGCCAGCTCCTTCCTCCCGTTCAGCAGACAGTGCAGGCGGAATCTGGATGCCAGGTAAGACAGCCTTCGTTGGGAAAATGACTTTCTGGTAAAACAAAGATAATCATCGGTAACTGTTAGCGTTCTAAAGGACTTCCGCCTAGTCAGATGTAAGGACATGACTGGGCACTTGGCCATGTTGGTAGCTTGCGTCTCCGGGTGCAAAGTTAGCCATTTTAGCTCTCTTTGGCTGGACGTGATCAATACATGTTAGCCAACAGGTGTGCGGCTATTGTCTTCAATGTACACATGTGACACATTATCATAACACTTAATTCCTTTGTAGGATCAGATTGTGAATACAAACGTACATGTGCTTATGAGTGTGATTTGCATGCAAACCAAGTTTCACAAAGATTGCGCATGGGTTGCAGATCAAAGCAAAAACCTCCCCTCTGGATGCCAACTAGTTCCAAAAAGCAAGGCCTTTAAAGGATCAAAGACACATGTATGAATATCTACACTGTAAAAATGCCCTGACATTCGTCAACTACATGTAGCCACAAGCGCCATTATCTTTGCTGGAATTAGCGACTAACGAGGCCAATACATATGAAACGGCACTGTGGTACAAATTTACAAATATACTCATAATGAGAGTTAATCAGGCTTGGAAAAAGGAAACAGAATCCACACCCTCCAGCTTTTCCTCCCCTTGGCTGTGAAATCATCTGAAAAAAGGTCCAGGTCTTCTACTGTGGCAGGTTTCGATACTTGCATGCAAAACTTCCCCGGCAATTTGATCGCTGGCCATAGGCATCATCAGAGACTGACGAGCATAATGCAGGAGAGGCAACATGCAAGAGGCACAAACGAATGACAATGACACAAGATTCAAATGACCTGGAAACTCACAGGGAAACTCATAATGCTCATTAAATGCTTGCCAAGTGTAATGAAGATTGTCATGCGAAAGCTCAGTGGAATCTCAGTGGAAAGTCTGGCTCTTTCAGGGTTAAAAATTTCAATGTGTCAATGTCAAACATCCTCACATTGGTCTGTTGGCCATGAGCGTCATCAACACGTTGGAATCGGCGAGAAACGTCATCTTGTCCACGCAGGGCAGGTCGATGGGCTTGTCCCTCGCCACATCCTCTTCGTTTTCATAGACAAGGATGATGCCATCCTTCATCTTGAACTCACACTGTGTGGGCTCCGGCAGCTCACAGGCAAAAGGGTCTCCCTTCTTGGTGGGCAGGTGGATGGGATGGTCTTATAGGGGGAGAAGCCAAATACACGAACCATTAATTACGAAGTTTCGCTAAATGTCCATGCACCTGATGTGGGTACTTATACTGAATTCCGAGCAGGTCAAAATTATGAACATGTTGTCATCATTGTGCGAAACTGCCTTACGGTATCTCAATTCCACCATGCATTGAGATAAAGATATTTAAAGGGTGGTGACTCAGTTCAACTAAGCATTTAACATACAAACCAACAGGCTTCAAGACATGAATTAACGAAACCTGCACTGCAATACGGTCTGACCATCTTATGCAAACATGTATGTATACATTTCAAAGGTAACTAAGCATTTTACATACGAACCAATGGGCTTCAAGACAGAAATTGCCGCTATATGGATCTTGAGTAATCCTGACCACATGCACCCATATTTCAAAGGTAAATAATGCTGTCCACTGTAGGTGTACATGCACATGTATGTAAACCGGATCAAAGTTTACAAATGGACGTACACGTACGTACATGTAATTTCAAATGATAACTTTGTTATTGTTGACACTGCAAAAGTAGTATACATGTACATGTACATACACATGGAACCATCTGAAAAGTTAGATGAAAATACATTTGTATAAGTGACCCAGCGTGCCCAGCATTATACATGCATATATTAGAAGTACATGTGCAGTTATATGCATATACTGGATTCATTTACATTGAACCACTCCCTGCCGGGCGACTCGTTTTCGGGAACATAGGCTTTATATGCAGAGCCGGGAGCCCGGAAATGGGACAAAAGAGTTGGGTCTTATAAAAAAGACCGTGCTCAGCACAAAAGACTGAGCTGCTGGCCATTACCGACATTTTTTCGCTCTCAATAGTGGAGAAAATCCAGCCTTGTTTTGAAACAGTATACCACGGTTTGAGGCATTTAGAGAGAGTAGATTACCACCGGGGACAAAAGCTCTCCACCACCGCAGCAATGAGCCACACAGCACCGCTGCACGCTAATCTGGCCCCTATTGAAAAGAGGTCAGCAGTGCGCTGTGCCAGTTTCGGGAACAAAAGAATCTTACGTAACACCGCACAATCAGGGCTCTTTTTCCAAGACTGCAGGCCTGGCTGAAATATTCAGGAGTCAATGAATTTTACCTGTCAGCTTTAGAATAGTGCCCAAAGAGTCCTTCATGTAGGTATAAACGGCCGTTAAATGAAATGCTGAATTTTTGAAGAACTTCGAAAATGGAAAATAAGCTGGCATCTTGTCTTGCTCAAGAACAATCCACCAGGCAGCAAGTGGTTAAAACATGTTTTACAGAGTTCAAACGTGCTGAAATAAAATTTTTGACCATGGGGAAAACACTACAAAGTGCATGAATGCTTCTGGATTAGTTCAGTATCCGTGGCACGAGGACAGGAAATGGAATGTCAATTTCCCTTCCTGTCATGCCTGTCATTCCGGGCACACAAAATCTACAAACTACATGTACAGTACTGTACAGCCATTCTAGGAGAACTGGCTATTTACATGTAATAAACAGTGTTCTCATGATTGCACGTAGACGAACATGGGTCTCCTAAAATGGAGAATTACGTTTTTGGTCACTATTAACCACTTCGGACCAGGGCATTTTTCAACGTTGAGGATGCTGGGCCGGCATGACTATCATTTTTTCCGTTTTCAAAATCCTTCAACAATTCATCATTCCATTTAACAGTCGTTTATAGCCGCACGGAGTAATCTTCAGGCACTACTCTAAGTTGACAGGGGACCTTCATTGACGCCCGAATATTTCAGCCAGGCCTGCAGCCTTGTAAACAGAGCCCAGATTGTGCGGTGTTATACAGCTGTCTTTAGTTCACGAACCTGGCTCAGTGCACTGCTGACCTCTTTTCAATAGGGGCCAGATTAGCATGCAGCGGTGCTGTGTGGCTCATCGCTGCGGTGGAGAGCTTTTGTCCCCGGTGGTAATCCGCTTGCTCTCAATGCCCCAAACCCTGGTATACGGTTTCAAAATAACGCTGGATTATCACCACTTTTGAGAGTGAAAAATGCCAGTCATGCCCAGCAGCCTGGTCTTTTGTTCGGAGTACGGTCTTTTGTTACAGGGCCCTGTTTCCTTTGTCCGAGTTCGGAGACCCCGGCCACACATATAAACCATACGGCTCCGATCCCGGAGTCCCCGGCTGGTAGTGGTTAACCCTCCAATGCTGAAGTCACTCTTTGGGTCACTTGGTAAACACCTCAAAGAAGCACAGCTGTGTGGTGTTGTGCGCTGCACCAACAGTCCCTCACAGGAATATCAGATTGCACTTTTGTGCTGCCCAACAACTTTGCTTCACTGTTTCATGTGCATCATTGTGCAGTAAACCAAATGCAGTGAAGAGGACTGCACAAAAGACCCTGGGTCATTTTGTGCTGGCAACCAACTGTGTACACACTGAACCTGTGCATGTTTGTGTTTCATGTAGAAAACACATGCAAGAGAATGACTGTGGGCACTTGTGCATATTTGTGCTGTAAAACCAAAGAAGGGTTAAGGGGGCTGACGGGGAACACAGGACAGTTGCCCTCCCTTCCAAATTCTGAAATAATGAGACACATACTATTGTTTCTTTACTTTCCAAATGCGTATAAAAAGTTCCGAACTGTACTCGCAATGTTCTTTCCACAGTCAGAGCAGCAAAAGGTACATGTACAGGAAAAACAGTTCCAATTTGGACTCCCTCCAAAGAAAAAGAGGTTCTGGATCGAGCTACAGTAGTAAGCAAATAGGCAAGTAACTTTAAGAAGGAAGCAATCAATCAGTGTTGTATTCGAGTCACTAACAAGCCCCTGCACAAGGCCAGTCATACTTAATTAATGCTTTTGTCACAATTCACTTGAATAGTTTGTCATGTTTGTGAACGGGCTCAAGATCTAATGACTTGACCACTTCGCGCCGGGCCCATACATCCAAGTTGTTTCTGCTGGGCTGGGTGACTTTTCATTTCTTTCTGTTTTCAAAATTATTTAAAAATTCGTAAATTCATTTACTGGACATTTACACCTACATAAATGACTCTCTGGCTACTCTAATCTGACAGACAACATCTATTGATGCCTGAGTATTTTAGCCAGGTTTGCCGACTTGTAAAAAGAGTCCAGATTGTGCAGTGTTGTGTTGTGCTGACGTCTTTTCAATAGGAGCCAGATGAGCGTGCAGTTGTATTACATCGCTCATCACTGAAGCGCTGGAAGGCTTTTGTCCCCGGTGGTAATCCACTCGCGCTGAATGCCACAAACAGTGGTATAATCTTTCAAAACAAGGACGATTTCCTCCGATATTGACACTTGACTGAAAAAAAGTTGGCAATTCCCAGCAGCTCAGTCTTTTGTTCCAAGTACGGTCTTTTGTTAGAAGGCCCAGCTCTTTTGTCCTTGACTTCCTTGTGAATAATACAATGTAATATAATGTACATGTACTTGGGCTGCAAGAAAACTGACCACCAATAAAACAAGATGTCCGCGTACAGTACATGTACCTTTTGTATCGTACACTGGGCTGATGAAGTCGCCATTGTCCATGGGCTTGCCGTCAATCTGATGCAGGAACGAGGCCGCCTTGCGGGGAAAGGACTGTAGGGCCAACTTCATGTACTTCTCCCGGACCATCAAGGCGTCGATGAGGGATCTGGAGGCATCATGGAGGTCCTGGGGTGGCACCTTTAGGGAGAACAAGAAGGCAAAAAAGGGCGAAATACATGTATTAAAAGTGTACCACTTTGGTGGCATCATTTGAGGTTAATTTTCTTCTTTTTGTTCATTCTGATGGAGCTTTAATGTTTTTGCTTACAAATCAAATTGAGAAGCTGAGTTGATGTTACCTCCAATTTGTTTAACATTCACTAATTACAAACAATTACCCGACTTTAATGGCGTGCCTTTGTGCAGCCAATAAAAGTATTTTGGACGCCTTCCCTTACAAGTACATAAACTCACCCCACTTTTATCATCCCCACTGATGGACACCCGTTGGTATTCTACCTCCAGTGCTGCTGCGGAGTCATTGGAGCCGGTAACCTCATTCACCATTGAGCTGGCGTCGCTGTCTTGGGGAAGCGGCCGTGTGTCATGGTCTAGGACCCCAATCCTTGTTCTTTGGACATAAACACAGAAATAGGTGTAAGGGTTAATTCATGAGGACTACCCCAAACAACCAATTGGCGAATGCAGTCTGGTTCCTTGACCTGAATGGAGATTTGTTTTGACGAATCCAAAATGCCTTAGCCGGGTAACCAGACGACAATGGACGAGCAACAAAATAGCGTGATTTGACACACAGGACAGAGCAGTTGTTTTTTGCCAAACTCGGGTTATCATTTGTGGTTTTCTTGCTTAATAGTGTATATTGTGAAAAATTACCTAAACTAGGCCAATCAGGATTGAGTTAATGTTTGTTAGTTTGAGAAAGAGGGGTTCATTACCATTAGCATCCTGTTCCTGTAATAAGGAAACAAAGTCCACTTTCTCAGACAAACTCACATTTTGACCCTAAGGAACCATTACTCAATCTTGAAAGGCCTCGTTTGTACATGTAGGTAAATTTTGACAATATTTAAGCATGGAGGAAGGACACAGAAGGACTTAGAACTGCCCGGGCTTTAACATCAGGCCAATTACCGCTTTCTGGCATGCCCGGTATGTTCATAGCCAGAGTGGAGCACACACCTGCTACTCACCACCTGTTAAAATTGCAACCATAAGCCCCCTTTGTACCCCATGATCATTGCCACAATTTTTTGTTGGTAATCTGCATCCCTAAAACGTTGTGTACTGCAGTATAGGAAGTTGAATATTCATGCCATCGTTGGTGCTTGATATGATCTGACAACAAAGTCAAATTTAATGCTTGCGCAGTTGCTTTTGTTAGGCTGTGTGCCAAGTGTTCATGTGCAGTTGTTGCCCTTATCGAACGCTTTCGCTGTTTGTAAGATTTTGAGTTTTGTTTGAATAATTTTTATTACGGAATTTACACAAAAGGGTATTTGTGAAATCTCATGATCAATCCCTGTGATGAAACAGCGCATTTTGTTTTTCGTGAACTTAACTGTCCTGTGGTGTTTGACATGTTGTTGGGCAGTCTTAGCCAAACCCATACAAAGACTTTGAAAACTGATCTTTTGAAGTGCCAAAAAAAATTACAAACATACATGTATGCATGGATAATGGAAAAGGGCATCAAAATCCTTAACAATTATTCAAAAAGTGGCAAAAGTAAATCTAATGTTACATATTTTTTTCTGCCTGTTTCCTGGTTACTGCGATAAGTTGTAGTTAATTCCAAAAAATACACCTCAAATATTGTAACGATATTACTGGCCCCACTGGAGCAACAGTCAACGGGTGGAAGCGAGAAATTGGTGAGCAAAAATCTCAATTTTTTCACAAATACTCCGTCTCATGCTCTGAAACTTTGTTTGCCTGCTTTTCAAGAGGTGTAGATTAAATAGATTTACTGACAGGGGAAAATTTGGTTTAATGGCTTTTTTAGGGCCGCAAACCATGCTCACCACAAAAATTCGATTCTAAAACCCCTCAGCATTACGACGCCATGTAAACCTTCACACCTCGAAGGCACACAGAGTATCATGGAGTTAGTGCCTTCGAGTTCTCGAAGTACTAAAAACCTAACACCAGATAAGCAAAGGACACAGTAAAAAAAGAGTGACAGACCGTAACCTCATGTTATAATTTTACTGATTTAAGAAAGTTATTTGAACTCGAAATGACAGTCAGTACGAGCTGCCAAACTAACCATGCTATCATGATGATGCAGTCTGACAGTAATTATGCACCTGTCAATTGTAATCCCGTCCCCGGGGGACCCGAGACTAGCGGGGAAGATAAAACAGGGCCAGCGTGATAGTCCCGGCCATGTCGCGATAATTTGCCCGGCCAGGGCGGGGCACCCTTTTTTGTATTCCCCTGCTGATCCCCAGCCCCAACATGCTGGGCATCATTGTGGTAACGCCCCGTGCAATCCTGGGCCTGGCATGCCGGGCGTTGTGACCAATCCCCGCACCGTCCCTGCCCCAGCATGCGGGGTTGTGATGCAACAACCGTACAACTAAAAACAAATAACTAATAACTTTCATTAATTTCTAAAAGTCCCCTACTCTTCTGGGTCATTGCTAAGATGATGAGTCGGTCGCCGTAAGTGCAGGTAAAATGCCACCAAAATAAAGCAAAGCAAGGGGCAGCTGCTATAATTATACCAAACTTTGGCGAAACATTCATCTGCATATCTGAAGCACCGGAATCAGGGGGTCGACCCAAATCGCTACACTCTTTCTTTGCGGACGTCTCAGAAATAATTATGGAAATTCATCCAATAGTAAAATTTGTTACGCGCTGTGTGGAGACCAATTGAAATGCTCGTCATGTACATGTGGCCATGGCCAGCACCAGCCCATGAGACAATTATCAATTATCACAACACTTCATTCATTTATTGAAGATTGATCTAGATAACCAACGATTTGAAATATATCGCCAAAAGACACGTGACCAGTGCTACTTGGTTGAAAGATTAAATTACCACATGTTCTAATCATTTAGCAGTCCATAGAAAGTGGCAGCAATGTTTGTAAAAAAAGAGAGGACATGTATTTTGCACGCACTGATCCAAAAATGAGGCGTCATCTTTGTCAGGTTTTCGTCTGTCAGGATACAGGAAACACTTTGTATTTCATATCGAAGCTCAGTGCTAAATTTTACCAAATTGTACAACCCCGGCCAAGTCCCTGCTATCGTACCAGGTCAGTGGGGCACCCATGTGTACAACCCCAGGCAAGCTCCAGATCATCCCGGTTGGTGGGGCACCTTCTTTTCTGGACATCCCCGGGTACGTCCTCGCTACATTTTCGAAAGTCCTGGGTCCCCCAGGGCCAGGATTACAATTGACAGGTGCATTATTGCTAAACTGGAATCTAACATGATCATGATGATTGAAGTGTTAGTCATGTTAGTGGCTAGCCCCACTAGTGTGGCACGGACTCTCACTCCCGATCCATCCTTAGTGATAGTCCGTGCCACACTAGTGGGGCTAGCTAGAGCTACATTGTAGTGGCATGCTGTTACTGACACTGGTACGGCCTAAACTGCTTTAAAAATTCCAAACGCCTTCAAATGACCGAGCCCGAGTTTTTCTTAGACAGCTTCACTCACCCCATGTCTTCATTTGGTCCCTAATTTATCATGTCAGCCTACGGCAATTTGTTCCTGTCCGAGAACTTTTCGTAAACTTTTGTCTTTCTGTTCGTCTCCACACGGCCATACGTTTACTGCATGTGCATGGATTAGTGCGCCACCAAGAGTTTGCAAACACGTATGTTATTGCAATCATTGGGCTGTCCTATAGCACGTCCGATAATTTTTGGAAGAATAAATCCGTACTGAAACCAACCCATGAAACGCTCTTGTTGGAATTTTACCTTTGTCTTCCTCAACTAATATTTAGGAAAAACACCTTGGGATGGGTAAAAAACATAACAGAATTTCACCAACGACCTTCACGTCTGGCGATATCGTACCAAGGTCTCCTTGTTCATGCACGTTTGTTTTCACTCCCCTTGCTTACGTGAAAACGAGATTGTAAAACGTTACAAAGGTTTAAATGTACCTGCCTGTAGTGTGTGGTCGGTTCCATATTCTGGTGATTTGACAAAACGCAGTTGTTGTCAGCAAAGATTAAATAAACTATTAGAATCTTTCGTAAAAGTAGATTATTGCTTTAAGTTTAGTACCTTATAAACTAAATTAACAGTCTGCGAAACATTTTACCGAAAGACATTACATAGTATTTTAAAACAAAAGTCATGGATTATTTGTGTAATTTATATTTTCAGAAGTGATGGGTCAATTTTTGGCAGGATATTTCTTTTTTAGGTCAGGTAATTTTTCAGTTTCTATGAATCAATAACTAGCAAATATGTTCCAAAGCTTTTTTTCCAAGATGATTTTTTAAGAACTGAACAATATAATATTACAAATTCTAAAATGTTTGCATTTTTTTTTCCTATTCAAGGGTTCCGGAAGTGCGCCATCAGGGGTCAACTTTTGGATCATTTTAGTGCATGACCAGTTCACCATGCACGGGGTTATCACTTCCTGTTAGTGAAGCGTTATTTAGATTTTTTGGTTTGCCAATGGCAATGTTTAAATTAAGCATGCATATAGGCTGGGCCTATATGGAAAACGCACGGCCTTGATACAATCTTCTCGCCAAGTATCACTGATCACGTATCTTTTGGCATTATATTTCATACCAATGGTCATATATCTTTATCAATTTTGGATGATGAACGAATAAAGTGTATCTAAAGTCCATGTCCATAAGTGTCATTTGCAAGTCGGCTAGGCCAACCAACAAAAAACTACAAGTGCTTTTAAGTTCCTCATTCTGAATGTCTATAACACCCTAAAATCAATTTTCCTTCCAACAAGCAAAACAAAAACCATCAAAACACAAACATATCTTGCTTTGAGCTGTATTCACTTTAATAATCTTCAATCTCTCATTCTCGAGGAAACGTGCAGATACATGTAGACACATACAAACAGTTCAGTATATTGCATATAAAGACTGTCGATGTCATTTAACTAAAACACTTTCAAGTTCTTTATCCGCCGTAGTTCTCCGGTCTCCAAGTACATAATTTTATTTGGAACATGAATGTCAAGAATTGTTGTGTAAGAACCTTGGCTTTTTGAAAGATACAAGCATAAATTGTATGGCGCATAAGTGACGTTTATTCAATCAAAGAAAGTGGTACCTTTTGATTATTTCAATATACATGTCTCTCAAAATGGATATTAAGATATCAGTGAATCGTTTTTGAGATATCTTGGAAGATATCTCAAATTCATTCGGAGGTATGTTGAAATCCATTTGAGGATACCTCAAATTAGTTTCGAGATATCTTGAAATGGATGTACAGATACCTGAAAACTGTTCAGATATTTGACGAAAGTGTTACAGATTGTACATTTCTTCCTTTACACTTCACCTGTTTTTTTTATTATTTAACTCTTTCTTTAGACTTTTGTGGTATTTTAAGTCTAAACTGTTCTGCAGCAGACCCTATTATGTAACTTCCTTCGTACCCTATGTATTGTGTTTTGTACCCGCTATTCTTTTGTTAAGATAATGACCAGTGGGCTGACCGGTTATCTAACGGCCCTTTTATTATTTTCTGGGTGCACATGTATTTAAGAAGTGGGTTGTACCATGTTTGGGTGCACTCATCACACCTCAGCCAGGGGCTCTGCTCTCTTTCCAACTGATGGGTGTCGCCAACCTTGATCACTCCAGCCGATGTCTAATTGGCCCTCCGGCTACACACTGCCTGCAGAGACAGCGAGTCACCGCTATACTCTTCTTCACTTCAAGTTGACGGCTTGCCACATGCATTGCATGTAGAGACAGCGAGTCTCCTCTGTTCTCTTCTCCCTCAAGTTGATGGCCCAAACCATTCAGTTTTGAGGCTCTACCTAGATGGCCTTGGACCAGACCGGTTCTGAGGCTCACCCCGGCTAGGCTGGATCAGACCAATCCGGTGCACCGGCCAGTGCTTCAGCCAGCTGCGGCTGAGTTGCCCCTCCCAGCGAGAACACCAACAGTCAACTTGATGACAACACACACACCCAATCAAGTCGGGTACCCTCGATAGCAACCAATAATTAATTATTTAATTTTATAACAAATAGTAACATGGATTTAAATTGCTTTTAATTATTATTATTTTTTGTATGTAAACTGAATAAATTTATGTAAATATAATTGCTGGTTTCCTTTTCTCTGCTGACCAATTCATCTCTGTCATACCCTACTTCAGTTTGGTTCCTTTGAATTCATTGCATGTAACAAAAGGACTGAAGATATCTTGGGATCAAATTACAGATATCTGGATATCCATTTCGAGATATCTCTAAATCCATTTCGAGATATCTCTAAATCACTTTCAAGATATCTCGAAATGAGTCAGTTCAGTGCTACATCAGGTCATTCGGGAACAAAGCAGGACTGGCCACAAAGTATGACAGCTCTTGGGTAAATATTGAGCACTCATATTTGTTATTCCCGGATGACCCTCGGAAGCACTTCGTTTTGGTCATGCACTATCTGTTTATGATTTGGAGATATCTCAAATTGATTTAAAGATATTGTGAAAATTATTTCAAGATATCTTGAAATCAATGTAAAGATATCTAGAAGAGAACTTAAAGGTATCTTGAAAAAGATTTAAAGACATATTGCATTTAAAGATATCTTGAATATGACTTCAAATATCTTGAAACTGAATTTAAGATTTCTTGGAATCAATGAAAAGACATCTCAAAAGCCTTAATCAAAGGCTTCAAGTGTCAGGATTTTTTCAAAATATCTTGAAATAATTAGAGATATCTTTAAATAAACGAATCAAAAGAGACCACTTTAACTTGAATAAATGTCACTTGTGCGTGCCAAATTGAAAAGTAAACAAATTTATAGAACTCGTACATGTGCACATAAATATGATGAATAAATTTTTATAGAGGGAGGTTAATACTATACATGTATATGAAAAGTCACAGTACACATTACGAATTGATAGGAAAGCACCCGGTTGATTAAAGGCCGAGTGTAGGATCTGCAAGATCTCAAAATAGGACCGGCGAATTATCTTGAAATATCTTATTGTAATTAAACTAAAGTGCATACTTAAGCATGTCAGTAAATCTGTGACGTTACCGCCAGAAATGCTGTCATTTTTGAGAAAAGCTCCGGATGGAAAAGATGTGGAATGATACACAAGGTAAATCACAAACCACCGAATTGTTCAATTTTGACAAATTCCAGTTCGTGTCAAACCCGTACACGACCTTTACATCTTCAGTCGCTGAGAACTTTTCTTTTCGGAAACGTAACGACATCCCTAGCAAAAACGGATACGGTGAACAGCTATGAGGGCTACTCCTGCCACAGCCATGCATTATTTTGGACCACACCTGCGCAAGCGTTCAGAAGAGACAAACATTTGTGCAGATTTTAATGAAATTTGGACACATGCCCAAATTACATGTATATGCATGTAAAACCCAAATTTGAATCCCTATGTAGACCCACTAAAAATGGAGGCGGCTTCGGTGGACAGGCACTGGTCAATGCATGGCTTTCCAATATAAAACTGCTTTTGGCTCAATGCACTGGGATGTTCACTGTATCAGTAAATTGTCCTTTTTCTTAATAATACAAAAGAACTTAATCATGACGCTGAAATGCATTAAGCAATGGGTAGTCCTCTGTTATCTACAACACCGTACATGTAAACGGGCATTTTGAATGACTACATGTAACTTCACGATCTTCACAGCAAGGCTCAATTTGGAATACATGTACACCTTAAGGAAATATACCCTCCAGATTGAACTCGGTCGATTATTTGGACAAAGAAATTATTGTAAACAAAGTCTTTCATTTTATAAATAAAATCTATAAACTATACATTACACAATTTTATGGTTGATTTACATGTACAGCAATGGAATAAATTAATTCATTTATTCACAGACTACACACAAAGTGTGTTTTAAAGGTTGATCAACATTTAAAACTCGTTCTTTTCACAGCATTATGTACGATTCATTTTACAGTTTGAATCATTCAGGCACGCAAATCAGTGTTTGAATTTTGTGTTGTACAAGTACATGTGCAGTGCAAGTTTTTTTCCCACTTTTCTCAATCAATTGTTGTATACACAGCACATGTTGTGCATGTAACTAAGATGAAGCTGCAGGAACCATGACAAAGTACCCAGGCAGTGTTGACTTGCCTGTTAGTAGTGGATGTGAGGTAAATCATGCCTTGTTTTATGTGGTGGAGGCAGAATGAGGGCCGTTTATTGCCTAATGCATCTTCATGAGTAAGTTCATGTGACATCAGCTAAGATGACGTCACCATGACACAATGAATGGGCATTGCACATGCACGTTTTATAGGTCGTACCATTCTCAGATTGGGTGGGGTTTTTAAAGTGTTTGGGAGGTTCTTAACGGCAAACAAGATTTTTTAATCACGGTAAAGAGGACAGGCGGTTGATATTTTTCAGAGAAGGTGTGAATAAAGTTTAATATGATATGGAACAATTACATTGTTGGTATTTTACGCCTTCTTTTATTCAACCCCTGGGGAATAATCATATAACTGGTGCGTTCTTATGAAAAAAAAGATGCAACTGGGACTGTTACTTCATCATGTGCTTTGGTTTTGAACTGTGCAGTCCTCTCTGACTAGTCTGGTGACAGACTCAGAGATGGAAATTTGTTGTAGTGAGTGGGATTTCTTTGTCCAGATCCACCATCCTCTGAGTTGGAGGAGACGGATCGCCTGGAACCTGAATAGCAAAATTGGCCAACAAACGCACATTGAAGACCTTGGCAAGGAAAACAATGAGTTGTGCAATCAAAAGGGGGCACTTGAGGGTGAACTTGAAGCTAAGATTGATCAGATTGATCAGGCTGAGGAAAATGGTCCAAACCACTTCATCAAAATTGGGGAAAAGTATGAAGATGACAGTGCAAATGCCAAAGAAACTAGAAAACTGGTCAAGCAAATCAATAGTGAAATCAAGGAAATGACTCAAAATCAGAAACTTCAGGGGATAATTAACAAAGATATTAAGGGTGTCACTGGGCCTTTCATGACCAAATTTGACCAGGTCTTAGAGGAAATGAATATTGGAAAGCAGTCATATCATGGGGGTCCTTAATTGGCCTTAAACAAGGCTGATTGCCGGGGAGAAAGGCATAAACTTGACTGCTTCACAATGGAGCATGCTGGTGTCACACGTCAAAGCTATTATCGAAGCTGTGCGCAGGAAGAGACTGGTCAAGAGACTCTTAAACAAACTAACTCTCAAGTTTCAGAAGTTTTGCGCTTAGTTTAATGGTTGGTATTATTGTGGTTTTTTGCATGTAGGCGTGGAGGCCGATTGCGAACAGCGAGTTAAAACCCTGTTAGAAAAGATTCTTATAAAATGTGTTGTGAACAAAACTGAAGAGCTGTCTTCAAAAGATCGTGTACCATGTAAGGAGTGCGAAGTTGACTCTCCGAGCCAGTGGGACTACAAATGCGTCTGGATCACCACAGACCATGTTCTGGAGGAGTTTGCCTCCGATTACGATGTCACGGCGGTTCAACTCGTGCTTCCACATGCGGTAATTGAACTTTTCGATGCTGCCACAGGGAAACTAGGGAAAGAAAAATTTATGTGTCATGATTTGAGCACGAAGGTTCGGTTGTTTATGGAAGATATGATTTTTTGATGGCCAATCCAAAGATCGTTTTAAAATTGTACGCACAGAAGGATCAGCACTTGGACTTCACCATTGCCCAAGAGTAGTGCCTGCTGCCTGTTTGACTTGTAAACTGTAAAACCACTGACTGGAACGTTTTTGCAAATGTGTGAAAACCATCAATTTGAGTCAGCCAATGGATGTGCATGAAAGTATTTTGTTCGTAATTGGTGTATTAGTTTAGAATTTTTGTTAAGTTTAAAAAAACAGTTGTCAAGAAGTTTCAAAACACAGTGTAATATGATTTCTGGCAGGAATGGCGCGCGATTGGTGTTTATAAAATTGGGGATTTGTAATAATCATTTTATATGGAAGTTGACACGCATGTAACGTTGGTGCGTGCCTAAAATTTACGCTTTGAACTTGTATTTCGATTTTAAAAATGCCTAGTTGACACAAAGTTGAAATAGAACAGTAGGTTTTAAATTTGTACAATCAAAAAAAAGGGAGAAAAACAATTAAAGACAAGCAGAGACTTAGAAAACTCAAACGGTCAAGTATTTCATTACTTCACGGAATCAGCATGGAGTTCCCAAAAGCCCTAAACAAAGGCCAACGTCTCCTTGATTCCGGTCAATGGACGGCTAAGAACATGATCCATTGTCTCTATTTTTCCATGTTGGACGATATAGACAATTTCGCTGACGCCGACGTCATCATTGCGAATAGCAAGACTTTCAATATGCTGGCTCTTCGCCACTACAAGAAGGATCAGACGCTCGCGCTATTCACGTCGTATCGTCTGTGGCAGCGAGCTTGGTGTGGTCGCTACTGGAAATGGTGCGGCAACCACCACCAGCTGCAGGGCCGTACCACGAGCCTAAAGATGTTGTGGGCGAATGCAGTCGGGGCGGCCATAACTCGCAGCCGGTTCCAGACCACCAAAAAGATCTGCTGGCGACTGACAGAAACCCTGACAAGAATGCTTCCGATACCCGTGGAACTGCAGTGCGACATGGTACACAGGCGCGGGTTCATCGACATGGAGTGCACAACTTGACAGCCCTTGTCCACAATGTCTACTCTGACCTTGAAGGAGCTGGACGGAAAGGCTGTCCTGAAGGAGCTTCTGTCAGCCGTCAAGAAGCTGACGGAGCGGACAACGGAGGACTGGATGTCATTCCCCTTCTTCGTCTTCTCCTTGGACATCCCCGTTTGCTTGAAGACTTTCATTCTGTCATTGGAATGAGAGCTTTGGATTTTCTGGGCCTCTCCACAAGACCCCTATCCGGGATCACAAATGTGACAGGCAAAAAACCTGTCAAGAACTCAAAAAAACTAGTTAAAAAATGCTTGTAGTTGACACAAAGTTGAAATAGAACAGTTGTGAAATTCGGTATTAGGTTTTAAATTTGTACGATCAAAAAAAAGAAAGGGAGAAAGACAAAGACAAGCAGAGACTTATAAAACTGAAACGGTCAAGTATTTCATTACTTCACGGAATCAGCATGGAGTTCCAAAAAGCCCTAAACAATATCACAAGTTATGAATTATTATATGTTCCTTGTTATTCTGTACGGGATTATTTACTCAAATTTGGAACTGTAAATCATTATATTGTCATGTTATTATGATTTTTGTATTCAAAATTAGCCACAATTAAATTGAACATTACCAGGGTCAGACGGTCGCGCTATTCACGCCGTACCATCTGTGGCAGCGAGCTCGGTGCAGTCGCTACTGGAAATGGTGCGGCAACCACCACCAGCTGCAGGGCTGCACCACGACCCTAAAGATGTTGTCGGCGAATGTAGTCAAGGCAGCCGTAACTCGCAGCCGGTTCCAGACCACCAAAAAGATCTGCTGGCGACTGACAGAAACCCTGGCAAGAATGATTCCGATACCCGTGGAACTGCAGTGCTACATGGTACACAGGTGCGGGTTTATCGACATGGAGTGCACAGCCCGACAGCCCTTGTACACAATGTCTACTCTGACCTTGAAGGAGCTGGCGGGAAGGGCTGTCCTGAAGGAGCTTCTGTCAGCCATCAAGAAGCTGACGGAGCGGACGACGGAGGACTGGATGTCATTCCCCTTCTTCGTCTTCTCCTTGGACATCCCTGTTTTTGTTTGAAGACTTTCATTCTGTCATTGGAATGAGAGCTTTGGATTTTCTGGGCCTCTCCACAAGACCCTGATCCGGGATCACAAATGTGACAAGGAAAAAACCTGTCAAAACTCAAAAAAACTATTTTAAAAAATCCTTGTAGTTGACACAAAGTTGAAACAGAACAGTTGTGAAGTTCGGTATTAGGTTTAAAACTTGTACAATCACAAAAAAAGGGGAGAAAGACAATTAAAGACAAGCAGAGAATTAGAAAACTGAAACAGTCAAGTATTTCATAACTTCACGGAATCAGCATGGAGTTCCAAAAAGCCCTAAACGAAGGCCAGCGTCTCCCTGATTCCGATCATTGGACGGCTAAGAACATGATCCATTGTCTATATTTTTCCATGTTGGACGATATCGACAATTTCGCTGACGCCGACGTCATCATTGCGAATAGCAAGACTTTCAATATGCAGGCTCTTCGCCACTACGAGAAGGGTCAGGTGGTCGCGCTATTCACGCCGTATCGTCTGTGGCAGCGAGCTCGGTGCGGTCGCTACTGGAAATGGTGTGGCAACCACCACCAGCTGCAGGGCCGCACCACGAACCTACATGTAAAGATGCTGTCGGCGAATGCAGTCGAGGCGGCCGTAACTCGCAGCTGGTTCCAGACCACCAAAAAGATCTGCTGGCGACTGACAGAAACCCTGGCAAGAATGCTTCCGATACCCGTGGAACTGCAGTGCTACATGGTACACAGGCGCGGGTTCATTGACATGGAGTGCACAGCCCGACAGCCCTTGTCCACAATGTCTACTCTGACCTTGAGGGAGATGGCGGGAAGGGCTGTCCTGACCCGCTCTGTAAAATGAGTCAGATGTGGAAATGACTGTTTACACGTACTGGGCAATTGAATGTTGTGGGGTGATTTTTTTTTTTGAAATTCATTTTTGTGTGTGTGTATTTTGCTTCTTATGTACCTATACTTTCAGACAAAACCAAAAGGAAACACTGATTTTGACTCCTGAAGTATTTTATGAAGGATTTTGTTGACCCTTTTGTTTCAAGTTACACTGTAGTTCTTTTGTTCGTTGAGTTAACTTTACAAATTTTCGTCCCTCCTGTAATTGTCTTTCCGATCCATCACCCCCGAGTTGCAAGTTTGGTATTAACCGAAAGCTGGAACCCAAGCTCACAAGCAGTAGGCAAATCCATTTTACTTATGTTAAGATTTTTATTTAATTCAGTATGTCTTAAAAAAGAGAAGAGCCTTTCTGCCCAAACAACTGGCAAGTGGAAGTAAAGCTGCTCGTTCGTCACTTTCAAGAAGAAAGTGGACTGTGTTCAGGTTACAGGAGCTGAGGCCCTGGTTGTTGTGAAAGTGAAGAGAAAAAACACAATGAGCAAAACTTTTCATGGTAGTTTGAAGGCTCTCTACAAAAAAAAAAATGGAGAGACTCGGAGAGAATATCAGCAGTGATGATGAGTGCAATTGGTGCTGGTGCCATTTTCATATAATGTGCCAAATAAACTACACAAAAAGTTCACTGCCTTCATTTGTCACCACTGATCAAGACAACATTGCATTTGCAAACACAGTGCATGACATACAACATCAACATCATCTACATTTCATCCACTCCAAAAGAAAAAACTGGTAAATAAAAGAAAACGTCTTCCTTCATTTTCCTGTGTACCCATTTCGGTCCATTCATCCAATACGGCGCCAAGTCAACCTTCCATAGACACCTCAGCAAGGAAGGCCAAGGAAAGCTCATCAGAAAGACATGGCAAAAACTCGCTCAAGAGACCTGAAACTGTTTCCGCATCATTAAATGAAAACATGCTTGCTTTATCAAGGGGAAGTCTCCCCAAATCTGGCCATCCAAGGTCCACCAGTGTGCAGGATGACCAATTCCTGGTATGGGCATTCTGCCGAAACTGTTTCCTCACTGCCCCCGAGCTGCGAATGGAACTTGCCCAGACTGGTGTCGACGTCCATCACTCCAACGTGTCTCATCGCCAAGCAGCAGCTGGCTTGAATGGGTAGCAAGGCACAAGCCCCACCTTTAAGGTGTAATACAGTTACCCACACAAAGCAAGGCATCTAGCCTGGGCCGGCGAGCATCTGGCGTGGACGGCTGATGACTGGAGCCGCGTTCTTTGGTTTGACGAGTCGCGGTTCCAGCTGTATCAATCAGAAGGTCGTGTTTATGTCAGAAGGCTGGTGGGGGAGGAGTTTTCTCAACGCCAGTGTTTACGTCGATATTCTCCGCAACCACGTAGAAATTTGGGAATGCAAAGGTAAGTTATGAAACACCACAGAGCCAGCATTGTATGGGTACTACGATTCGATTCATGATGGGCCATTATTTGGCCTGGTAAAATGCGATATATTCCCATTCTCTGAAAGGACACAAATATTCAAAAATTTAAAGTTATCAGAGACGACGTTAGTGAGCACATTATGAAGCAATATGCTGAAATAACTGGAATGTTCAAATCCCCACAAAGGAATTTGACAGACAGTATGTAGGGTCAAAACTTTTTCTCGCCTCACCTCTATTCAAGTGGTATTTGTCTCACAGGCTCATGGTCAACCGAGTATTCAACGTAATTCAATTTATCAGAAAACTAATTGATTTCCTGGTTTGGGGGGATTCTGTTAGTGATGCAAGGCATGCAGGAGACACAGACAGGATCCTTGCAGATACGATGAAGCTGTTATGTAACTCTACCTACAGCAGAACAGTCACGAACCACGAGCGTCATATGAAGTCGACATACATGTAGCGAACGACAAAAGTGCACCTTGGGGCACTGCACGACCTTGGAGAGGGAGTGTACAAAGAGGAAAATGAGCGGCAGGGATAATCAAAGGCAGGTGAAACGAGCACGGACAGAAAGAAGAAACCTGCATGCAACAGGGCACTGACTTGAATGTCAAAATCGCATGTCCTTGAAAAACCAAAGGAAGAAAGGCAAGAAAAAGAAGAGAAAAGAAAGAGGAGAAATCAAGACAGAGTGTTATAAGGACTGTCAGGCCAACAGAGGAAAGTGGCTCGTGTAGTATCTCGAGTACAATATCTTGCAACACACCATTTGGAAAGAATTCCCAAGTGCATTATGGGAAAGACGATATACCATGGAACACTAATAAGTGCATTATGGGAAAGAGTTCTTGGTATATTGCTGTGCATGGACAGTGCAGTTACATGTACAACAGAAGTATACATGTACATGTGTACAGTTCATTTCCAGTCTGATTCAGTCATTAGGCTTTCTGTAAAGGACAATACGACAGGAAAATAGGGGGAGTAAGAGGGCCAGGAAGTTATGCACTGATATGATATACGACAGATATACGACGATATTTGCATATCAAAGTGTCAGAGAATGAAAAAATGCTTCCACCAACCTACCGGTATGCCTTGGTACTTTGTCTTGGTGCCTACAACTTGTACCTATAGTTGGGGCAATGTTCGATGTTTGACACATAGTTTTGCCAACTTTTTCTTTACAAGGTCAGACGAATTGCATCGCGACTAAGCCTGGAAGCCGTGCACGACTAGTCGCCAAGTCGCTAATACCAAAGGGTAGTCGCGGTCACGACTATCAATTTGATACCGCCCAGGCTTGATCTCAATTTACTAATCATACTAGCAGTGTGTACTTCAAGTGAAAATACGCAGAGACAGTTATTACAATTCAAAAGATTGTTATTTGTGGAAAGTCTTTTTATGAAGATTAACATCTACCCCCTTTGTTCAAAAACACTCCAGAAAGTGGTCCACTGCCACTATGATGTACGAGATGTGACAAAAACTACAGACAGTAGCACTAAATAGCAGGGTTGGAATATGTAAAATTTGGATTTTTCTGGTTACCATGCATATGAATCACATGTACATGTACGTGAATACCTCTCGGCACTTTTTAATGTATATGTATACACCATAGAGACCCATCTTGTCTGTCCTCAAAGAAAAGTTGGTAGGAATGAGTGAAGTTGTGAAATTTGCGGAAAACTCTTTTTGCTCTACCAGGTGTGCATGTATGTCAACTTTTTGCCCCAACTGTGCATGTACCTGCATCATGCCTTTTGATTTAATTAACGATCGGATAAAACTCAATGCCACTTTGATTCTTAAAAGTCTTTGGCCGACATGTTGCACATTTGTTTTCCCAACAAAATTTGGGTGTCAACGTTTATGAGTTAGAAACGTCTTTTGGCCAAAAACAGTACAAACAGGTAGCTCGTCATTCCTTGTAGTTGAATGAATGAGGACGATTCACAATAGCACGCCATCAAGAGTTTGCAGTGTGTTGGCCAATCATAACGCTCAAAATTTGTCGACCATTTCCAAAACGCGCATTGGGTCGCCAAATTTACGCATTGTGATTGGCCAACGCATTTAAAACTCTTGGTGGCGCACTATTGTGAAACGCCTGTATTAGTCAACACTGCCCGAGTACTTTGACTTCAATCGTACATGTACAACTGGTTCTGAAATACATGTATGTACATGTACACAGTACCATGCATTTCAATTTAAATAACTGACGAAAAAGACTCAAGGCATCACTGGAGCGTGAAGCCAACAAATTTGGTCAAATTGGTATGACATCTTTCTTAACTATCCTCACCTTGAACTTGACCTTTTTGACTGACGTTTTGCAAATTTTGAAGCAACTTTTTAAAAATGCATAAGACCTATCAGGATAACATTCACAACAAATGTCCAATACTTGAAGGCACCTATTAAGGTACCGCACCTGTTTTTACTCAATGCAGAGCAAAAAACTCATTCACACACCAAACTGGCACAAATGCACGTATAAACAACCTGCTGAGCCAAAAACTCTGCAAATGCCGTGAGCATGGTGGTCTGGATTTTCACGTCAAATTCCAATATAACCTGTGAGCTGGCTAAGTGGAATCAGAACCTGCCCAATCTGGTGACATTACAAGTGGACTTGGCTTTTTTCTGGCCATTAATATACAGATCTTCACTCTGTGGCAGATCAACAGCAGATCTGTTCCACATCCACGTGACAGCTCGCGTGAAGGTAATGAACCAGAGGCAACAGCCTGACGATGTCTGAGAGTGCCTTCCCGCCTCCGATATCAGCCTCTCCTCTTCAGCTCGGACCTCGACTTTAACCCCTTCTCTACGGATGACTGCAAACGCAGCATCACAGTGTGAGGATTAGTGCATACCACACATACAGTCTATTCACCATGCAGCTGCCGGTTCAATGGGGCCTGCTGCTGGACAGAGCTTTGCATACTGGACATACCACAGCCCAGCAGTCACAGTCAAAAGAATCCCGCCGGGAAGGGGTTAAGAGCAGGTCCATCAAACCAGGCTCCCATTTGTGTAACAAATATGGGTCTTACGTTAATTTATTCCTGACGAGTACATGCTTAGTCGCTCTGCTGTCTCCAGGACCGCCTTGAGGTTGTCGTCAAAGAGTTGGCACCTACAACATCATGGCACAAAATGACATCGACATTTCAGAACAACACAAAATCCGTAGCTTAACTCAAAAAGCAATTTGCAATATGACACCGAAAGGTACATCATGTCAAATTGACAAAACACCCGGATAAACACGAGTGCCTGGGTAATTCCAGATATTAGGGGTCCATTTTTTTC
Source organism: Acanthaster planci (assembly GCF_054643075.1). Lineage (NCBI taxonomy): Eukaryota > Metazoa > Echinodermata > Asteroidea > Valvatida > Acanthasteridae > Acanthaster > Acanthaster planci. Next base: position 15,810,854 of record NC_141786.1, on the reverse strand, counting down.
GTGTCCCTGTCACGTCTGACGTATAATTTTGTAAGTTCAGAACACATTTTTTAATTTCCAAAAGTGATGAATAAATGCAAATTACATGTACCTGCCAAACAAATGGTAATAGTTGGAAATCAATTCCAGTGATTCATTCATGTCAAATAATAAATGTCCGGTGTAACAGGGACACAAAACTTTCACACTTTTGGACCCCTATTTCTGGAATTAGCCACCTGTCATTTGATTCATGTGTTGATGATCACATGTCATTTTATTACCTGACATGGGATTTTACGTTATTTCTTAACCCTAACCCTCCTCAATCCTCCAAAATCCTTCAGGCGCTTTTGGAGGATTTTGGGTGAATGGCAAAAGTGCCTGGCTGCTTGCAAAGGATGCCATGAGTGAAGGTCCCGGATTAGACCTTGTGTTGCTTTCTTATATTCAAGCACAAATTCAGCCCGATATTTCTTTTGAATCAACAGCACACCTCAAGAATGCCCTTTGCACTGCCTCAACATAATGACAGGAATTGCCGGAGGATTTTGAAGGATTGAGGCAGTAGGCACACACCTCCAAGAAAAACATTTTCCAGAAATTTCGGAAGATTTGGAAGGATTGAGGCTGAATGCAATTTTTTCATGTCGGAGGCTTTTGGAGGATTGATGATGGTTCCCAATAAAAGGCCTAGGTGGATAGGGTTAAGGTTCTATGAGCCAACACTTACCACACAGCAATACAAACAGTGAATAAACCAAGTAGAAACTTTACATGTACCATTTCTTTTTCCATTCTGCTGCTGGGCAGTTTTAAAATTTGGCCATCCCCCATCCACAAAAGCCACATTTGAAAACACACTGATTAAAACCAGTGATTGAAACTGACAAGAAACAGTATACCTGTACATACGGCTGCTTCATGGGTGATTGAATGAGAGCTCCCCTTCTATTAGAAGCTGACAAATTCATTTTTAAAAGCTTGCAAAACCAAGAGTAAACATGGACTACAAGTACATGTATATTTGATGTGTCTGCTTTACCATGCTTCATACAAATTCATTTGCATTTCAATTTTAGGCAGTTTTAAACACTTATGAACATGTATGTGCTTCCATCTGTTCAGGTATAGCTATGGCGATGCTTACATGTACGTGTGAATACTTCGCCTAGGCATGTTTATTTCCAAACTATGGTTTTTCTCTACAACTTGGAACTATCCATCTGAGCACAAGAATGATGCAGTGGTGTGTAATTTACAACTGCTGCAGCATCTGAAGAGTTTCAGCGCAGAATGATATCCATTTTATTGATTTTGACATAATGCTTGATTATTGTCTGCTAAAATAAAGAAATAAGCGGATATTTCCTCAATTCATCATATCTCCAAAAATACATATCGGGATTCAACAGACGAAGTGTCAATTGGTGGATATTTTTATGAACAATATATCGATCATCTTAACTCAGTTTTCAAACTGGTGGATAAAGTGTTTTGCGATGAAACTCTTTATCTTCTCTTCCGTACACACTGAGTTTCAGAAATTTTTGATACGGCTCACCCCACTCTCAATTCAAGATGGCCCCTTGTGAATAAAGCCAAATTGGCTCTCAATCATAAATATGTGTGAGATTTGATAGCAGAATGCTCAAGGCTAATACCTGATGGGCATGTCGATTGAGTAGAAGGGGTTCTTCAGGGCAAAGTCGGAGTACACCTCGTAGATTTTCTTGAGGAGGGCGTCAATGCCGCCCTGCTTGGGATCAGCCAACACGATCAGCTTGATACCTGAAAGAAACAGGCCCAAAAAAATGCCCTTTAAACTACAATTGTAAATGCACTTGTGTGCCACAAGTACATGTACATACAGATCTTCATCCATGAACTCTGCAACTATCTTTATAAAGTTTCATGGCCCTTGAACTTTATGCTAATGGTATTTCAATATTCATGAGCAGAGCCATGATTTCATCTGAGGCAGACTCTTCATTGAGACAGCTGCAAGTGAAAATACATGTTTTTCCAAAACGATTCCCCAATAGAGCAGTGATACCTTAACCCTAACTCTCCTCAATCCTCCAAAATCTTTCGGGCAGTTTTGGAGGATTTGGGAGGATTGAGGGTGAATGGCAAAAGTGCATGGCTGATTGCTAAGGATGCCATGAGTGAAGGTCCTGGGTTAGACCTTGTGTTGTTCCTGCTCAGTCAAGGATAAATTCAGCCCAATATTTCTTTTGAATCAATCGCACTGCTCAAGAATGCCATCTGCACTGCCTCAACATAATGACAGGAATTGCCGAAGGATTTTGAAGGATTTAGGCAGTAGGCACAACTCCAAGTAATATTTTCAGGAAATTTTGGAGGATTTCTAAGGAGTGAGGAAGAATTCAATTGTTTTCACCCCAAGTTGGAGGATTCTGGAGGATTGAGGAAGGTCCCTTGCAAAAAGGGCCTAAGGGATTTGGGTTAAGGTACCCACCTTAACGATTTCATGTTTATTACAATAGTACAACTTCAAATCTGAAAAGGCTTAACAGCCAAGTTAAATAGAAAAAGACGCGACAAAACTTTTGTGCAGATCAACTTTTACAAAACTGTGCCGTACAAAGGACAACCCTGGGGAAAAATTACACAACCTGCACAAGTCTTTTAGGTTGCACAAATCGATTATGTCCATATGCTGGTACATGTAATGCACATGCATGCAAGTCACATTTGATCAAATAAGCATTTGTCTGCAAGGCTTTAGCAGACAGTGACAAGACCCTCGAGTGGACAAACACTCTGGGGGTGCATCAAGCATGGCCTCCCAAGACGCAGCTCACGATGATGACTCTGTTACCGTACGCTGGACACAAGTAAAAAAAATCAAATCCCAGAAACCTACCTGAGAGAGTCTGCAGACAGTGCAGCTTGAAGGAGTCTGTCTCTAGGACCTGAATTCCTGACGACTTCTGCGCTGGGGACAGCTGGGACCCGATGGCGTAAAGGCTGAGTTGGGGGGAAAAAAGTAATCAGAGCATAATGTGCTCTCTGAAATGCAGGATGAGAAATATGGAGCAGGGTACAGGGGGGTCTAGTCATTTCATTTGGGCCTTGCAAAATTGGGAGTCACAATTTTTCAAATTGTCTCAAGTTTTACCTAGTAGCTGAATTCAAAATTCTGCTCAATGCAACACAGCTGAAATGAGACGCCTTGTTGAATGCAACCAAATTAAGCTTAGGTGAAACAGCCTGTAAGAACGCCTGCAGAATGCAACAAAGCAGTGCAACGCAGCTGAAATGAAAGCTCAAAGTGCAACTCAGCTGGAGTGCAAACTCTGCTACATGTACATGTAAATTGTATTACAAAATGCAACGCCAACTTTTGTTGTATCATCCAGAGTACTGAACGATACCAATCTTGAGTAATCTACAGAGCAAATATCGGTATCATGTGCATTCCAAAGGAGTCCTAACCTCAGTACAGTTCAATACTTACGAATGGAACATGCTGGCTAGCATGATGCGCTCATTGGTGGAGAGCTTTGGCCTGCCAAACTTGATGGCTATTGGGTAGTTTTCGGGGTTGGCTATCATCTCGAGGACATCCCTGCCATCCTCCAGCTGACGTCCTCGCACCGGCTCTCCATTGATGCCAAGTATGGTGTGCCCCACTGTACAAATTTGAGTTCCAAAAAGGAGAGAAATTGGAATTTGAAGTTGAACTTTTTTTTCCCTCTAAAAATCCTCTAAGTCCAAGGTTAAACCTGTACATTACATGTGTACAAGCGTGCACATGATGTATGCACTCATATGCAGTTTGGATGGAAATAGAAATCAGGATTTAAACATACATGTAATCATGCACAGCGCATTTGATTCTCATAGTTAACCCTCCTTTGGTTTTACAGCACAAATGTGCACAAATGCCCACAGTCACTGGTGAGCATGTATTTTCTATATGGAACTCAAACATGCACAGGTTCAATGTGTACACAGTTGGTTGTCAGCACAAAATGACCCAGGGTCTTTTGTGCAGTCCTCTTCACTGCATTTGGTTTACTGCACAATTGTGCACATGAAACAGTAAAGCACAGTTGTTGGGCAGCACAAAAGTGCAATCTGATATTCCTGTGAGGGACTGTTGGTGCAGTTATTTTTATTTATATTTTTTAAATTCTTCTTCACATCAATGCAAAAAGGGGCCAAAATTACGGGGGTTCATGGCATTAGCACCCTGTTCCTACACAGAAGATTCCATTATAGCGCTCTCAAGGGGACCAACATGTAACAGAGTAGAGCGTTATACTCGCACATCGCTATAACTGACTGAATGCACAGCCAACATGTGCAACGCACATGTGCACAAGAACCTGTATGTACATGTACATGTACATGTATAAATACATGTATTTACATGTACATATATGTACCACTATGTCATGTACATGTGAATTTCATATGTAAATGTAATAGCGGTTGTATGCACCGTATATGCCTTATATCAGTTTATCTCGACGTTTTCGTGACACCGATTAAAAAAAATCTCCTCTTCAAAAACTACCACGGGACCTCGTGCATGCTGCATCTACACCCACCGTGACATCCTGACTGCTACTGCGTACCCATTCATGGACAGTCCAATCGCTGACTTTTCCTGATGACCATATGACCACAGAAAGTGCCATGTCAATAGAAAACCCAAGTGAAAACGGATCCGACATGTCACGCCGAACACAATCGGCGAAAAGATCAGATTTGGTACACGAAGATACACGTACAATTTGAAGTGGCTGATTTTATTTATCGGTAGAAACAAACCTTTAGGTAACAAAATACAACATGAGGTATCTCAGTGTTGATTATTGTGTCCCAAACTACACCACAAAAACACATGTAAATAAAGGGTACGAAAACAATCACTACGATGTTGCCAGAGCAAAGCCACGCGGCCGCCGCTCACCATGGTGAGCACATGCTCGCAATCGCGCTGCATTGACTGCCAGCCCAATGCATGTCTGCACTCTGCGTGACCAGGATGGCCTGCCAATCGACAAGGCCTTGCGATGCATTTTCATATGCGTTGATTTTCAAAGAATCCGATTTTCCAAGGTAAAGAGCGTTGTAACCGGAATCATTTTACAAGCTTACTGTGGTTCTGGGGGCCAAAAATCGTGAGCGTTATATCCCGAAAAGCACCGTAAATGGGAGTGCTTCAAGTATTTATGTGCACAGTGAATGGGCGTGCAGTTGGGGAAATGAAACTAGAGCGTGATATCATATCAGGGAGCGCTATAACAGGAATCTACTGTAGGCCCCCTGATAAGGAAACAAAGTCCACGTTCTCAAACAAACTAACATTTTGACCTTAGGGTTAAAAAAGGAACCATTGCTCAATCCTGCATCCTGATACATGTACGTAGGCCTAGTTTTGGTAAATTTTTACAATATTATAATTATTATTTATATTACAATAGGAACAGGGTGCTGAAGGTAATGAATGAACCCCAAAATTATCAGGGTATTAAAGTAAAATCTTTCGTGAAAATATTAACAAGCAAACCTTTGATCCCGTCTCGCTGTCCAAACGACACCACCACCCGCTCATCGTAGATTTTAAGCGTCAGCTCCAACGGGAAACTGAACGTCTTTTCCACCTCTGTCTTTGGCTGGGTGTGGTCCATCTGGTAGATCAGACCCCCAGCTCGATTGATCACGTAAACACTGTAAATTGGCATCCTCCTAGGCGACGATCACGAGCGATGGAAAAAGTCATGAAAATCACGGCTACATTTGGGGCACGGTACACATCTACATGCACACATATTCGATTGATATCTTTTATTTCAGCAGCGCCCTCTAGTGCCCACTCATGGTACGGCTCGACTTGGTTCCTGGTTATTCCACCCATTGACCTTTCAGTTGCATACTCCCACTTCAAAAAAGTAAGAAATATACTGAGAAGTTTCTCAGGTATCCAAGACCATTATGTTAAAGCTCACGTCCTCATCTTTCTTTTCTCTTTCAATTTTCAGTGGATAAACTGATTTTTCATAACTTTTTTTTTTGGCAGAGATAATCGCGCCTCAAAACAGTAGCGACGCCCCATCGCCGTTTTGGAACTTGATACACTCCAGTCCACTGCCAGTGTGGAGCAATTTGCTGGTCACCATTTCGTCCGATTCTCTCAGAAAACCAAGATATCACTGCTGCTGATAACTTCCATATCCTCCTCGATCTACTCATTCCAGCCTATTTCCGAATTTTGTTTTATTCATTGCTTTGTTGCTTGAAATTTTTTATTATTGTTATATCGTATTTTTATTTTATGTCATATTGATGTTGTTCTTATTTCCATATTGTTCGCGTTAAAAAAATCATAATTTTAATCGTTTCCTGTCTCCTATTTGAAAAGTTGGAGAGCCCCTCGACAGAAAGTATGTTTCTTTGGGCAACCCAGCGGGTAGCTTGCGTCCTGTATGTTTTGCTATAAATGTTTACATATCTTTTGTGTATTGAATGTCTTTGTATGTCTATCCCGAAAAACGAAATAAATGAAATCCAGTCCGTGAGTACCACGAAATACTGAAATACATGCAGCAAAGACTTTGACAGCAAGTGAAATCGTAAATCTGTCCAGGCGGGCAATGTGGGCCTCCTCAAGCGTAGAGGCCGGCCTGCAACTTTGCACTTCTTCACGTATGTTGCAACGAATCTTAGGATCCGCCGTACCGTAATCTCGAGAATCGGTCATCGAAACTGGGAATGTTCCGTTCCCTAAAAATATCTGCGCGTGTGGTAACATGATTTATTCATTGGGAAAGTGCGGGGTCAATTTTTTATGTAAACCTACTGAAATGAGTGGGATAGAATTGGGTTAGGGTGACAGTCAACTGAAACCGGTTTATTGCTTTCAATTGCTGTTGCACCTCTTTTTTTTTTAATATATTACAGCAAATGGACGTAGATGTTGAACTATCCGCTCCGAGCGAAATCCTGAAAAAACCATGCAGGTGTTTGTTTGTTTGTTTGTTTGTTTATTTGTTTTTCCCATCTCACAGCCAGCAGCAATTTCTTCCCCGCCCCTCCACCGAGCTCGGCTTTGCCGTGCCTGACAGAACTTTGCAAAACATGTAAAAATGAGAACCGTAAACTTAATTAGACATCGTTACGGTCATTGGAACTCGCGCCGTGGATGGAGAAAAGTATACATTTTGGATGTGATATAATGATGTTTCGCTGGTCGTAAGTTCGTAACAATATCAGAGACAAACCACCAGGTTACATTTGAAATCTGTGAATAAATTGAATGTCCGTTGTACTGCACCTGTAGCTTATTTTCTTGTGGGTGACCCCTTAAAAAATATGTGGACCTGGCTGCCTCCCCCTTCGGAAATTGAACCCTGGTTACAGCACGTACAGGTTGCGTTACGGGTTTTGCAGATTGCAGTGATCGGCAGAAAGTAACTTGTATGGTTCTTGATAATTAAGAGCCGAAACTTGCGGCAAATTATTTTGCGAATCACTACGATCTGTAAGATTGTTGTTTTTTTCTCCGTGAAAATGATTTGGTTATGTATGGGCTGGAAGTAGGTCTACATATAAGTCTATCACTATCGTACTTGTGAACATCCGCGTAAACATTATGGGATAATGATACATTTCTTGTCTGGGAAGACTGACTGGAATAACTTATTAGTAAGTCACATGACAATTACTAATACTTTTTGCATGGTCACCGGATTTTGGGTGTGAACTATCCTGATAATAGCAGGTAACTAGAGAGGACACTGATGATGAGGAAGAGCTGTGATGAGGCGCGGAAACATCGTTTCTTTCAGAACTTTCGCCGTGTACCTGGTTTTCGATTTACTAAGCTCAGTCGTGTGTCAAGAGAGCCAATTAAGCCAATTAAGTTTGGTCGGGCAGCCGCCTCGTGGGAGTGGGAACTGTGTGGAGAATCATAGTAGGTTGACGGTTGGGAGTTAGTGGCACTGATCAGTCTGATTTGTCTCTCTTTGGTTTTTATGTTCTCTGTGGGCTCACCAAGCTCGATTTTTTGTAATACCCAATGTGCAGAGTACATGTACATATACATTGTACAGTAGTTCTACATGTTGTGCACGCGCAGTAGGCCTATGTGCGCTGTCGATCACAGTAGATCATGTTCCTCGTGGATGACCTTTGGTCCCCGATGTGTATTCCATTCAGCAATATGCGTAGTCGCCGCTGCAGTCGCAGTGCAGGCTATGAGCACGGCCCGTAGCTTATTAATTTTCGGTATTAAACGTGTATAGCATTCATGTATCAGTAGGTAAGTACATGATGTGTTGTGTAGTATCGCTTTGGAGGATCATTTTGCAAAATGCTTGCTCAACTGTGAATGCAAACCCGATGTACACCGCAGTTGAGGAATATTGAAGAATTCAGCCTTGTACTGGATTGAAGTGCTGCAATTAAAAAGTTGGCCAAGCAAAAACTGGTTGAGATTAGTTTTCCTGTTGTTATAATTACCATGATTGTATAATAAGTATAATGCAAAAATGTATTTCTGTGCCTTAAAAAATGATAACGTCCTGTACGTCCTTGGAAAAACGTCCTTGCCTGGGTTGGATTTGCTCTCATTCCTGAGTAGTCGACAGACAAAGAGTAGAATTTGGAAAAAAAGGCCAGCAGTGTAGGCTGTGTCTTGTCTCCCACCACCTGCTGTTTGCGCACACGCCCGAACTTCATCCGAGGCACGTTCCCGAAGTGCTACTGCATATGCAAAAATAATTCGCTGATCGGCATGACCGGGAACAAGTGTTGCAGGATTCCTGCGGCCTGGAAAAGTCATGAAAAATCATGGAAATTTGTTTATCCCTTTTTCAGGCCTGAAAAGTTGTGGAATTTTGTAAAAATGACTAAAGTCATGGAAAAGTCATGGAATTTTGTCATGGAAGTCATGAAGCACTGTGTGATTTCTATTATCAGAGATAACTACATAAAATATGTGATTGTATTTGCAACCTGAAAGGCCACATAGGCCTAGTCCAAGAAATTGCAGTATTTGGTCGTGGATTTCCATAATTTGGTCATGGAAAAGTCATGGAACTTAATGGTCCTTCAGGTGCAGGAACCCTGGACTGTTGGCAAGGGACTAATGGGACAGAAACTACTATGGCCGTAAATGAACACAGTTTAGTAGTCTTGTCAGTGGCTAAAATCTTTACTTTCTCGTCACATAGGGTAATAACCATAATGAAACATGTAAACTTATTTATAAAACATTCTACTAACACTTTTGCTGATGTGGAGAGATAGTTTACATTAATTATACATCGGAATGCAGGCAACGTTTGTTATCAAATTATGTCCAGCATAATCATGAAAATTACTTTCACATTATAATTGTAAAGCTAGTTTGACAAACAAAAGCCTTCAGAAATGTTGCCACTCTCAAATTGTACTTTGTATAGAGTATTCAGAACCACAATTAAGTTCGCACTGATGGCGTGTATCTTCTGAATAAGAGATGACAACAAAACAACTTCACCATAATGTATTTTCTACGACACTTACGGTATACACTCACTAATCTAAATTGCTACCAAAAATAAAGCTTTTCTTGGAATTGTCAGCGACACTAAATTTTTTTTTACAAAAGAGAACTTTATTATGTGTAATTACTCAACTCTTTATTTAGTGTCTAATCGATCATTAAAACCTCAAGATAGTTTACATATTCTTGTTTTTAGAGAGCCCCTCAGGTTGCTGATCTTTGGTCAGGAAGTTGGCCAAATTGGATATTTTTTTCGTTCAAAACATACTGACTGTACCATTTTATCCACCCAATTTGTCGATTCTAACCCCTACATTATGACCATCGTCCTTGTCATGTCGGCGCACCCAATTAATTAATGAGGTTGCAGTTGTGGAGTCGAAATTTCACTCTACGCCAGTCCATGTGTACATTTACAAAGTGTGTGCTGTGCGACTCCAAACCAATGCGTTCATGTGCCACACCGCATAAACGCGCAGCGCACACATTTTTACTGTTGGAAGAAGAGCGTGAGAAAAATACGACTGCCGACTTAAGCTGGACAAAACAAGAAATTACAAAAATCCAAATGCCGCACCCTCGTACTTGTATTCATTACAATAAATCAATATTATAGGCAGACTTTTGAAGCACAGTGGACAATAAGTGCATGAAACACTTTATCCAAGCCGAGCTTTTATGTTCCACCTAGAAAAACGGGATTTTAGTAATAAACGTATTAATAAATTGACCTCTTCTAACTTCTACGAACTTAAAAGAGTTCTCTTTTGTTTAATTTATTTGAAAGGGTAATTGCTTTTACAAAACAGTACAGAACAATAAAACTCTGGGGTAAAAATTAATGACAAAAACCCCACACCTAGTACCGTTATGTAATCCTTGAAACAAAGACAAAGCCTTCAATTGTTAGTATTGACGTGGCTTTAGTCAAGGAATCTCTATTCTAACATTAAAAATAACAGGAATACACAAAACGTATGACTATACGCAATAATGAAAATGTTCATATTTGTGTGTTTATTTCTTGTGGATACTTATCACAATGACCCTCATCAACAGGACACTATTCAACACACAAAAACATCCTGAATTTCTGAAAACCCGTGCTGCTGCTAGAATTGCAAAGCTACACATGGCCTCTGAAAAAAAATACACTGGAATTGGATGGTCCCGTAATCGGATCAAGGATCCTACACTGGCAATAAGGGCGCTTTTTAAAAATTCTATGGTTATCATTTATCACTTGAGATAAGGTCGGTCGGTCGAAAAAAATTCTTAAAAAACAGAAAAAGAATACACGAACCCACGGAAAGGCGCGGTATACCGAATGTTCACGCGAACGCCGACCGCCGCTGTTGGTCGTTTGCGAAATCGTAGGTTTTCAGGGCTTTTGTTTTCAAAGGTCATGCTGGCCAATTTTTTCCCTTCAGTTTTTTTTTTCGGGGGGGGGGTTAGGTCTTTTTAGCAGGGTCGGCGGGGAAAAAGAGCTTTTTTTTGTGATCGCGAGCCCAAAATGGGGTCGGTTGGAAATGAGAACCATAGAATATAAAAAGGGTGCCCTAATAGAGAACTACTTAACCATCTACTTAACTACGTTAACGGCAAATACCACATTTTCGACTTTAAAATAAACTATGAAGCCTTGCATTTGCCTTTTTATGGGGGGGAGACTTTGTTAGAAACTAAGTAAAAAAGAGATTTAAAAAACAATATTTTCAATGTGAGTTTTATGAAATGCATATAGCTGATAAACCCTCAAAACGTTTAAGCAAGGAACTTTTACAAACGCGTGTGTTTACACACGAACATCAACCCACTGATTTAAGATAGATGTAGACGGGAGACGGCCAAAAAGCGCGCCTTTCCTGAAAGTTTCAAGGTCAAAGGTCACGGGAGTCAAAGGTTATTCAGGGTCACCGAACGGGGACACTCCTTCTAACCCTAGCGCATTGAGGATGCATGACTTTGGCTTATTTCGCACGTTATTCCGCGCTGCAAGATAGAGGCTGACAGTCACGCAGGGTTTTAATTAACCATTTTTGCACCCTTTTTGTTTCTTGTTTTCACCCACAACATGCTTAAATTTTAAATTGAAATGCGCGATTCACAATCCAAGAGTTTGCAACGCGTCGGCCAATCACAGTGCACAAAATCTGTCGTCCCTTTCCAAACGCGCATTGGGTCGACTGTTGTGACAGTCCTTCTGTCGCAACAAGCTTGGGGACCATTTCATGGTGTGACGGTTTTTAATAAGATTCCATTGTACGACGCCAGATATTGGCGATTAACATATCACCCAGAAAAAGTATAAAAAGTGTATTCACTGCGTCGTTCCAGAACACCCATTCACCCTTGATAAGACAAAGCGATATTTCATTCACAGAACGTCAGGCATGCCTGTTTGAAAAATCGCTTGATAAAACCAACTTATAGATAGCAACATTTGATTTGTGATTATTCAGATGACGATTTGAATCGCCTCATTATGTGCCTTCTCCATTACTTCAATTGGGATCCTTGCCTCTGAACTAAGCCGATACGTGTTGTCTGTCTCTGCATTGTCACTTTGCATGACTGCATTGACGTCATCAATTGTCTTTTGTACGTCTGGTGTGAGCTTTTCAAACTTTGGTTTGTCCAGACCACTACATAAGTCATTGCAGACGTGCTTTTTAAAGAATTTTTGGACACCGAATATGCCTATATCGGTTGGACCATAGGCCCCAAAAGGCTGTACACAGCTGCAAACAGCCGGGTCAGTGAGCATGTACGCTGAATTGGTACGCACTCCTTGCAAGTCACAAATCAAAAACTCTTTATTGGATTCGATGTAGCTGAAGTGACTGAAGGCTCCAGGTGAAGCCATTTGTTTAGCGTGCACGAATCCACTGTTGCTATTGAACTTCTCGAATTTCCCATCAAGGTACCGCTCTATCGCAACCTTTGCTGAAGGGGGCATCTTTAATATGCTTTTAATGGTGGCATCATTTGCTTTAACACAGGCGAATTCAGGTTTACAGAACACAATTGGTCTGTTGGTTTGATGTCTAGCGTTGAACAACTCAGCCATCTCGGTTGCTTTGGTGTAGGCACGGTCGTCTGCTTTCCAGGCATGTTGTTTCAGTTCTTCGTTATAATGATCTTTATAGACTTTCACCACACACTGTTTTCCTTTTAAGCGATCGTCGCCGTCGTAGGTGCCCATATAAGCTCGTCGGGAGTTGCCCTCAGCGAATGGCTTCGTCTTAAAAGTAATTGTGGCTAGGGGGTAGTCATCCACTGAACCTTGTGGGATGAGAAAGCTTTCTTCGGCGCCCATTTTGCTTCGAACTCGTTGGTTCTGAAAGGCAACCATTCGAAACAGCTCTTTGGATAATTGTGACGGTGAAGCTTTATCCCAATTGAGCATACTTCATATACTCAGCGGGATTGAAAGAAATGCGCCAGTGATGATGTCATCATTCGTGACAACTCTTCCTATCACAGATGTCATCAGAAGGGGTCTGAGCCCCACCTCGTCATAACGCTGTCGGCGATAACTGGGTGAACTTGGAGGGAACATAGGGGTGAAATCAGAGGAACTGTTCTTCAGATCAGGGTATTATTTACTTACTGCGAGCGAAAAATCCTCGCTGACGGTTGCAGAAACGTCTTTGCTTACGCGATCCTATTTGTGTGTCTAGCTATTTTCATCTTACAGATCTTTGACATTGGATTAGACCTCCGAGTGTTATAGTAGTTTATTAGAGGTTTTCCCCAACATTTCCGAAGATGGTGTTGGCAAGGAGATGCTTTTAAACTGCCAAAGTTTGGAAAATGCGTTTTGAACAGTGTGCCAATCATGATGTTAATGCACAGAAGCATATCGAAGGGATGGAGATTATAAATGCCTTTTTTCGTCCTTTGGCGGAAGTGGCACAGTGCAAGCTACTTCGGTTATCAAATTACCAGTTTTAAAAAGCTTTTTTTAGGTATCAAAGTAAAAATATATCTTGAAAGAACATATAGTTGAAATCAGCCAGTAACATGACTTTTAAACTTCCTTACATGTAAAGTTAACTAATTGCCCAACAGGAGTACTAAAATTAATAGTTCGGTTGAGGCTTGTTTTGCGTACATTTACATGTGAGCCTTTAATTTGAATATAATTGTTTGTACTTAAAAAGGAGAGAACACTTCATTTTTATGTTAAGTTGCAGATAAGTGAATTGCAATAATAAAATGGTCACTGAATAGTTCAATTTATTTTAATTCTGAAATATTTCTGATTTGCTCTTTACATGTGTTAAATGTTTGTTGACGACTATGTGAAGTTTTATTGGAATAAGTTTTTTTTGTTTGACTTTTGTCATAATTCTATAACAGGTAAACCACGAAACACAATTCAGGATGTTTGCAAATTAGAATGTTTCCACCTATGTGGAAAGGCAAAACCAACCACATTTTGTACAAATTTATTTAATCAACGTGGACTTTAAGCTATCATTATTCAACAAAATGTTGCAAAGTCAACCAACTGTAGAGGAAAATGACTAACTTGGTTTTACAGACAAACCAACAAATGAGACTAATACCAAATTCTAAGTTTAACCAATCACTGGTAATTAAAATGCAAATGACTGACTGATTTCACGAATGCATAGCAAGTGCACTATCAACCAACAAATCGGACAATCTTAATTTGACCATACTTGGAGTTGCAATTCACCAACAATGAGGTAAACGCTTGCAATGATTGGCTAAAGCAGTTAAAACTCAACTTGTTGATGAAGGTACTTACTAATTGATAGCAATTGATACTAATTGATCAATAATTGATACCTTCCCAGCACCAGTTGGGCTATTGTTGACCAAATGTGTTACAGGTGATAGTTAGGCAAAACTTGACAATAATTGCCTAACTTTTTTGTACAGTGTGAGTACACGGTTGAACTAATGGGTTGACTTCATGATTTACGCGATTCAAGTACTCCACCACGTCCCGATTTACTGGATTTTGTAAAGTAAACAACGAAACCAATTTAGGGAAGGGTTCTTTATGTGACAGCAAGGTGCCGAAGACTGTACACAAGTCGTTAAAAGTCTCCTATGGCACAACCTAGCAACTGTTCGGCTTGTAAGACATGTATTTCCCAAATAAATGTACAAAATGTGTCAGGATTATTTGGCACAACTGCTTCTCGACGCCTATTGGCTGTTAAGAATAGCGAGATTGTATCTAGGGTAACTTTGACCCCTGGAGTAAATTACAGTATGTTGGGGGAGTTCACGGGATTTCCCGCCTCGTTATTCCACTGAGTTGCCAGTACACTGTTTAGCTCCTGTGTTTATTGTACCAGCTGCCAATCACAGAAATCTTTAACTTTGCTCTGGCCTTAATGAGTCTCTACTGAAGACAGGAAACCTGAAGCATAACCACAGCTTCCATTATTTCTTACAGTTACTTTTAGTTGAAATAGGCCAACTGCTCGACATCTTGCACGTGGTTATTCGTTTTATTCAGCGTCAACAGAGTTCAACATACGACTGTTTACTTGTAATATGACTAAATTTGAAATTTGCATACTTAATGTGAACCCTTGGTGATAGTTGAAGCAATGCTTTGTATGTATTCAACATGTAGCGGGTGAGGCTGCCAGGGTATTTGATCTATGCCAAACCGCACGTTTGAGCTTAAAAACCAACTTTAATAATTCTCTGCGTTTGTAGCTAACCTTTACAGTTAAGTGGGGATTGCTTTGGTGGTCCGGGTTCGCTCAGCTTTCTAGTTTTGACCTATTTTCCTGGTATTCTAGCCGCAATAAAATAAGCTTTATTTAACTTATTTTACTTATTAAAATAAGATTTATTTCCAAACCTACATGAGATACCCTATTAAAGTAAATGAAATGGATCTGTTTCAGGTCGAAAAGTGAAATAATAGAAGTGGCATCGTCAGTTTTGAAAATGGCCAGGTGGTGTGGAAATGCGATTATGGAAGCTTCCGGGTTGTAACGAATTTACGTTGAATGCACAATGAAACGTGTTAAAGTCAAAATGGAGACTACTCTGGGGAGACACAACGGTACTGCGTGTCAGGAAGCAGGAAATAAGAAAATAACAAATTTAAGTTCTACACAGGTTTAAGTACTTATATTCTGGCAATATTTTTAGAACTACGAGAAAATATTAACCTAAACAATAATGGATTGAAATTTTGCTTTAAAAATTATGAGTTTTATGCATGTCAGACCTTTCAGTCCATGTTTCCTTTTCTTTCTCAGGCTTAAGGTAAGATTGAACATTTTTCTGAACTAATCTCAGACACCTACCTTTAGATGTTTGCAGTCCTGGTGTTTTGCATGAACTCGTTGAGGGTGACAGAAACGGTTTCTATAGCATTTAAAAATGATTATTATAATGTTCAATTTGTGGTAGTCGTAAAATAAACACATTGTTCACTTTGCAATTGTGCACAATACTTTCTAGATTTTGTTACAGCATCCGAAAAAAAATACATGTCTGTATTATCCATCCACGAGTCGTCTCTGCAGAACTCTTTGATTTTACTGAAAAGGTTCTGTATTAACAGGTTTGCAGGATTTAAGTTCCTACGTGGGAAAACTGCCTACATATTCTACACAAGTTAGGTTTTCAATGTAAAAAATTCTACCAACCAAATCAACCTCAGCGAGTGATTCTTTCTTTCAGAGGAGTTTTATAGGGCCACCGGCCACTGGAATTATAACCAGGATCTCTTACGATCAGACGTACATGCTGTTGTCCAAAATGTGACCTGGAAAAATGGCTCCAGATCAATAAAGGAAAAAAACTAAAAGAACAAAATCTAAACGTGTGGGGAAATCGCTTTATGGCAACCAAAAAACTAACTGAAATCTTTCAGGGAGGGATCGCGAGATTACTCTACATATAAAACTACAAACAGAGTTTAAATTTCCGCACAAAAAATTGAAAATGGTTTATTTCCTCAGACTGTATTTGGACTGCTAAATCTATGAACCAAATTAATTTCGCTGAACACATTTTAAAAATAACCTACCCTGGTTTTAATTGAAGACTTCAACAAACGGACTGAGACCTAGAAAACCTAGACCAGCCTGATCGAGACCATCAAAATTTGAACAAAACCATAGACCAAACTGTAAAAGTACAAAAAAAGATAAACGAATCAAGTAACTTCAATAAAATAAGAAAACAAAAAGACCAGAGTAAATTTTAAGAAAAAGAAACCAAGAAAAGAAGACCGACAACTGTGCTTAAATTAAAAGGAAAGTTACAAATCAAAAGCACTTAAGCTTAACCAACCTGCAAACAAAACAAGAATCAAAGAATATTTAAACTACATCTACAAATCATGAAGGTGAATTATGTGAAAACAGTAAAACACAGTAGATGTCAAACGGAAACTGGGAAAAACACAACTCACTGAGTTTACACATGTACATAGACTGAATACATGTATTATAAAATCTCACATGTGGCACACACTCATACTGCAATGTACATGTATACTGGCCAAAATACATTAAGACTACAGGTAAACTATGTGGCAGAATATTTTGTGAGTTCTAAGTACTCAGGCTGGAAACAGCACATGGCACAGTTTCATTGCTGGCTGTACCCTCCTGAGGTCAATCCACTCTGAATAAACAAACTGACAACATGTACTAGAGTGGTCATCAGTCATTCTACTCCTAAAAACCCAGAGTCAACGTGTGTACAAACAGGTCTAGGTGGGCACTAAAGCAAAGTAATATCTGTAATGCAACATACTGGCATCAAGTCTAGATTTAGCGCATGCTGCTTATACAATGATTCCTTAGAATATTCCTTGGCAACCACTAAAAACTTGTCATTTTATCAAGGAATTCTAAATGTCTTCCACAGTACTAAACCAAGAGAAAATTAACAATTCATCATTTCAAAGTTAGAGAGGCAAATGCTATTCTCTTACCCAAAAAAATACATTGAGAAAGCCACAAAATCAAAGGACCAGAGTACTTAGCTTTCCTTTGTTCAAACTTTCACAAATCCATTGATCGTAAGATGTGCTTTCTTTGAAGCTGTATACAATTACTTCATTAAGGCAAATGGTGTAACCCACATGTACATGTAGCCTTATTTACATCTGAGATCAATGACGGAAACAGTCATGCCTTGGAAAAGTTTAACACAAGAAGTAGAATAATTTAGCATGTGCTCATGCCATTTCATCTTATAAATCCAGCAAGTACTCTGAGATAACACAAACTATGATCTTCCCTAAGGCTTATTTGAAACTAAAGTTCACACTAAGAGATGAAGAAACTTTGCTCAAATCTAAACAGACACTTCTCCCTTGAATCTGTCCACAAAGTACATGGACACGGCCATAAACGAAAGCAAACCTTATTATGAGAATCGTGCAACAACATTTATGAATAGATCCACAAGGATGATGCAAGGTGTAAAGAGGGTGTCACATTAACCACAAACCTTTTGAGGGTAACACTCCTACATGTATATAAAGTACAACTGGAAATTGCCTCTGCCCTATAAGCACTATCTCTGTTGTCAGCATCTATTTAACTTCCTGCTTAACTGTTATGATTTAGACATTTTCTTGATGATGATTGCCTTCCAAACCTCTGAAATTTGCATTCATGTACCATTTGATAAAGGCCAGCATAAAGAAATATTATTAATTTTTTTGTTTTAACAAAAAACTAAACAATCTCCTCTCTATCTCATTTTTGCTTCCCCTGTGATTGTCCAAAAAGACATCCAGCTGAACTTAGGTTACACAATACACAAAGTCAAATTGCCAATTAGGCGAAACTTACTTTTACTTTCAACCATAAAAGCTGTATTGCTTCGATTTTTTAGTTGAAAAGGATGTCTCCAACAATTTACTCTTGCCAAAATCTTTGCCTTCGAAAATGCAACTTTGAAGCTACATGAAGTGTTCAGAAATCGGCTGGCGTTCGTTTTTATAGTATCCTATTAATAGATCACTGGAAATTCCAGACACTGACGATGTGACACGCTTTCGGCTACTCCGATTTTTCCATGGAGGTGTAAGCTTACTCTGAGAGAGTAAAGGAAATGAAATCTACGTATGACACAATTGAGAATAAAACGGAATTGTGCTTGTTCCTACCCTTAAAAAGTGGTACTGTCCCCCCTCAAGGTTTTGCGTATGTTGGGTTTTTCCAGTTTTCCAGTTGATAAGATGCCACAAATGCAAACCTGCCTGGTCTGCCAATAAACCAAAAGGAAACGTAAGGATACATATTTCGGACAGTGAAGACTATCGGCCTGTGTTAAAAAGCGATATTCGTTCTTCTTAGGTTGGTTTTCTCCAGAAAAACAGCTAAACTGTAGCTACAACTGTGCAGCATTCAAGTAGTAGCTTTCGCCAAAGGTGAGTTTTGTAAATCTTGTTGGAATTTCACCGGAAAATTGTGCAGTCGAATGGCTTGCCCAAAATTGCACGAAGTTCATATTTTAAAAAAAAAAGATAAACGGTCAGATCTCTGTTAAAGACTCATAGTTTCATAATTCACTTCTTGATAACCGAATTAATATTGAAGAATAGAGACAAGAATATGAATTCGTTTTGTCTCCATCTTTCCTTTAACAGACTCGGAGAACTAATCACCAAAAACTGCATATCCATTGTTTTAAAACGATTTTGCAAATATTTTCTTTTTACATTTTTCGATAAATTAAACAAGCATATTTCTGTCTCTGAAATTGCTACTTAATAGTTGTTTTTGGTTTTTAAAAGTGACATGATCATTTCCAAATACATTAAAATCATGTGTAGCCAACTACAGCTACCTTGACAATGAAATTATGATTGGTGCAGCAGGAATGTAATTTCGTCCCTTTGTACAAATACACTTCCTTTATTCATGGAATAATAATGACGATTGGAGCATAGAGCAATTGTAGATACTAGGAGTTATGGCGTATTAAGACAGGAGATTATTATGACGGAGGGTCGGAAGTTGAAGTTGGAAGTTGAAGTTGGAAGTCTGAAGTTGGAAGGTTTAAGCCGGAAGGTTTTGCTGTAACGAATGAACAAAACTCAAGCTATAACTACAGCACATGTATAAGAAAAGACACATAAAATGTAAACTGAAGCAATAAGCTGTCTGAGCAATAAAAACAATATCACAACAATTAAATGTAGACTAAAAGAACTATAAAGTGTACTTACTACGCTGGGGGGTGTTGCCTAACAAAAGTGATCAATTCGGAACTTGGAAACTTGGAGGGACTTTACTCTATGGGTGTCGGCAACAAAATAATGGTCAGTCCAGAAAGGAACTGTGGCCAAAGCACAGTCAGGGTCCTTGCAGGGGGGAGATTTATAGCCTAAGGGTACATGTGGTCTGGAGAGGGAGAGAGTTACTATGGGAACAGCCACCCAGGCCTGGCAGAAAGGTATGCAGAATTCAGGGATCGAGAGATAAGGACAAGGGATGGTCAAGAAAAGTTGGGTAGCCAGGTCTAGACTGGGTCTCTACAGTGGAATAAAATAAACATACATGAATTTCTTAAAAAAATAAAAGGAAAACTGGTACACGTACATTTAACACATGTAATAAAATTAATGGTTAAACTTATGTCAAACGCAACGTCCGCTACACCGACCCCGATGACATCTCTCTAATGAGTGTCATCCACGAACTTAAGGACTGTTGTGAGCTAAATCTAACAAAACAGAAACTTGAACTGAAAAAACTAGTAAGCTGGTAAAGATAAGAGCTGTCTACAGTTCTGAGTTTGGCTAGTATCAGTTGTCACAAGTTGCTTCAAGAAGACAGATCTTGGCTGTTGGTCTATCATAGACTCCGGCTTGAGTCTTAACTTGCACAGAACGGACACGCCCATCCTTCCCGGGATGTGTAGCCACGATGAGGCCCAAGGGCCATTTGCCCCGAGGGGTGTTCTCATAGCGAACAAGAACGAGATCGCCGACTTGAAGATTTCGTTTAGGGTGTAGCCATTTCTGACGATGTTGTAGTAGTGGTAGATACTCCTTCAGCCACCGGGTCCAGAACACATCTGCTAGGTACTGTACTTGTCGCCAGCGTCTCTTGTAGAGGTCATTGGTGGTGAAGTGCCCAGGTGGTAGGGATTGACCCGATCGAAGGAGAAGTAGGTGGTTCGGGGTAAGCGGTAGTGCATCCCGTGGATCTTCGGACAATTTGGTGATGGGGCGGCCATTTACTATCCCCTCCACGGTGCACATTAGAGTGGCTAATCCCTCGTCATCGGTACGTTGTTGGTGAAGTAGACCATTCAGAATGGAACGGATGCTCCTTACTTGTCGCTCCCAGACACCCCCCATATGGGATGCAGCCGGAGGGTTGAATTTCCACTCTACTTCATGTTGGTGCAGGTAATTGCGGATCTGGTGTTGATTCCAATCTTGTAGTGCTCGTCGAAGTTCGCGCTGAGCTCCTACAAGGTTAGTGCCATTATCCGAGCGAATCTCAGTAGGTTCTCCACGGCGACTGATAAATCGCTGAAGGGCGTTGATGAAAGAATCGGTCTCAAGACTGTGACAAACCTCGATGTGGATCGCTCTGGTGGTGAGGCATGTGAAGAGGCACCCATACCGCTTTAACTCACTGCGGGCTCTCTTCACCATGAGAGGCCCAAAGAAGTCAACACCAACAGTGCTGAATGGTGCTGCCCCATGGCTTACTCGATCATCAGGCAGGTCTGCCATCATCTGGGTTTCAGGAGGTGCCTTTCTCTTCCTGCAGGCTATGCAGCGACGAAGGACGCGCTTGACGGCAACCCGCCCCTTTACAATCCAATACCTTTGGCGAAGCTCAGCAAGGATTCTCTCACATCCGGAATGACCGAACTGATGGTGGTAATAC
This sequence comes from Acanthaster planci, assembly GCF_054643075.1. NCBI lineage: Eukaryota > Metazoa > Echinodermata > Asteroidea > Valvatida > Acanthasteridae > Acanthaster > Acanthaster planci. The sequence goes on along the minus strand of NC_141786.1, from coordinate 15,789,467 downwards.
TCGATGATGAGCTTGGTCACATGGTGGTTGTTCGGCAGGATCCACGGGTGTTTCGCCTGGTGTTTGATGTTGGCGTTGGTAAGGCGTCCCCCGACGCACAAGATTCCTTGGTTGGATGTCATGGGGGACAACTTCTGAAGGTGGCTGGATTTCAGCTGCTCATGGTCTAAAGTAGCCTTCTGGATGTGGCGTACAATCGCGACCTCAGCACTCTGGAGTTCCTTGACCGACAGAGGCTTTCCAGCAAGGGTGTCCGTCTGTTTGAGGGACCTCATGCGTAACAATTGCTTCACACGAAGGACCCAAGCCACGGCTCTCTTTAACTTGTACCAAGACGAGTAGCGGGCAATGAGGTTATCAATAGGATCTGACATCGGTGTGGTATCTGTGGCGTACACTTGCTGTTCCCTTTTAACTTCTGCATCCTGTTGGAGTTGGAGGGATTCAAAGTCTGGCTGAGCTGGCCAGGCATCTTCTTCCTTCAGCAGGAACGAAGGCCCTCCAAACCAGCGGTCAGAATGGACGAGTTGCAGGGCGGTCATTCCCCTTGACACATCGTCAGCAGGGTTCGATGCCGAATCCACATGTCTCCACTGGCTTGAAGTGGTTTGCTCTTGTATCGCGGCAACTCGGTTTGCAACAAAGGTGTGGAATTGCTTGTCTTCGTTTCGCAGGTATTGTAGAACAATCATGCTGTCAGACCAGAAGATAGACTCTGCCAATGGTAACTGTATATGGAGCTTGATCAGCTTGTCCAGCTTCACCGCCACAACTGCAGCAGCAAGCTCCAATCTGGGTATTGTTGTTGTCTTCAGGGGTGCGAGCTTAGCTCTAGCCATCATGAATGTGCAGTGGTTGTGCCCATTGGTGTCGGTGATACGCAGGTAGCTGACAGCCCCATAAGCTCGTTCAGATGCATCGCAGAAGTGGTGTAGCTCAGCCTTGATGGTATCACAATGTGCTGGGTTGATGCATCTGGGAACGCAGACTCCTTCTATCAGTGGTAGATCTACCAACCACCGCTTCCACTGCTCCAGTATGATGCTTGGAAGAGGGTCGTCCCACCCGATCTTCAGGCGGCAGAGAGTCTGAAAGATCATCTTCGCCTTCAGGACAAACGGGCTGACAAATCCGAGTGGGTCATATACTGAACTTGTTACGCTCAATAATCCTCTCCGGGTGTCCGGCTTCTCCTTGCGATTGGTATCGAAACTGAAGGTGTCAGTCTCGACCTTCCAAAGTACTCCCAATGCTCGCTCAGAGGGAAGTAGTTCCTTATCCAGGTCTATGGTTGTGACGGCCTTTGCGCATTCAGCCTGAGGTATTGACTTCAACACGGTGCGAGAGTTACTCAACCACTTAGTGAGTCGGAATCCTCCACGGGCTAGCAACTCGCGTAGTTGAGTGACCAGTCGAGTTGCTTCTTCTTCGGTCGCGACAGATTTTAGACAGTCATCGACGTAGAAGTCTTGATCTATGGTCTTAATAGTGGCAGTGTCGTACAGGGCATGGTGATCTTGTGCTACATGCTTCAAGGCAAAGCTGGCGCAACTTGGACTCCAAACTCCTCCAAATAAGTGGGCTGTCATCCGGTACATCTGTGGTTGTGACTCCACATCATCCTCCTTCCACCAAAGGAAGCGAAGAGCATCTCGGTCAGGTACGGACACACGAACCTGATGAAACATACCCTCAATATCAGCCATGAGAGCTATGCGTTCCTGTCGAAAGCGCAGAAGAACCCCGATCAACTTGTTTGTCAGGTCGGGACCTTGGTAGACGGTATCATTCAGTGAGGTACCTTGGTATCGGGCGGCACAGTCAAATACGATGCGGACCTTGCCTGGTTTACGCGGGTTTATCACAGGATGGTGGGGAAGGTACCAAACGCAGCCATCTCTTCTGTCGATGTCCTTGGCAGGAACTGGCTCAGCGTATCCCTTCTCGAGCAGATCGTGTATGCCACTGATGTACTTCTCTTTGAGTGAAAAGTCCTTGGAGAGGCGTTTACCCAACAGTTTGAGTCGGTGTTCTGCCATCAACTTGTCATCAGGCAAATGTGGCGGCCTTTCTTTGAATGGAATGTCCATGGTGTAGTGAATCCCATCACGATGTAGTGAGTTCTCCCAAATTGAAAGAACCTTCCTTTGGCTGATGGACATCGTCTCATCACTGCTTGCATTCTGCACGTCATCAATTCTCCAAAATCTCTCAACTTGGTGTTGAAGGTGCACATCTGGTGTCGCAAAGAAAGAAGATGAAGACTTGGGCTCCATGTGCTGTGTTACTGGACCATTCAGGGTCCATCCCAAGGCTGTCCTCATGGCATATGGTTCGCCCTTGGAGCCGGTGCGTACCTCCCTCGGTATCAGTATATCTGGGGCATCTTGCCCAATGAGAAGGTGAACATCATCGATCTTCACATCTGGTATATCCAAATCACTAAGGTGTGGCCAGACGCTCAAGTCTTCCTGTACTGCAAGACTGTTGAGGCCTATGTTCAGATGGGGCCTTGTAAGAACTCCTGGCAATGAAAAAAGGTGGGCGTCGTCAAGGTCGGCTACTTCGAGGTGCACAGTGCTGGTGTGTACCTTGACCTCTTTCTGGTCAAGCGTGGTGAGACGGATGGTATCCTCCTTCCCACAGATGCCTAGATGCCGTGTTAGGTCCTCTGAGCAGAAGCTCTGTGTGGAACCAGTGTCGAGCAGGGCGTATGTTTTCACGAAGTGATGTTCTCCATGACCTTTGACCCTGACAGGAACGATAGGTAATGCAACCTTTCCAGGGCCGACCCCAGTGGAATTACAGACAACCGTAGGATTATCTGGAGGTTGTGCCTGGGATGCGCTGGAAGACCCACTTGATGAAGACTGGCTGTCGTCAGCAGCAGACCCTGAGGTGGGAGAGCTGTTCTGTGGGCGCGGGAGGTGCAGGTACTTGTTGTGTTTTTTGCCGCATCCTTGGACTGAGCACACATAGGGCCGTGGGCAGTCCTTACCGAGGTGTCCTGGCTTGTAGCAGTTTACGCAGAGCTTCTTACGCTGCACAAACGCCAGCCGGTCCTTAACTCTGAGCGCCTTGAATGCGTTGCATTGGTTGAGGTGATGGGTCTGTCCACAGCTGGGGCAGGGCTCAAGGGGTGATGAGGTTGGCTTTATTTTGGGTTTGTCGTCAGAATTCGTTGCTGAAAACGTGGTTTGGATGCCAAAGTTCGTTCGTCGGTCACTTGCCTTATTGAACTTTGGCCTGGTGTCTCCCTTGGTTGATCCTTTCTGAGTGATCTTGCCAAAGACAGGGTCTCGAACTTCCTCGGCTGCCGTTGTCACAAACTGCATGACATCATCAATATTTGGGGGTCTCAATTTGGTGCTCTTGATCTTGTGTACCTCTCGTAGCCATCTGGCTCTCAGGTGGTATGGCAACTTGTCAACAATAAGGAGTAGACTGCTTCGATTATTCAGTTCATTAAGATACCCCATGGTGTCGAGGGTCTCTCGGCAACATCTCAAATCGTCAGCGAGATCTTGCAGGGATTGATTGTCGACGACGTTAGGCCTCGTTGTTACCTTGTCAATCCATGCTTGTGATATGGTGTGCTCATCACCATATCTCTCCTTGAGTAGTCGAAGTGCGAGGGCATAGCCCTCTGTAGGTTCCTTCACGGTGCAGCACTGGAGGAGTTTCTTTGCCTTACCAGTGCAATACTGGAGCAGACGTGTCAGTTTTGCACCATTGCTTATTGTCTCCCTTGCGACAGTGTTCTCGAACGCTCGAATGAATGTCCAGTACTTGAGGGGATCGCCGTCGAATGTTGTGAGCTCTGCCTTGGGGAGTTGGAGTGCGTCCACCAGAGATTGTTGATGAACACGCGTGTCACTGATCAGTTCACGTAATAGATTTCCCATGTTGGGTTGGTCTGATGCAGCAGCAGCTGCAGGTGTGGGAACGAGGAATGGTGTTGGTGTATAGCTGGGCTGTGCAGACTGGGATGGGATGTGATCATAATCCAGAGGGCGCTTCGGTGTGGGTTGAAAGGTAGTATTGGGTTTGAAGCACACGTCTGAAGATGCGTCCACAGCCTCAGCATACGTTTTGGCCAGGGCATCAGCTCTGGCGTATTTAACCTTCAGCTCCATTTCACGCTTTCTTTGTTGCAACTCGAGCTGACGATGTTCAATCTCCATTTGAACTCGAAGGGTCTCAAGTTCAAAGGCATTTTGCTCCTCAATGGCCTTGGCCTCCGCCTCAAGCGCAGCCTTTTCTGCTCTGGCTCTTATGTGGGCGCTGGAAGTTGACGACTTCACTGATGAAGTAACTGACCCGGCACGTGAGGGTTGGCGTGATCGGTTACCATGCTGGAATGCAGAGTCACCGACCTTGATGTCATCCTGTCCACTTTCCCCATGTTCTTGTGGGGGATCTCCATCACCAATATTTACATGTTCATAGTTATCCATTGCGATGTAGACTCATAGAATTCCAGTGATCGTACAAAACTAATGTAGCCAACTACAGCTACCTTGACAATGAAATTATGATTGGTGCAGCAGGAATGTAATTTCGTCCCTTTGTACAAATACACTTCCTTTATTCATGGAATAATAATGACGATTGGAGCATAGAGCAATTGTAGATACTAGGAGTTATGGCGTATTAAGACAGGAGATTATTATGACGGAGGGTCGGAAGTTGAAGTTGGAAGTTGAAGTTGGAAGTCTGAAGTTGGAAGGTTTAAGCCGGAAGGTTTTGCTGTAACGAATGAACAAAACTCAAGCTATAACTACAGCACATGTATAAGAAAAGACACATAAAATGTAAACTGAAGCAATAAGCTGTCTGAGCAATAAAAACAATATCACAACAATTAAATGTAGACTAAAAGAACTATAAAGTGTACTTACTACGCTGGGGGGTGTTGCCTAACAAAAGTGATCAATTCGGAACTTGGAAACTTGGAGGGACTTTACTCTATGGGTGTCGGCAACAAAATAATGGTCAGTCCAGAAAGGAACTGTGGCCAAAGCACAGTCAGGGTCCTTGCAGGGGGGAGATTTATAGCCTAAGGGTACATGTGGTCTGGAGAGGGAGAGAGTTACTATGGGAACAGCCACCCAGGCCTGGCAGAAAGGTATGCAGAATTCAGGGATCGAGAGATAAGGACAAGGGATGGTCAAGAAAAGTTGGGTAGCCAGGTCTAGACTGGGTCTCTACAGTGGAATAAAATAAACATACATGAATTTCTTAAAAAAATAAAAGGAAAACTGGTACACGTACATTTAACACATGTAATAAAATTAATGGTTAAACTTATGTCAAACGCAACGTCCGCTACATCATGCAAAAATAGTTTGGCAACGAAACCTGTACAATTACAGGACTAGCTGACAGACAAAGAACTGGTACTTGTGCATACGAAAACTTCTTTGAAATTGCTTTGTTTTTTTTTGTATTTTTATACCTTAAGCCTGTGATGTAATGCCTCGATCTAGAGCCCCAGCCTGCCTTAAAGCCTAAAGGCTTGAAGGCAAAAGCCTCGGACTTAACCTTGAATGCCTTACAGCCTTGCTGTCAAAAGCCCCAGGCATATTAGTTTTCAATTTTGCTGTTATTCAAACGTAGGACAACCTAGGGTCGGCTTTGAATCATTTTGCAAAGGCTGCATTATATGTAACGTTACCGTCTTTTGTTATGGATAGTAGGCCCAATTACGTGTTACATGAATAAGCTTTGATTTTGGCCACAAGTCCAATGTCCCCGGAACTGAAGCTTTACTCGTGTAAAAATTATGGGCCTCTAGTCACATGGTCTCATCTCACCATGAGGTTGTCATATACACAGATCATTTTACTTATTTTGCTTGTCAGCATTCAGTTGTCAACTATAGATCTCTGTTATACTGAGTTTTATACAGCATGCTCCCAAAAAACACAACCCAAATATATCGTCAGTTCTTCTCCCAAAGAAGTAATTAGAAATGCTGTCAAATTAAAGCTGACAGTGTTTTCTATTCATACAAAAAATTCATTTGAGTATCATTCTGTGATGCAGAGATATTTTCAATTACAAAGCACAATCTGTCCAATGGAAGTTAAAACACTTTATAGGGTATGCAATTACTAAATTGGAATCCTAAATTATCGCACATCTGGTTGGGTCTCTACTCTTTTTTTTCTAAAATTGATGAGACTGCAAGAAGAATGTGTAATGTTTTATTTCAGAAGGTATTGGTTGTTTAACTAATCATGCAGTGATAAATTCAGATGAAATAGCGCATTTTCAATAAGTATACTTTTTTATGTCCTTCTGTAGCATTAACCACTTTGAACCATTTCAGGATGCAGTTAAGAGATCTAGATTTTAACAACACTGGCCAGGTCCAATGACCTTATGCGTTGAATGTTGCTGAATGGAGTAAACGTAACATCTGAGTGCTGCGTGTTGTAATCCCATTGT